>NC_056070.1:6370312-6684375 GCF_016772045.2 Ovis aries
GCCCTCGCCTCATTCCCCAGTCTGGCCTGGAGGCTTCACTGCCCGAAAGACTGGTGTGTTACAGCCAGGGCCCTGAGTCACAAG
This sequence comes from Ovis aries, assembly GCF_016772045.2. Taxonomy (NCBI): domain Eukaryota; kingdom Metazoa; phylum Chordata; class Mammalia; order Artiodactyla; family Bovidae; genus Ovis; species Ovis aries. Next base: position 6,370,397 of record NC_056070.1, read on the forward strand.
CTCAGCAAAGTGCTGATTCTGCCTGTGCTGCCGCTCGTCCTTAGCCTCCCTCTTCCAGGTGTCAGGACGCTCCCGGGCCACCTCCCTTTCCCTTTCAGGCAGACACACCCTTGACCTGCTTTTACAAGTGGGCTCTGCGGGCCACGCCCTGCGCCTGGTTCCCACCCTGACAGGGAATGCCCAGGAAGCTTCCCGGCCAGAGTACAACTGGCACGGAAACAGCCAGGAGCCTCTGTTCCGATGTCCCAGGTCAGCCGTCCAGGTGGGCTCTGAGCCCTTTCGGGTTCTGTCGGCTGATTCCTGCTGTGACCTTGACCTTTCAATCTTTTCCTTATGTGCCCTCTTCTCACATCACTCCCACCAAACTCCAACATTCCCGGGCCCCCGCTTCTGCTTGCTGCCCAGTTCCACTCACCTGCTGCGGATCCCTGCTGCTCACAGGGCCCTGACCCACTCCCCTGCTTAACCCTCTTACACTCTCAGCCTTGCCTCCAACTCCCCAGCCCTGGCTCTTCCTCAGCCATATGTGCTTCGTCTCAAGGATTCAGTTTACGGGAGGAAAACACAATTATGGGGGCGGAGAGATCCAAGCAGGAAAATATACTTTACAAACATTTCCTTTACTAAACAAGTTCGCTTTGTTAGGCAGCTTCCCTTGTAGACTCAGCTGGTAAAGAATCTGCCTGCAATGTGGGAGACCTAGGTTCGATCTCTGGGTTGGGAACATCCCCTGGAGAAGGGAATGGCTACCCACTCCAGTATTCTGGCCTGGAGAATTCCATGGACTGTATAGTCCATGGGGTTGCAAAGAGTCAGACACGACTGAGCGACTTTCACTTCACTTTCACTTTTGTTAGGCCAAATACCACTGAACAAACCGAATCAACCCCCGATAAAGCCCATGCTCACTATATACGCCAGCTAAGATCAAAGGCTTCCCTGGTGGCTCAGACAGTAAAGCATCTGCCTACAATGCAGGAGACCCTGGTTCGATCCCCGGGTCAGGAAGATCCTCTGGAGAAGGAAATGGCAACCCACTCCAGTTCTCTTGCCTGGAAAATCCCACGGACGGAGGAGCCTGGTAGGCCACAGTCTATGGGGTCGCAAAAAGTCAGACACAACTGAGCGACTTTACTTTCTTTCTTTTCTTAAGATCAAATACGGGACTGTAAATGGTTTTCCAATTACAGCCAGGCATTTGCTGATCTACCAACTGTAACATATACAAGCTTTTGTATATATACTAGATATATACACATGCATACATACAGATATGGAGTCATTTATATATTTGCATAAATTTTACATTTATGTGCAAATTCACATATATTAAATTTACGTATCTATAAGTTTCACATATAAAATTAATATATATGTGTTACATATATTACATTGTTTAATGTAAATATAATAAAAATATGTGTAAATTTATATACATAAGGATATAAATACAAAAGGATCAAAAGCCCAAATCATGTATCATGATTCTAAAAAGAAACAAATACACAAAAAATCAACAGTGTGAGCAATGGTATACAAATTATCATCTGACCAACACAGCTAAATTTTTAACCTAACTTCAAAGTTATCTGACCTGTAACTATGAGGATCATTAGAGCTCAATAAGATAAATAGCATATTTCTTCCATTAAGGGATATCAGCTACTCCTATCCTTAGGTTTAATGATGGCTCCTACGACTCAGCGAAAATGGGTCTGAATTTCAAACATGCACAAATTCTAAATAGGAAGCTCAAATGCTTTCAGAATGAAAGATATACATAAATCACATAATCTCACCACACGACAACAAATTCTTCATGATAAAAAACGTTTCTCTGACAGAAGATTAGCTTTGACTCCACCTTACTATCATTCTATGTCTTATATACACTCAGGTAACAATAGATGACTATTTATGCTACTTTGGTTAGAGCCTAGTTATTTCAAGAAAGTCATATGAATACAATCCATACTTCCAAACCCTTTGGAATGCTAATTTAAAATGGCATTGTGGAAGAAAAACAAGTTACTAAGCAACATTTTCCATCACAGAGAAGGAGGACAGGATTTAGTGATCTTAACGCCAAATTCCATTTAATGTACCAAATCAACTACAACAAAAGCAAATTTCCATTCAGTCCTTGTTCACTACTTAGCAGCTGTGTCCTGTAATTTAGGGTATTTTGTACACACCTATTCCCACGGGAGACCTTTACACAATCATTTCTTCTTATATTAAGGGAACAGCCTAATAATATATGTGTACCTGCAGAACTTGGTTAACGTCGGCTTCAATTCCGAACTATAGAGATGTGTCTAAATCTAGAATTAAACAGGATAAAGCAGAAACCATATCTACATGCCATACCTCCCTGGGACCAGAGTAGTAATCACTATAACACAGAAACACAGTAGGAGCATCAGCCAATAAGATAATATGTAAACTAATCCTTAAGTTGCTGCTGCTGCGTCGCTTCAGTCGTCTCTGACTCTGTGCGACACCATAGACAGGCAGCCCAGCAGGCTCCCCCGTCCCTGGGATTCTCCAGGCAGGAACACTGGAGTGGGTCGCCATTTCCTTCTCCAATAACCCTTAAGTTAGGTATACATAATTTTTTTTCTAAAGTTTCATTATTAGAGGAGAGACTTAAGAGTAATGATCTGTGAAATAATACTCCAGAGACCCCTGTAATTCCAAGCACAGCAAAAACAGACTTATCACCAAGCATACAGTAGGTGAGCTTCTGAGATTTCAACATGCTGCCCAACAACGCTAGAGTCTAACAAAGGCTCAATTCAATGCCTTGGCCCTCTGCGGAAGTGCAGCTTTTGATCTGCTGTACTTTCTACTGTCAAAAGCTGCGGAGAGAGACATATAATTTTTAAATACTAACATCACTTTACTAGGAAAGATATTGAGAAGACTGATCACAGAGTTCTCTAACATCTTCCAATCTTTCATCGCTTAAAGACTTCACGTCATTTCCCTCTGTTATTTAGTCTGTGATAAGGCCCAGACCACAAGAGTAAAGATGAACAGAGCAAGACAATGAGTTTCACAGGGAACAGGCTGAAATTCCCTGACTGTGAAATCAGGGAATGCTGATCTCAAAGCCATCTTCACTGTGATCTCTGTGCTTCTTCAGTGGAGTCAGGCCACTTGGGGCTCTGCACAGGTCACCCTATTTAGAACATATTATCTGTTCTTCATTATTATAGGAAGACATTTCACTTAATCAAGCCAGATTCAGTTTTTTTCTCAGCCCCATCCCCTCCAAGAAGAAAATGGCTACTAAATCCACTAGTGTTTCTTTATCATTACCATTACACAATCTGAACTCTGATACACTCTTAGCTTAAAAAATTATATAACACTTATCTTCTGGAGGCTGAGAGTAGTAAGGAGAAGCTCTGCACTATTAAGAGGCACACAGAAATGTGCATTTCTCATTTCTAATTGAGTTTGTTTAACCTCTGGTCTCTTGGTTTTAAGAGCAGACATCATTTAGTATATAACTAATAATGATTCAACACGTGAAAGGAAAGGATAGAGAAAGAACAGAGCAAAGGCCATAAAGCTTTACAAATAAAAGTGTGCCATTAAGAATAACTGAGAGGGGAGGGTGTTAGTTCATGTGGCAATACAGTTGGATGGTTCATTATCTGATGGACCAATGCTTCTTATGTCCTGCTCTCTCTTCCATTCAGAAAAAGCAAAGGCAAGAGATAAAAACAATACTCTGCTAGACTATAACCTGTTCTTCTAGATGACTATAAACTAAACATATTCTGACTCTTTCTCTCTCAAGTCTAAAGATCTTACCAGTAGCAAATTATAGCAAATGTTTTACTGGTACTCATTTTCCAAGTCTCTTAACTCTTCTAAAGTTATATTTCATATTTCCTGTCTTTCAGTTCAATAATTTATTAAACATCTACATATGCCTACAGTATTCTTGGCACTGGAGATTTTGTGAACTACAAATAAATGGTTTCCGATCATGAGGAGCTTGTAATGAGACTGGGAAGAAGATATTATGTAAATACTTTTCATAAAAGGTGGTGGGTTTAACTGTGAAAGAACACTCAAGATGCTGTTGGAGCACAGAGTGGGAACACAAAAGAGGGCAGAGAAGGTTTCCTGGAGGAAATGATGTTCTAAACGGGGCTTGTGGAAGGCACTAACCAGAGGGAAGTATATTCCAGGCAGAAAGAAGAGGAAGTGCCTGGGGCAGAGAGGCATGGAAAGGTGTGATGCCAGGAGAAGGGATGGCTAGGAACTCCAAGTAATTTTGCGTTTTTGGAGATTAAATGAGAGATGAGCAGAGAAAGAGGCCATGACATAAAGAACCCTATCTCCCAGCCCGGCATGCAGGTGGCCAGAAGCCAATGAAGCGTCCAATTACAGGGATGCCCTGGGCAGACCCGGGTCTTAGATTCGTTGCCCTGGCTACCATGGCTGAAAACGACATCTCAGAAGATGACAGGATGTACAGGCCAGAGGCTACTTCCCACAGTCTGGACTCTCCAGTGTCCATTACTCTGGGACATCCACTCTAGAACTATCCTGAGGATGCCCTGAGGTCACTGGACCCTGGAGCCAGTTAGGAAACTCAAGTGCATCAGTGGCACTCAAGGTCCCTCCTTTGGTGACCCCTGTGGTCACAGACAGCCTTGGATGACGGGTGGTTGTGTAGCTAGCAGCCCCTGACAGATTGTAAAGTGTTGGTGGGTAAGTGGATACCCCTGAAGCAGAAGCTCCTAGCAAACAGGAGAACAGAATCTCTCAAATCTATGTTAGTTATGCTGAATTTGTACTCAAGTATCCTTTCTTACGATACTTTGTTAGGACAGAACCTTGGACACCACTGACTGTTGCTGCCCTCATCTTCCCTAATCGAACATCTGCAAAAGCATGGTACTTGCTGGCTAATGGAACACTCCAGTAAACAGAACGTAGTCACACCATTCTATCTATATCACGTTTCCTACCAGCCTTACAGGTTTCCCTGGGTTGCCTCAGGGGAACCTGGGGGCTACATCACACTAGTCACAGGAGTTTATGTCAGATAGTAGCTCATCTCCCAGTCCTCTGCAACCGCTCATTTGAATTAGTCTCCAGCCTGAACAACTCACAGCAAAGCGTTAGCATGAAACTCCAAAAACAATAAATAGACAGCATGTATTTTTATCTACTGAAGGTCTCATTCCTTATCTCAAACTTAGCACCACAGCTCTGCCTTGCCCTCATTCCCTCACCACTTTTTTAAACCACTGAAAAAAAGCCAAAGCTGATCATTTGCTCCTAATACCCCTCCCTTCAGAAAGGTAAAAAATATATATCCTTATCCTTTCTGTCATCAAAACCTCCTTTTCCCACAGTCAAGCTAACAAAATCTTGCTTCCTGGATTCCACAGGCCATTTCCATCCATAATAGTCCCTTCCCTTAATTCCTATGATCAATATGATTCATTTTATAATAACGTATCTCATGTTGTCATCCAAACTAGCTTAACTGTTCTTTAAAAGCCTAGACTGGTGGTCGACAACACAGTGGGGGAGTAGGTCGACAAGATGGTAGAATACATCTCTCCCCATGAATGTATTGGGAATACATCTTCAGATGCAGAATTTCTCACCGAGCAGAAGTCCCTGACCACCCTAAAGTAATATACCGATCCATGAAAACTTGGTAGGACCAAGGAAGGAGGAGGATGAGACAGAGCAGGACCAATCTGCAGCCAGGGATGGGGGAGCTGAAGCAGGGGGGAGATCCCTGAACCCAGGACCTTCGGCTGGAACAGAAGGGAAGCATCTGAAGCTATCAGAGAGTAAGGCAGCCAATCTGTGATAGTCTCAGTGGAGTGAGAACCACACAGCTCATCCGTGCCGCGGCCCTACATACCCCGGACAGGGATGGGAATCCACCAGAAGGCGCAGCGGGTGGGAGCTGGAGAGTGGGGGCTGGAGGGCAATCCGGGGGCAAGGGCTGCTGCTGACTGCGGGGAGACAGCCGGAAGGGACGGGAGAAAAGAAATCCACGGCGGGGAGTGCCTTCGGAGGAACGCCGGGCAGCCATGAAGACAAGGCGCTACTGCTGAGTCACACGCAGGGGGAGGAGCCATCACGGACGCCTCTCTCTCCACACACGCCTGACAGGCAGTGGTCAGCACGCAGCTGACCAATGGAGAAAGACTCCAGAGAGGGCAGTCCTTTGAGAGCCTGCTGGGCTCAGCGACAGAGAAGGACCCCAGCCAGGCTGCCCTTTGAGTGCCTGCTGGGCTGAGCAACACAGAAGGACCAGCCAGGGAGGTCCTTTGAGCAGCAGCTGCCAGGAGCTAGAAAGAATCCTAATAGAACCATATCTCCTGCATCTGCGGCCACTGGCTTCCCTGTGGGCCTGGCACAGCCAGGGTCCCCGCAATCCAAGCTGCCACACCACCTCTATGCCTGGTCCTCACTGGGCAGACCCAGGTCCTCTAGGGCAGCCTCAGGAGCAGACTCCTGTGGATGACCGACATGTAAGGAAGGGATAAAACCACAACTGAGCTCCAAGGGTGGACTGCCTAAGGAAGAGGATCAAAATCTTTCCACTAGCTGTACAAGTTACAGATTAAATCCACATGATCAACTAGGTAGACTCTGTCGATGGAATATATAAAAGGACAGTGACTGTTCCCACAAAAGAAAAGACTCTAGCTCTGGCAGCTGCGGACAGTGGAGGCAAGCACATCCAGCAGCAGGGCCAGAGCAGGGTCAGATTAGAGCCTGAGCTGACCCCGCAGAAGGTCCAGAGATTAGCCCTCCCCGGTACGGAAGGCTTCCTAGGGAGGCGGAGGTGCACTGTGACTCACAGCAGAGGAAAGAACACTGGCCGCTGAGATCCGAGAAAAACATTACTCTTCTTTTGATTCACTCCGCAGTTGATTCTAGAAGTTCTTCACTTTCTTTTTCCTCTGCAGTTGTTCCTTTTATTATTATTATCTCTATTTAGGCTGTTGGAAACTTTTTTAAATTTCTTTTGTATATTTCTACTTTGGCTTTCTATGGATTTGTGTGGGGTTTTTTTTTTGGGGGGGGGGGTTCTTTTCTTATTGTTGCTTGTTGTTCAATTGCTAAGTTGTATCCAACTCTTTGTGACCCCATGGACTGTAGCCCAGCCAGGCTCCTCTGTCTATGGGATTTCCCAGGCAAGAATACTCGAGTGGGTTGCCATTTCCTTCTTCAGGGGATCTTTCTGACCCAGAGATTGAACCTCCATCTCCTGCTTGGCAGATAGATTCTCTACCACTGAGCCACCTGGGAAGCCCTTTCTGACTAGTTTTTCAACATATGTAGACCTTTCACACACCTCTATTTAACTTTGCTTTCCTATTTTTTTCCTTTCTTTTCTTTCCCACCATGTTTGCTCGCCTGCCTGCTTTGCTCCGTTCCTCAGCTGGCACTCTGCTTGGGTCTCGTTTTCTGTTCTGTGTTTTGTTTTGTCCATTTTATTTTCGACTGGTTGATATCGTTTTTGGTTTCCTTTACTCACCTGATCTCCCTCTTGGACTTTGTTTTCCGTAGACTGTTGTGCTTTCGTGTGTGTGTGTGTGTGTGTGTGTGTGTGTGTGTGTGTGTGTGTGTCTGAGCACGTTCATTTGTTTTTGTCTCTATTTGTCTGAATTTGCTTTTATCATTTGTTTCAGCTTCATTTTTCTGTTTCTTGGGGAAGGGTTTTTGGTGTTTAGTTGGTTTGGGGGGGTTCTTTTTGGGGTTTGGGGTGGTTTTTTTTTGTCTTCTCAGGGTTTTGTTTGTTTGTTTGCTTGTTTGTTTTCCTACCCTTTATTGCCAAAACAGTTTGTGGGATCTTGGTTCCAGAAGTTGGGCCTGAGTCTCTGGAGGGGATGTCTGAGTCCAGGACACTAGACCACCAGAGAACTCTTGACCACAGGGAATATTAATCAGTAAGCACTCTCAAAAAGGCCTCCAGCTGAATCCAAGACCCAGCACTGCCGAACTGCCTGCAGCACCCAGTCCTGGACGCCTCACCCAAATAACAAGCAAGACAAGAACATAAGCAGAGGGGCTGCCCACAGACATCCCACACCACCTCAAACAACCCTGTCCATCTGAGGGAAAAACTCACCCCCTCCCACTAGAACACAAGGACAAGTCCCTTCCAACATGAAGCCTACAAAAGCCCCTGCACCAACCTCATCCACCAGGGAAAGAGACCAAAAGCAAGAACTGTGACCCCATAGCCTGGGGAAAGGAAACCCCAAACAGTCAGTTAGACAAAATGAAAAGACAGAGAAATACTATGCAGATGAAGAACAAAAACTCACAAGACAAAATATACAAAGAGAAAATAGGCAAACTACCTGAAAAAGAATTCAGAGTAATGAGAGTAAAGATACAAAATCTCAATAATACAAGGGAGAAAATGTAAGAATCATATAGTACATTTAAAAAGGACCTAAAAGAAACAGAGAATAAACAAACAGTGACAAACAACACAATTACTGAATTTACAAACATTCTAGAATAAATCAATAGCAGAATAATTGAGGCTGAAGAATGGATAAGTAAGCTGGAAGAGAGAATAGTGGAAATAACTGCTGAAGAGCAGAATAAAGAAGAAAGAATGAAAAAAACTTGAGGATAATTGCAGAGACCTCTGGGGTAATATTAACTACAGCAACATCTGAATTACAGGAGTTCCAGAAGAAAAAGAGAAAAGTAAAGGGTCTGAGAAAATTTTTAAAGAAATTATAGTCAAAAACTTCCTATCGTGGAAAAGGAAATAATCAAGCCCAAGAACCACAGAGAATCCCCTACAGAACAGACCCAAGGAGAAACATCTAAGACACATATAGATCAAACTAACAAAACTAAACACAAAGAAAAAATACTAAAAGCAGCCAGGGAAAAGCAACAAGTAACATACAAGGGAAACCCCATAAAATTAACAGTTGATGTTTCAGAAGAAAGTCTGCAGGCCAGTAGAGAGTGACAGGATATATCTGAAATAATGAAAGGGAAAACACTCAACCAAGATTACTCTGTCCAGCACTGATCTCATTCAAAATTGATGAAGAAATCAAACACTTTACAGAAAAGCTAAGTTAAGAGAATTCAGCACCACTAAACCAGCTTTACAACAAATGCTAAAGGGACTGCACTAGGCAGGAAACACAAGAGAAGGAAGACTTCCAAAAACAAACCCCAAACATTAAGAAAATGTCAACAGGAACATATATATCAATATTACTTTAAATTTAAATAGATTAAATGCTCCACCCAAAAGACACAGAATGGTTGAACGGACACAAAAACAAGACGCATATATATGCTGTCTCCAAGAGACCCACTTCAGATGGAGAGATACACACAGACTAGGAGTGAGGAGATGGAAAAGGACATTCCAAGCAACGGGAAATCAAAAGAGCGCCAGAGTATCAATGCTCATCTCAGACAAAACAGACTTTAAAATAAAGACTATTACAAGAGGCAATAAAGGACACTACCTAATGATCAAAGAATCAATCCAAGAAGACATAACAACTGCAAATATTTATGCATCCAACACAGAAGCACCTCAATACATAAGACAAACACTAACAGACATAAAAGAGGAAATCAAAAATAGTAGGGGATTTCACACAACAATAGTAGGGGATTTCAATACCCCACTTACACTAATGGACAGAAAATTAATAAGGAAACACAAGTCTAAAATGACATATCAGGATAGATGGACCTAACATATCTTTAGCACACTGCACCAAATACAGATCTTCTGTATATACAAAAGAATAAACTTTTATAAAAATTTTTTCTAAAAGAATATAAAACTTTTTTATAAAAGTTTTTATAAACAAATATAAAAAAGAATATACTTTTTTCTCAAATGCATACAGAACATTCTCCAGGACAGACCACAACTTGGGTCACAGATCAAGACTTGGTAAATTTAAGAAAACTGAAATCATCAATCATCTTTTCTGGCCACAACACTATGAGATTAGATATCAATTACAGGGGAAAATCTGTAAAAAACACAAACACATGGAGGGTAACAATATGCTTCTGGATAACCAAGAGGTCACTGAAGAAATCAAAGAGGAAATAAAAAAATACCTGGAAACAAATGACAATGAAAACACAATGACCCAAAACCTACAGAATGCAGCAAAAGCAGTTCTAAGAGGGAAGTCTATAGCAACACAGTCCTACCTCAAGAAACAAGAAAAAAATCAAATAGACGATCCAACATTATACCTGAAGCAACTAGAAAAAGAAGAACAACCAAAAAACCCCAAAGTTAGCAGAAGGAAAGAAATTATAAATGTCAGAGCAGAAATAAATGAAAAAGAAATGAAAGAAACAATATAAAAAAATCAATTAAATTACAAACTGGTTCTTTGAGAAGAAAAAAAAATTGACAAACCATTAGCCAAACTCATCAAGTAAAAAAATAAGGGGACTCAAATCAACAAAATTATAAATGAAAAAAAGAAAGGTTACAACAGACAATGCAGAAATACAAAGGCTCACGAGAGACTACTGCAAGCAACTATATGCCAATAAAATGAACAACCCGGAAGAAAGGCACAAATTCTCAGGAAAGTACCATCTTCCAAGGTTGGAAAAGGAAAACAGAACTCATGAGCAAACCAATCACAAGCACTGAATTCAAAACTGTGATCAAAAATCTGCCCCCCTAAAAAAAATCCCAGGGTCAAATGGCTTCACAGGTGAATTCTATCAAATGTTTAGCAAAGCGCTAACACCTGTCCTTCTCAAACTCTTCCAAAAAATTGTAGAGGGAGGAACACTTCCAAAGTCATTCCATGAGGTCACTGGCACCCTGATACCAAAACCAGACAAGGATATCACAGAAAAGGAAAATTATCAGCCAGTATCACTGATGAACACAAATGCAAAAAAGCCTCAAAAAAAAAAAAATACTAGCAAACAGAAGCCAGCAACACATACACCATGATCAAGTGGGGTTTATCCCAGGGATGCAAGTATTCCTCAATGTATGCAAATCAATGTGACAACCATATTAAGAAACTGAAACATAAAAATCATATGATAACCTCAAAAGATGCAGAAAAAACTTCTGACAAAATCCAACACCAATTTATGATTAAAAAAAAAAACCTCTTCAGAAAATGGGCACGGAAGAAACCTTCCACAACATAAGAAAGGCTATGCAGGACAACCCACAACAATCATTTTTCCTGTATGTGCATGCTAAGTCGCTTCAGTCATGTCTGACTCTTTGCAACCCGATGAACTGTAGCTCACCAGGCTCCTTTACCCATGGTATTCTCCAGGCAAGAATACTCGAGCAGCTGCCATGCCCTCCTCTAGGGGATCTTCCCAACCCAGAAATCAAACCTGCATCTCTCTCTTACATCTCCTGCATCAGAAAGCAGGTTCTTTATCACTAGTGCCACCTGGGGTGAAGAAATGAAAGCATTTTCTCTAAGACTGTGAATAGGACAAGGATGCCCACTCTCCCAACTATTATTCAACACAGCTTTTGAAGTCCTAGCCATGTTGATAGAGAAGGCAATAGCACCCCACTCCAGTACTCTTGCCTGGAAAAATCCCATGGATGGAGGAGCCTGGTAGGCTGCTAAGAGCTGGACGCGACTGAGCGACTTCACTTTCACTTTTCACTTTCATGCACTGGAGAAGGAAATGGCAACCCACTCCAGTATTCTTGCCTGGAGAATCCCAGGGACGGGGGAGCCTGGTGGGAGGCCGTCTATGGGGTCGCACAGTCAGACACAACTGAAGCGACTTAGCAGCAGCAGCCATGATCAGAGAAGAAAAAGAAATAAAAGGAATCCAGATTGGAAAAGAAGTAAAACTCTCACTGTTTGCAGACGAACCAACAATAGACATAGAAAATCCTAAAGATACTATCAGAAAATTACTAGAGCCCATCAGTGAATTTAGTAAAGTCACAGGATACAAAATCAATACACAGAAAACCTTTGTATTCCTCTACACTAACAACAAGAAATCAGAAAGAGAGATTAAGGAATCAATCCCACTCACCACTGCAACAAGAAGAATAAAATACCTAGGAATAAACCTAATTAAGGAGACAAAAGACCTGTATACAGAAAGCTGTAAGACATTCTTAAAAGAAATCAAAGATGCCAGAAACAGATGGGGAAAGATACCATGTTCGCTGGATTGAAAGAATCAATATTGTGAAAATGATTAAACTACCCCAAACCATCTATAGGTTCAATACAACCCCTATCAAGTTACCAATGGCATTTTTCACAGAACCAAAACAAAAAAGTTCACAACATTTATGGAAACACAAAAGATCCTGAAAAGCAAAAGCAATCTTGAGAAAGGAAACTAGAGCTGGAGGAATCAACCTTTCTGACTTCACACTATACTACAAAGCTACAATCATCAAGACAGTATGGTACTGGCACAAAAGAGAAATACAGACCAACGGAACAAGACAGAAAGCCCAGGGATCAACCCAGGCACCTACGGGTGCCTTATCTTTGACAAAGATGGCAAGAAAATATAATGGAGAAAAGACAATCTCTTCAATAAGTGGTGCTGGGAAAACTGGACACTTACATGTACAAGAACAAAATTAGAACACTTCCTAACACCACACACTAAAATAAACTCAAAATGGATTAAAGGCCTAACTGTAAGACCAGGAAGTATAAAACTCTCAGAGGAAAATGGGCAGTGCACTCGGTGACAGAAGCTGCAGCAAGATTCTCTGTGACCCATCTCCTAGAGTAATGGAAATAAAAACAAAAATAAACAAATGGGACCTAATTAAACTTGGAAGCTTTTGCATAGCAAAGAAAGCCATAAGCAAGATGAAAAGACAACCTTCAGAATGGGAGAAAATAATTGTAAATGAAGCAACTGACAAAGGATTAATCTCTACCAGCAACTCATGCAGCTTAATATCAGAAAAACAAAGAACCCAATCAAAAACTGGGCAGAAGGCCTAAAAAGACATCCAGAGAAGACATACAGACGGCCAGTACACACACACACACAATGCTCAACACTGCTCATTATGAGAGAAATGCAAATCAAAACTACAATGAGCTATCACCTCACACCAATCTGAATGACTAGCATCAAAAAATCTACAAACAATAAATGCTGGAGAGGATGTGGAGAAAAGGGAACCCTACTGCACTGGAATGTGAACTGATCACTATGGAGAATAGTATGGAAGTTACTTTAAAAAAATAAAACTAGCAATACAACCAGTATATGATCCAAGGGTCCCACTACTGGGCATATACCCTGAGAAAACCATAATTCAAAAAGACACATGTACCCCAAATAGTCATTACAGCTCTATTTACAATAGCCAGGGCATGGAAGCAACCTAGATGTCCATCAACAGATGAATGCATAAAGAAGTAGTGCCACACACACACACACACACACACACACACACACACACACGAAGCAACCAAGATGTCCATCAACAGATGAATGGATAAAGAAGTAGTACTACACACACACACACACACACACACACACACACACACACACACACACACACACACTGGAGTATTACTCAGCCATAAAAAGGAACTAATCTGAGTCAGTTCCAGTGAGGTGGATGAACCTGAAGCCTGTTGCACAGAATGAAGTAAGTCAGAAAGAGAAAAACAAATAGCATATATTAATGCACGCATATAGAATCTAGAAAGATTGTACTGATGAACCTACTTGCAGGGCAGGAATAGAGATACAGCCATAGAGAAGAGACTTGTAGACACGGCAAAGGGGAAGGAAAGGGTGGGACGAACTGAGAGATGGCACTGAAGCGTATCCGTCACCATGTGTGAAACAGGTAGCTAGCAGGAAGCTCCTGTGTAACACAGGGAGCGTGACCCAGCGCTCTGTGACGATCTAAATGGGTGGGACGGGGTGAGCGGCGGCAGGGAGGCGCAAGAGGAAGGGGACATATGTAAACTTATGGCTGATTCACGCTGTTGTACAGCTGAAAGCAATACAACACCGTAAAGCAGTTATCCTCCAGCTAAAAAGAAATTTAAAAGAAAAGCCCAGACCAAGGCTTATACTTCTCTGTGTCCCACCTGTGATGCCCACAGTGAGGGAGCTGAAGTTTGGGCTCACTAAATCATTTAACAATACAGTCAGTCCTCTGTATCTGTGGGTTCCACCTCTGCAAATTCAACCAATCACAGATGGAACATATTTGGAAAAAAATTTCAGAAAGTTCCAAAATGCGTAACTTGAATTTGTGGCACACCGGCAACTATTTACATTGCATTTACAATTATTCACATAGTATTTATATTGTATTAGTTATCATAAGTAATCTAGAGATGATCTGGAGGACATGCAGATGTGCCTAGGTGATATGGAAACATCATTTTGTATAAGGGACTTGAGCATCCCATATTTTGTTATCTGCTGGTATCTTGGAACCAATACCCCATAGATACCAAGCAATGACTGTAATTACATTGATGTCTACATGAATTGATTTAACCAGTATTTTTATTTATAAAGGTAACAGTTGGGCCCTCAAGAGCCTTGGGAAATAGGGAGAGACTGAGGGCATTTTTCAGATTTACTTAAAAGGAAAGTCAAGACTAACAGGTAAGAAATTTGGCCAAAGTAAAAAAAATGGCTGAAACACAGTTGGACCAAGAGTGCACTCACTTTACAAAAGAAAATGTTTAATAACTAGACTCCAGTCCCTCTGACAAACTTGCCCTTACCCTCAATTCAGTACTTTTCTGCACTAAATGAAACGGAGTTCCCTTGTAGCTTAGTCAGTTAACAATCTGCCTGCAATGCAGGAGACCAGGGTTCAATTGCTGGGTCAGGAAGATCCCCTGGAGAAGGAAACGGCAATCCACTTCAGTATTCTTATCTGGAGAATCCCATGGACAGAGGAGTCTGGCAGGCTACAGTCCAAGGGGTTACAAGAGTCGCACACGACTTAGCGACTGAACTGGTGCCACCAAACAAAAGGTGCTATGCGTCAGCACTCAAGTGCAAAGCCAAAGGTAATTACTCAAATTATCTGGAAAACTCCTGGATTACTTTCTTCCCATTGCTAAAGCAGATGTGCCCTTAATATCCAGGGCAAACCCATTAAGATTTTAACAGTTAAAAGTCAGAGAAAGGGAAATGCATAAAAAGAATTTTAGAAGCTTTACACTGAACAGTGACAAGAAAGTACAAAGTGTTAATGACCCAGAAGCAGAATCAATTTTGTTTTTGATCTAAACTGTGTCCCTGTAACTGCTATAATCTACAGGCTCAGTGCTTTAACTTATGTGCTATTTCCAGCCACAGGAAGGAATTGGGTAGTCATTAAAAAACTGTCACATAAATAGCCACTTACCAGTTCACCTGGGAGTGTAATGGTGGACAAGTAGTAAAGAATGCCAATTTTATTTATTTTTCTCCTTGTAAACTCTCTGAGAGAAGGGGCAAGCTGGTAAATTTCCTGACCATTCAACCCTTAATTATTCATACAAGTAGATCCAAGAAGAGTCACATAGAAGTCAAAATGAATAATAATAATTTTTTAAAAATCTTTTATAAATAGCTTTGTAATGAATTCAGATACTTCTAGCTACCTTCCTTCTTTAAATGACAGAGGGACCACAAGCCTGAAAAGTGGTAGAGCATAGAGGTCAAATACACTAGTCTTGGAGTCATGGGACCAAGGTCTAAGTACTTGAATGGAGAGTCACTAGTCATATAACCTCAAACAAGCTAACGAGTTTCCATTCCCTCATCTGTAAAATGAGGAAGCTAAAACTAACTACCTTGCCAGTTTGCGGAGAAGACTAAATGATACAAGGCATTTGTGGTATTCAGGACAGCACTTGGCAAATACTTAATCAATATGTCTTTCAGTATTGTTAGAGTTTAAGGACTGAAGGGAAAGAAAGAGGATGTACTCACAGTCGAGTGTATTGCAAAGTGATACACAAGTCACTTGAAGCCCAACTGCTGCTCCTCCAAAAATATCTGGGGAACATTCATGTCCTGTAATTGCTTTCATGAAAAGCAAGGTTTTTAAATAGCTACCTATTCTAGGAAAGCAAGAAGAGAAATTTGCTTTTCTTCCTACCTAAAAAGGTTTCCTCCCTATGTTTCTGGAAGCCTAGTTACTTGTCACACAGGTAGGGACCCACGGATCAGCCCAATAGAAGCCTCTAAGACGACCTAACCAGCAGAGAGGGTGAAACGCCAACATTACCTGCGCCCAGTGGTTTTTAAATACAATCATGCATGTTTCTGGGTCAACTCCCTGCAGGCTCACCGCCCTCTGGATTTTGCTCTCTGTCGCAACGGATGACATCATAAGCCTTCATAAATCAAATGCTCCTAAGTCATATTTAATTTTCATGAAAACTTGGTAGGCAGCCACTAATTTTCAAGGATCACAGCAGAAATGTAACTTCTTCACATTTCATTGTCACCTTCTGAAACCTGTAATGACAATAACAAAAAAAATACATATTAAATAGGATATGATTAAATTCAAATCAAAGCATAGACATTCTCAAAGTCCAGCACTAAGCAAAATATCTACAAAATAGACATTTAAGCTCAATCCAAAGCCTTTCTTATATTTTTCTCTCATTTTGCTACTAAAAATATAAAATGATGCCTCCAAAGCTACATGAATAAATTCAAAAATTATTGAGTTTATTCTACTACCACCAACCACAACCCCCTAGATTATTATTCTAAACCATCCAAATCTAGTTTCAAGCAATCAACTACGATTATCAATGGTTGTGGTGTTTAAAAACACCAAGAAACAGAAAAATCTTTAGTTAATAGTGACTAAAATAAATAGCCTGACATAACTTAGGGGAGTTATAGCACAGTACCCTGACTGCTGGGTCCAATAATAACAACTTTTTTAAATCAGTGACTCTCATAATGGAATTTAAAACATTCTCAGTCATTTCATGGCTACAAACTAAGTTAAGGTTTCTAACTTCCCTGAAAAATAAATATAAAAATAGAATTCCAAGTAACCTTAACAAATCAGATAGAAATGATCCATCAAAAACAAGACAGCGTTTACTTAGTGTAAGTAAAGCACAGCACACTTATCAATGAAAAGCAGCAGTATTATTTATCAATGAAAAATGAATTATGTAGATAAAATACAAAGAAAGTCAGATTCCAACAGAGTCAGTAAAGAGAAAAAAGATACTGAGGTCACAGAACATACAGAGAATAGTATCCAGTTGTGTGGAGCTAACTCTGACAAAAGCAGTAAGATATTAGTATTATCTCCTCAGTTTCATCAGCCCAGAAAAGGACTGAGTACAGAGATGGGAGTACCAGACCACCACCTTACCTGTCTCCTGAAAACCTTGTGAGTCAAGAAGTAACAGTTGGAACTGGACATGGAACAACTAACTGGTTCAAAACTGGGAAAGGAGTATACATCAAGGCTATATATGGCCACCCTGCTTATTTGACTTATATGCTGAATACACCATGCAAAATACCAGGCTGGATGAAGCGCAAGCTGGAATCAAGATTGCTGGGAGAAATATCAATAACTTCAGATATGCAGATGAGACCACTATAAAGGCAGAAGTGAAGAGGAACTAAAAAGTCTCTTGATGAGGGTGAAAGAGGAGTGTGTGAAAAAGCTGGCTTGAAACTCAACACTCAAAAAATTATGATCATGGTGTCTGGTCCCATCACTGCGTGGCACATGCAAGGGAGAAAAGTAGAAACAGTGACAGATTTTATTTTCTTGGGTTCCAAAATCACTGCAGTCATGAAATTAAAAGACGTTCCTTGGAAGGAGAGCTATGACAAACCAAGACAGTGTATTAAAAAGTAGACATATTATTTTGACAACGAAGGTCTGAATAGTCAAAGCTAGGGTTTTTCCAGTAGTCACGTATGGATGTGAGAGTTGGATCATATAGAGGGCTGAGCACCGAAGAACTGATGCTTTTGAACTGTGGTGCTGGAGAAGACTCTTGACAGCCCTCTGGACTGCAAGGAGATTAAACCAGTCAATCCTAAAGGAAATCAACCCTGAATATTCATTGATGCTGAAGCTGAAACGCCAATACTTTGGCCACCTGATGCAAAGAGCCAACTCTCTGGAAAAACCTCTGATGCTGAGAAAGACTGAAGAGAAAAGGAGAAGGGGGCAGCAGAGGATGAGATGGTTGGATGGCATCACCAACTCAATGCACATGAATTTGAGCCAACTCCAGGAGATAGTGAAGGACAGGAAAGCCTGGTGTGCTGCAGTCCATGGGGTCGCAAAGAGTTGGACACGACAGAGCAACTGAACAACAACAACAACAGTACAAAATGTTATTATTATTATTATTTTTAAGTATACAGGCTAGAGAGAGTACAGGGGAAAGGAGCTATAATTATCAGAGCACTGAAAAACAAAGTCCATGATAAAACTTCCAGAGATACAGTGACAAAAGAGTTTTTGTTTTTGTTTTTTAAAGAGACTATGTTCTTTCTTTCTTTTTTCAACGTTTATTTTTGTGGCTGCACTGGGCCTTAGTTGCAGCACGTGGGATTTTTAGTTGTGGCATGCGAACTCTTAATTGCAGCATGCGGGATCTAGTCCCCTGACCAGGGATGGAACCCAGTTCCCCTGCGCTGGGAGCCCAGAGTATCTGCCACTGGACCGCCAGTGAAGTCCCAAGACACTGTTTTCACCTGAGTAATATGAAAGGTATTACAAGAAGAACACTGATCAAACTGATCAACCATTCCTCCTATAAACAATGAAATGCGAGAGGCTATGGGTCAAGTTCTTTGTGGGAAACAGAGCCAAACACTGGAAGACAAGTTAAAGGAATATGCCAGACAAGTATTGGGTTGATCAAAATGTTCATTCAGGTTTTTCCATAAGCTCTTATGGAACCAAATGCATGTTTTGGTTAACACAATGTTTCTGCTGGGGGGGTGTAGAAGACACACCAGCCAACATTAAAAGAGCTTTAAAATAAACTTTAGTACATAAGAATAGAAAACTTGTAAGAATTCGTCATCTGAGGAAAGAAATGCTTTTTAAGGAGAATGTCCGAGGAACAGGTATGCAGAAAGAGGGAGGCCTGTTGGAAGGAGGACTGTATACCTGATAAACCGGAAAGGAACAGCTAAATTCTATCTTCCGTGACTATGTTTTATTCTGTAAATTGGCGAATTCTTAATAACACAAACGTGCTTTCAATGAGACACTGTCCAATGACAACCACGGCTCTCTGCCACTGACAGGCATACTTCAATGGGCCCAACTGGTGTTTAAAAATCAGGAGTGGCTGTCCACACACACACAGGTACATGTGCAAACTCACACACACACATGCATGCTTGCTCGCGCACTCCCTATGGTCCTCCCGCCTCACTCTGACTAGCAGGCTAGCCCTTCTAGACGGCATCTCACTGTGCAAACTTGTCTCAAGTGATGAGAGGGAAAAGAAATTCTGATTCAACTTCCTTGTCGTCCTAAACACTGTATCTCTTTGGAAATGTCCAGGTCTCTTATTTAGGTGATAACAACAGGGAAAATCAGAGTGCCTGGGTTTATTCCAGAGGCTGAAAAAGTACAAGACTCTCTTAGATGCCTTCCAGCTCCAGGATCTCAGATTCTTCTTCGAAGGCATTCAGGGAACATAAATCATGCCAACTGCCTCTAAACCAAAAATAGAAACGTGCTTTCTACGATGCTTTACATTAGTTCTCAAAGGGACCGCACATGCCATTTTTTCAGATAGGAGGCCATAGTACAGACAGGACAAATACCTTAACCAAGGCCACAATCTTACTAGTTAGTTCTTTTTTAAAAAATATTTCTTCATCTCCACTGCTACCACCTTAGCCCAAACATCCCTCATCTCTAACAGACTATTACAACTGCTTCTTTTTCAAGTATTTGTTAATTTGTGCCAAGTCCTAGATGCAGCAGAGGGGACCTAGCTCCCTGGCCATGGATTGAATCTGGGGCCCCTGCGCAGGGTCTCAGCCCCTGGACCAGCAGGGAAGTCCTGCAGGTTTGCTCTGATAGAGATAGACATGTCTCTTGACTCCCAGTCCAGTGCGCTTTCCAGAAACTATATTCTCCTTTGTAAGGCTTGTAATCCCTGGCCCTAGTCCCTGAAAGAAACTGTATCTTCTCTGACAAAAACACATTTCACTTGGTTGATGCTTATCCAATCATACTCTTGAGGCAGATGCCTGGATTATGCCATGATTATAGAAATCAATCAATATGCCATGATTATAGAAACCACAACATCGAGAGAACTTGGGACAAAAGAGAAGGGGAGGCAAGTCCAGAAAGCCATGTTTGGGAAGGAAAGGCTGTATCAGGAGACCCTGCCAATGCAAACGCCACCCAAGCACCCAGAGGCCAGGTGGTTCCTTCCACACTCTCTCATTCACAGGCCAGAGTGGCAAAGCGCTGGTGTGGCCCCAGGCCAGTGCAGAACCGAAAGCAGCGGTTCCATATTTGTGAGTGATGTGTAAGGACATATTTCCTCAAGCATCACAGTTTTCAACCTATTGCTGCATTTTCCCATTATCAGCCTTTCCTTTTTCCAATTCCAAGCTTTTTCTTCAACTCTCAGATAACAGCTAAAAATCCCAAGTGAAGACAGGACAAAACTAAGCTAAAGGCTGTGAGCAGACAGGAGAGGCTGCGGGAGTTAGATCATGCCTGCGTGCCGCGTGTCGTCACTGCATGTCACCCCCTCTGGCCCTCTGCTCTCTTCAGCCGCAGGCATCTGGAGCTGGGACCGGTCAGAGCCAAGCTCAGGGCCCAGCTCGCTGCTCCTGGCCCACACGCCACCCGTTCTCCCCATAAATGCAAACGTGCACATCAACGTGAATTTCATGCCCAAGGAAAAGCTCTAGAAATCATTCAGCTCTTAAAGGACTGATGTTTTTTCCGTTCCTCAGACAAACCACCACCAATAAAAAATACCCAAATGACTCTTTTTTTCCCACAGCGGTTGCGAGTGGTATTGTGGTGTGGTAGTTGAGACTTTTGGTCTTGGAGTGGAGAAATGAGCTGTCAAAATACATGTCTGCCTGTCTGTATGTATGTATGTATGCTGAGATATCAACACAGGTTCTATACTGCAAAGACGGAACTGATTATATTATTTCCAAAGACACTACTGAGTAGTCACATTTATAGATATCATTAATATTACATACAGAAATATTTTCCATCAACAATGAGGAGGAAATTCTATTAGACGTTGTTGAAGACAGAATAACTGACATAAGAATTACCTGTGTCTTTATTTGCCCTTTTTTGAAAGTCATATTTTTATTTGATTTTCAAAAAAGCAGAAAAATATGTTTCCATATCACAGAATTATAAAATATACCACATAATCATAAAAGCCTAGATTCTAGTCATATAGATCATACTTCTTTCCAATGTAAAAATTCCTTCAGTGTCACTCCCAAACAGACCTCTAATTTCAGTCTCTCTCAAAAACTATAATACTTACGAGAGCTATAAATGTGTCAAAATCACATTTTTTCACAGTGACTATATTTTAATATTTTTCACTATCAGGCTGAACTTACAATGTACACATTTTGGTATTTAATAAAACATTATCTCATACTGTCATCAAGAAAGCAAGAGAGTTCCAAAAAAACATCTACCTTTGTTTTATTGGCTGTGCCAAAGCCTTTGACTTTGTGGATCACAACAAACTGTGGAAAATTCTAAAAGAGACAGGAATACCGACCACCTGACCTGCCTTCTGAGAAATCTATATGCAGGTCAGAAAGCAACAGTTAGAACTGGACATGGAACAACAGCCTGGTTCCAAAGGGAAAGGGGTACATTAAGGCTGTATATTGTCACCCTGCTTCTTTAACTTATATGCAGAGTATACCATGCAAAATGCTGGGCTGAAATCAAGACTGCTGGGAGAAATATCAATAACCTCAGATACTCAGATGACACCACCCTTATGGCAGAAAGCAAAGAACTAATAAAGAACCTCCTTGATGAAAGTGAAAGAGGAGAGTGAAAAAGTTGGCTTAAAACTCAACATTCAGAAAACTAAGATCATGGCATCCAGTCCCATTACTTCATGGCAAATAGATGGGGAAATAGTGGGAAACAGTGACAGACTTTATTTTAGGGGGCTCCAAAATCACTGCAAATGGTGACTGCAGCCATGGAATGAAAAGACACTTGCTCCTTGGAAGAAAAGCTATGATCAACCTAGACAGTGTGTTAAAAAGCAGGAACATTACTTTGCCAACAAAGGTCCATCTAGTCAAAGCTATGGTTTTTCCGGTAGTCATGTATGGATGTTAGAGTTGGACTGTAAAGAAAGCTGAGCACCAAAGAATTGATGCTTTTGAACTGTGGTGTTGAAGAAGACTCTTGAGAGTCCCTTGGACTGCAAAGAGATCCAACGAGTCAATCCTAAAGGAAATCAGTTCTGAATACTTATTGGAAGGACTGATGCTGAAGCTGAAGCTCTGATACTTTGGCTACTTGATGTGAAGAACTGACTCACTGGAAAAGACCCTGGTGCCGGGAAAGATCGAAGGTGGGAGGAGAAGGGGATGACAGAAGATGAGATGGTTGAATAGCGTCACCGACTCAATGGACGTGAGTTTGAGCAAGCTCTGAGAGTTGGTGATGAACAGGGAACCCTGGTGTGCTGCAGTCCCTGGGGTCACAAAGAGTGGGACACGACTGAGCGACTGAACTGAGCTGAGCTCATACTGTCCTTCAGTTTAAGATATTTAAATATCCTTTTCCATATTTAAATATCTGTGTAGTTGCTAAGCTGTGTCTGCTTCTTCGTGACCCCTTGGACTGTAGCTTGCCAGGCTCCCCCATCCATGCAATTCTCCAGGCAAGAATAGTGGAGTGGGTTGCCACTTCCTCCTCCAGGGGACCATCCTGACCCAAGGATTGAACCTACATCTCCTGCACTGGCTGGCAGGCTCTTCATCAGTGAGCCACCAGTGAAGCCCCTGAATCTGCTTGTTTCTGTTTTGCACGTGCATTCATTCATATTGCTTTTAAATTGTGTATAAGTGATATCACACAGTATTTAAATATAATATCTTCTAATAACGGATTATTTTTAAAAATCCTAAAGAGAAAGAAATGGATGGTGACCTTAAGGAGAGACATAGCCTAGGGAACATTTTTGTTAAGGGAAAACTGATCCTGTTTGCAGATCTAACGAGAAGGAATCAACTATCATGGAGAATTTGAAGATACCCGCCACCCGACCGCCCCCCACTCCCGCCACCCACACACACACAAAGATTCTGATGGAGCAAGAGGATCCGGAGAAAGGTGAGGTCAAGTGCACAGGTAGGAGAGACCTAGAGATAAGAGAAGCAAGGCTGACTCTTCACAGTTCAGTTCAGTGCAGTTGCTCAGTCATGTCCGACTCGTTGCGACCCCATGAACTGCAGCACGCCAGGCTCTTTTCACAGCAAGTCACCAAATCTTGAACTTGATGGACGAACATGGCAGGTTCCCTTTCCATCTTCCCTTCTCCTTCCCTCCTGATATAACTCTGGCTGGTTTCTGGAGATGATCAGAGTTTAGGTGGATTTAAAGCGGGCAACTCTTGCCTGGAAAATCCCTTGGACAGAGGAGCCTGGTAGGCTGCAGTCCATGAGGTCGCTAAGAGTCAGACACGACTGAGCAACTTCACTTTCATCTTTCACTTTCATCTTTCACTTTCATCTTTCACTTTCATGCATTGGAGAAGGAAATGGCAACCCACTCCAGTGTTCTCGCCTGGAGAATCCCAGGGACAGGGGAGCCTGATGGGCTGCCATCTATGGGGTCGCACAGAGTCGAAGTGACTTAGCAGCAGCAAAGCAGGCAACAGAGTATCAGTGCTGAGAGTTTTTAGCTCAGTTCTCCAAGCATGGAAGGCAGAAAACATAAGGTCCTACTCAGAGACTTAAGCTTTGACTGGGAGATGGGGTCTAAGACAGGAGGAGGCTCTTAGATTGAAACCTTGCTTGGGGGAGTAATTAGGATTAACTGATTATTTCTCAGGTCTCTTCCAGCTCAAAAGTCATTATTTTCTATCTTTTATTGCAACCATTATACTAATTGTGGAGGAGTAATCAGATAATCTGGAAAAGGAAATGGCAACTCACTCCAGTATTCTTGCCTGGGAAATCCCATGGACAGAGGAGCCTGGCGGGCTACAGTCCTTGGGGCTGCACAGAGTCAGACATTACTGAGTGCAGTATGCAATCAGATAATTATTAAAAGAGGGTGACAGCCATGGTGCACAAATCTCTGTAGGAATTCCAGTTGTAAATGGGATTCTATCTGTAATATTTCTTATGAGTAAAGCGTATTTCACTTAAGGAATCCAGAGCACAGAGATCAGCCATCTCAAAATATAACCTGTAGTTGGTTGGTTGGATTTTTTTCCTGAGCAACTGCCAGTAGGGAAAAAAAAAAAAACTCATTGTTTTAGAATGTACTTTAGAAGGCTCTGAATTGGCTGCTATTAAATACATAGTCTATTAATATAAATGTACTAATCAAACAAAATTCCATCTAAGGGTGAAGACTCCTCAAATATTGGGGAAGTCTAAAGAGAGGGGAAGTGCGTGCCCTCAATTATAACTAATAGCAATGGTGGAGGATTCATTTTGGGTCAAACTGCCTCAGACAACCTCTCCGTAGAGCCTTATAAAAATCTATTAAGAGGACATCCTCCCTGCACTCTAATCTCTGGCCCAGTTTCCTTTTCTCTCTTGCTACTGTATCACATCGGAATGCTGGGCTGTGGAAAATAAAGCCAGCATCCAACAGCCCCTGACTCCTGGACCTTGTCCTGAGACTCCCTCAACTTGTTGGCTCGTTCAGTTCGCTATCCATCATTCCAGCAAAGCACACATTGTTTTGTTCCCCTAAGTTGTAGGTAACCTGTTAACACATAGGGTGGAAACAGAGAAAATGCTTGCAATGCGTGCATTCCAAACGGTTCCAGGCTTTGATGAATGCGTGCCTCAAAACAGTAACCAGATTTCAGAAAACTGTTAATAATGCCAGGAAATAATTCCACCATGTTTTACATCTTAATTTCACTAGAACAAGTTGCCAGCCAACTAGGTCAAACCCAAGCACCATGCAAGTGACTGATAAGCAGATTGAATGAGGAAGAAAAATGAAAGTTATTATCTAAAACATACCAAAAATTTGTTATGGGACTTAATTTTTAAGGCTACTTAAGAAACTAAACCCCTAGTGGCAAAGATTTGGACCGTAAAAATTATAGCTTTTGAAAAGTATAGCAAATGTTGAGACATCAGCTCATTGGTGACTGAACAGGAACGTCTCTTCCACACGTGGAATGATTTGTCAGAATGTGAAAATCAGACCATTCTTGGGCAAAGTCTCCCCAAGAACCCAATCAATCGCTATAATTTTGGTAGTGTGCACCATCCAGTCACATAACTATTTTGTTGAAACCCATTAAGGGGTAACTCAGTTACAGTATCTGCCGTAAAACTCTAAAATTTAGCTAAGGTAAATTCAGAGATAAATTTATCTGACAAATTCCACAGGGAAGTATGTTAAAGCAGGGATTTAAGGTAGACGCTCTGGATTTCTAAGAACTCTCTCATACTAATGAAGTTCTTGTCAAGAAATTCTCCTGGGGGGGGGGGAAACCTTAAGTTTTTGACCAACATGTCTTGGCCATTTTCCCTGGAAAAGGAGGTAGCTTTGGGAAGTTATGTTGCTTAGTTTAATACCTGTCTTTGCAGCTCTATCAATCAGAATTAGTTCCGTACCACCAGTCTTTCAAATGCCTTTACGCGAAAAATTTCAAATATGCAACCTGCAGTGTAATTAAGCTGATGTGCTGATTACCTTTTGGAACAGCGACAGGAAAAACAAAATCTCCTCTTCAAAAATGTCCTTCATCCATGCGTGGTTTAAGATGTACTAAGTGCAATGAGTGTACTAACAATAAAATTCCATATATATTCACAAATCTCACAAATTGCGGGCATATTTCCCTGGAGAGAGGTGGCTACAGTTTTCAGCCAACTCTAAAAAGGGTCCATGAATTGCCCGCCTTCAAAAACATTTATAAGCCACTTTAAATTGCATTCATATAGAGTCCCAAAACAGAGGCTAACAGCCAGTTCAAATTCTAAAAGTATTACTTAAGAGAGTCATGGAACTTTTGTGACTTTGGAAATACAAAAAGTTCCATTTCAGCAGCTTAGGGGTTGTTTCAGCCTGTGAGTAACTATGATCTTGAGTAACAATCAGGGCCGGCCCCAGAGCCTCACAAATTTCATGGCTGGTTAGATACTTACACTCCAACTCCAAAGCACTGCAAGGTGTGGCGTCAGAGGCACAAAGTGATTAACATCTTTCTAATATTAGCAACAGGCTCAAAGAGCATGGTCCTATGTCAATTAGAACAAAGTACCTTTCTTCACCAGTTTATGAAACGAGCCGTGAAGAGTGTGGGTGCCTTCTGTACATGTAAACATCATAGACGTGGAGTAAGTCACCAGTACTTAAAATATCCAATACAGCTATCCTGACTTCACATAGGTGGAATAATGAGCACATGTACCCTGGAGGAGGAAATGGCAACCCACTCCAGTATTTTTGCCCCCAAAATCCCACAGACAGAGGAGGCTGGCGGGCTACAGTCTATGGGGTTGCAAACAGTCAGACACGACTGAGCATCTGCGCATAGCACTTATATGGTAACCTAATAAATTCCCCATTTCTTGACTTTTTATGATCATAAAATTAATGAAAGACTTCCTTACATGCAAATATAATAAACTAACAAATGGTATCACTGCTGAACCAAAATTTAAAAGACTATGTTTTCATCCAAGAGTAGGCAAAAGATTCTAGAAGTTCATAATAAAATTCTATGGTTTAAAGTAGTTAAACACTCACACATATATTATTGCTATGATCAGTTTATCATCAAGATTTCATGCTAATAAAAAATAAAAAGCAAGATTTAGGATCACTGAAAAATTTCAGAGGAAAAAAAATTTAACTTGAAAGTTCTCCTTGCTCAGTAACAACTCCATGGGCCTCAGTCGTATATTATCAATGTCCAGATTTACGTATTTCAAGAGGGGACTTAGGAAACATAAAAATGGATCCATCTCATATACCTCAGGTGAGAAATTATACTGCTGTTCTACCTGCAAAGAGCAATTTGGCAACAGCCTTTAAAACTGAATTTGAACAGCAAAATCACTTCTGTTCTATTCTAACATTAGAATAAACGCTAATCACCTTGTACCTCAGACGCCACACCTTGCAGTGTTTTCAGTCGGAGTGTAAGTATCTAACCAGCCATGAAATTTTTAACACAGAGTCTTGCCCTGATTATTACACAAGATCACAGTTACTCACAGGCTAGAACAACCCCTGAGCTGCTGAAATGGAACTTCTTGTATCACTGAAGTCACAAGAGTCCCATGATTGTCTCTTCATTAATAACTTTAGAATCTGAGTTGGCTGTTAGCCTCTGTTTGGGGACTCTTCATAGTTTTACCAAGAATGCATCTTTAAAGCGGCTTAAAAAATTTTTTTTGAAGTACATTTACATCCTATAAATATATTTCCACATTACAAAATGACATATTGAATAACAGCAAAGAGTTGACACTTAACTGTGCCAGGCACTATTCTGAAGACATTATACCATTAACGCATTAAATCTTCTCAGCAATCCTGTGAACTACACTTCCCTCTTCTACAAGATACAGAAACAGGCACAGAGAAGTAAAGGTGCTGGTCTAATCAAGGTCACACAGATATCCTGGGGCCTAACCATTAGTACCTCTCAAACTATACAGATACCCTCTGAGTTAGATAGTAGACAACTGGAAAGACCCCAAGTATCCATCAGCAACAGCTGGGTTATATAAATAAATACAGTGAAATACTGCATCACAATTTTGAAAAGGATGCAGACCGGCCAAGACAGTGGACTAGAAAGACCCTGAGCTCACCTGCTCTCCCAGCACACCAGAATCACAACTATCTGCAGAACAGCCATTGATGATCAAGACCTAAACCAAGCAGAGAAGATCTTTCACCATTAAAGACATAAAGGGGGAAGCGCAGCGAGACGGGCGGAAGAGGCAAGCTCAGGACACAGTCAGTCGGGGTGGGCAACACACAAGCTGGAGAATGACTGTATTACAGGAGTTCTGCCACGTGCGTGAGAGTCACAGGCCCACACACGCTGGGCTCCCCCGCCCAGGAGTCCTGTACCAGGAACACGGCCCCCCGAGCATTCAGCTGTGAAGGCCAGCAGGGCCTAACTTCAGGAGTCCCAAAGGACTAGTGGAAATAGACATTTCACTTGTAAAGGGAGGACACACAATCTCACAGGCACTGAGACCCAGAGTAAAAGCAGCAATTTCATAAGAGGCAGAGCCAGACCTATGTGTTAGTGTTGAAAGGTCTCCCAAGAGTGCCAAGGGGCAACTGCAGCTCACCCATGGGCACTGATCCTTGTGACAGTCACTCTTGGGAGCCCCTTCTACCGCATGGATGGGCATCAGTGTGGAGTCCTTCCTTTAGCTTATTAGTGCCAAGACCTGGCACCACTCAGCCTACAGGTACAAGTGCTGGGAGAGAGGCCTCAGGCCAAGTGACTAACTGGGCAGACACAGCCCCAGCCATCAGCAGCCAGACTGCCTGAAGACTTCCTGAGCCCACAGCCCCCTCTAGACATGACTCTAGAAACAGCCCTGGCCACTAAAGGGCGAACACTCAATTCCACATACCAGGGGGCAGACCGCAGACATTAGGAAACCACAGACCTGCAGCCTGCAGACCCCGACAGCCCACCGCAAGCCATGCACTCTGGGACCATCTGAGTCCTGCTTCTGCCCACCAGCAGGCCAACAAAAGCTTTGAGCCACCCCGGGCCCTACACCAATGGTGTCAGGAACTGTTCCCTCATCACCAGCAACTTGACACCAGCTCTGGGATGCCCAGGCATTGCTACCAGACTCTAGGACCCGGCTCTGCCTGCCAGAAACCCAGCACTAACTCCAGGGCCTGGTGTCACCCAACAGTGGGGAGGAAACAAACCCGAAGTCTTCCGAGCCCTGAGTCCAGCCCCGTGGGGCCAGCACTAGCCCTGAGGCATCCTGGCATTCTGCAGAAAGTTGCATCTTAACCAGGTCCTACCAACTATAGTCAACAGCCTCCACAAAAGGCAGGGCTTGGCAACCAACTAGGCCAGGAGTCAAGCAAGCCTAGCAGACTGCCCACACAATCAACCTGCCCCAAGAGAAAGAGCCCATGCAGCCCTCGCGAGGGGGAACCCCTAGAGTGTAGAGCTTGGGGCATGCACTGCTGGGACGCACAGAATGTCTCCTATAGAGGGCCACTTCTCCAAGGCTGAAAAATGCACCCAACCTACTACATACATAAAGATACAAATAGTAACTTAGCCAAAATAAAGTGGCAGAGAAATATGTTCCAAATGAAGAAGCTAAATAAAACCCCAGAAGAAGAACTAAGTAAACCTGAAACAGGCAATCTGCCCTAGAAATAGTTCAGGAAAACGGTCATAAAGATGGTCAGACGACTCAGGACAAGAATGGACGCACAGAATGAGAAACTAGAAGTTTTTAACGGAGTTAGAAAATACAAAGAAAAACCAAACAGAGATGAAAAATAAAATAACTGAAATGAAAAAATACACTAGAAGGATTCAACAGCAGAATAAATGATACAAAGGAATGAATTAGTGAGTTGGAAGACAGAGTAGCGGAAATCACTGCTGCAGAACAGAAAAAAAAAGAGAGAGAAAAGAATTAAAAGAAATGAGCACAGTATAAAAGATCTCTGGGGTAAGGTCAAGTGCAATAATAGTCACATTATAGAGGTTCCATAAAGAGGAGAGAGAGAGAACAGGGTTGAGGACATACGTGAAGACGTAACACTGGAAAGGAAGTAGTCACCTAAATCTAAGAAGCACAGAGTCCCACACAGGATTAGCCAGAGAGGAACACATCAAGACACACAGTAATTAAAATGAGAAAAAGATAGAGAGCAGTAAAAGCAGCAAAGTAAAAAGCAAAAAGTAACATATACAGGAACTCTTTTATAGCTATAGCTGATTTTTCAGTAGAAACTCTGCAGGCCAGAGGGATGGCATGATACGTTTAAAGGAAAAAAATCTACAACCAAGAATACTCTACCCAGCAAGGCTCTCATTCAGATTTGATGGAAACATCAAGCTTTAGAGACAAGCAAAAGCTAACAGTTCAGCACCACCAAAACTGCTTTACAACAAATGCTAAAGAAACTTCTCTAGGCAAAAAAAAAAAAGGCGGCGACAACTAGAAACAGTAAAATTATGAAATGAAAAAGCTCATCAGTAAAGGCAAACATACAGTAGAGGTAGGTAATCATCCCCATACAAAGCTAGTAGACAGGTAAAGGGACGAAAGTGGCAAAATAATCTATAACCACAACCAGCAGTTAAGAGACACTCAAAACAGCTAGCTGCAAAGCATGCTGTCAGAAACAGTAATCACAAGGGGAAGGGAATACAAATGCAGGGTTTTTTTTAATGCAATTGAAATTTTGATTTTAATTTAATTGCAATTTAAAGCTATCATGTATATAGAGAGATTTCTATATACAACAACACATGGCAACAACAAACCAGAGACCTATAATAGATATACACTCAAAAAAGAAAAAGGAATCCAACGTAACACTAAAGAGAGTCATCAAATCACAAGAGAACAAAAACGAAGGGGGCGAGATATACAAAACAACAGCGAAACAATTAACAAAATGGCAATGAGAAGACACATTATCAATAATTACCATAAACGTAAATGGCCTACATGCTCCAATCAGAACAGAGAGAGTGGCCGAATGGATGAAACAAAACAAGACCCACAGCTCTGCCGCCTGCAAGAGACTCACTAGATCTAAAAACACACTGAGAGTGAGAGGGTAGAAAAACTCCTCCACGCAAATGGAACTCAAAAGAAAGCCAGAGCAGCAATACGCAGGTAAAATAGACTTTAAAATAAAGACTGTAACAAGAGACAGAGAAAGACACTGCATAATGCTTAGGGTCAATCCAAGAGGAAGATATAGAAACTAAATATACTCACAACCAACCTCAATATATAAGGGAAATAATAGACATAAAAGGGGAACTTGACGGTAACACAGTAATAGTAGACGGGGGCTGCTGCTTTAACAGCCCCCTTACATCAATGGACAGATCATCCACACAGAAAGTCAGTAGGAAACTCTGACCTTAAACGGCACATCAACTGATAAACAGAGGGCATTTCACCCCACAGCAGCAGAATACACATTCTTTTCAACTACATGAAAAACTCTCCAGGATCCATCACATATTAGGAACAAAACAGTCTCAATACATTAAAGAAAACTGAAATCATATTAAGCATCTCTTCCGACCACAAGGGTAGAAATAAACTACAAAAAAAAAAAAAATACTGCAAAACCCACAAACATGTGTTGGCTAAACAGTATGCTACTAAACAATCAATAAATCAATGAAAAAATCAAAGAAGAAATAAAAAAATATCTAGAGGCATTTCATTTCAATAAAATGAAAACATTGCAATCCAAAACCTTTGAGATGCAGCAACAGCAGTTCTAAGAGGGACGTTTACAGTGATACAACTTTACGTCAGGAAACAAGAAAAATCTCAAACCAACAACCTTACCTTACACCTAACTGGACTTGGTAAAAAAGAACAAACGAATTCCAAAGTTAGTAAAGGGAAAGAAAGCATAAAGATCAGAGGCGAAATAAGTGAAATAAAGACCAAAATATAAAAGATCAATGAAACGAAAAGCTGGTTCTTTGAAAAGATGAACAAAATTAATACACTTTTAGCCAGACTCGTGAAGAAACAATGGGAGAGGGCCCAAGTGAATAAAATCAGAAATGAAAAAAGATGAAGTTAGAGCCAACACCACAGAAATATAAAGGATCATAAGAGAATACTAAAAACAGCTGTAAGCCAATGAAATAGATAACTTAGAGGACATGGACAAATTATTAGAAAGGTACCATCTCCTGAGACTGAACAAGGAAGAAAGAAAAATTTGAACAAACCAATTTCCAGTAAGGAAACTGAATAAGGAACAACCCCCAACAAAGAAAAATCCAGGACCAGATGGCTTCACAGGTGAATTCTAAACATTCAGAGAAGAGATAACACATATTCTTTTGAAACTCTTCTGAAAAATTGCAGAGGAACATTTTCACACTTTTTCTATGAGATAACACCCTCATACCAAAAACAAAGATACCACACACATACAAATTATAGGTCAATATCACTGATGACCATAGGTGCAAAAACCCTCAGCAAAATATCAGCAAACTGAGTTCAACAATTCATTAAGAGGATCATAACAATGATTAAGTGGGATTCATCCCCGGGAGGCACTGACTTTTTCAGTACCTGCAAATCAATCAACGGGATACACCATATTAATGAAGTGAAGAATAAAAACCATATGATCATATCAATAGATGCAGAAAAAGGTTTCAACAAAATTTAAAATCCGTTTATGTTTAAAATCAATATCACGGTAATCCAAGTCTGTGCCCCAACCAGTAACGCTGAAGAAGCTGAAGTTGAACGGTTTTATGAAGACCTACAAGACTTTTTAGAACTAACAACCAAAAAAGATGTCCTTTTCATTACAGGGGACTGGAATGCAAAAGTAGGAAGTCAAGAAACACCTGGAGTAACGGGCAAATTTGGCCTTGGAATGCAGAATGAAGCAGGGCAAAGACTAATAGAGTTTTGCCAAGAAAATGCACTGGTCATAGCAAACACCCTCTTCCAACAACACAAGAGAAGACTCTACACATGGACATCACCAGATGGTCAACACTGAAATCAGATTGATTATATTCTTCACAGCCAAAGATGGAGAAGCTCTATACAGTCAACAAAAACAAGACCAGGAGCTGACTGTGGCTCAGATCATGAACTCCTTATTTCCAAATTCAGACTTAAATTGAAGAAAGTAGGGAAAACAGCTAGACCATTCAGGTATGACCTCAATCAAATCCCTTATGATTATACAGTGGAAGTGAGAAACAGATTTAAGGGCCTAGATCTGATAGAGTGCCTGATGAACTATGGAACGAGGTTTGTGACATTGTACAGGAGACAGGGATCAAGACCATCCCCATGGAAAAGAAATGCAAAAAGCAAAACGGCTGTCTGGGGAGGCCTAACAAATAGCTGTGAAAAGAAGAGAGGTGAAGAGCAAAGGAGAAAAGGAAAGATATAAGCATCTGAATGCAGAGTTCCAAAGAAGAGCAAGAAGAGATAAGAAAGCTTTCTTCAGCAATCAATGCAAAGAAATAGAGGAAAACAACAGATTGGGAAAGACTAGAGATCTCTTCAAGAAAATTAGAGATACCAAGGGAACATTTCATGCAAAGATGGGCTCGATAAAGGACAGAAATGGTATGGACATAACAGAAGCAGAAGATATTAAGAAGAGGTGGCAAGAATACACAGAAGAACTGTACAAAAAAGATCTTCACAACCCAGATAATCATGATGATGTGATCACTAACCTAGAGCCAGACATCTTGGAAAGCGAAGTCAAGTGGGCCTTAGAAAGCATCACTACGAACAAAGCTAGTGGCGGTGATGGAATTCCAGTGGAGCTATTTCAAATCCTGAAAGATGATGCTGTGAAAGTGCTGCACTCAATATGCCAGCAA
Organism: Ovis aries; assembly: GCF_016772045.2. Classification (NCBI taxonomy): domain Eukaryota; kingdom Metazoa; phylum Chordata; class Mammalia; order Artiodactyla; family Bovidae; genus Ovis; species Ovis aries. The sequence goes on from NC_056070.1 coordinate 6,404,218, forward strand.
AGTTGGAAAACTCAGCAGTGGCCACAGGACTGGAAAAGGTCAGTTTTCATTCCAATCCCTAAGAAAGGCAATGCCAAAGAATGTTCAAACTACCGCACAATTGCACTCATCTCACATGCTAGTAAAGTAATGCTCAAAATTCTCCAAGCCAGGCTTCAGCAATACGTGAACCATGAACTCCCTGATGTTCAAGCTGGTTTTAGAAAAGGCAGAGGAACCAGAGATCAAATTGCCAACATCCGATGGATCATGGAAAAAAGCAAGAAAGTTCCAGAAAAACATCTATTTCTGCTTTATTGACTATGCCAAAGCCTTTGACTGTGTGGATCACAATAAACTGTGGAAAATTCTGAAAGAGATGGGAATTCCAGACCACCTAACCTGCCTCTTGAGAAATCTGTATGTATGCAGGTCAGGAAGCAACAGTTAGAATTGGACATGGAACAACAGATTGGTTCCAAATAGGAAAAGGAATACGTCAAGGCTGTATATTGTCACCCTGCTTATTTAACTTCTATGCAGAGTACATCATGAGAAAGGCTGGACTGGAAGAAACACAAGCTGGAATCAAGATTGCCAGGAGAAATATCAATAACCTCAGATATACAGATGACACCACCCTTATGGCAGAAAGTGAAGAGGAGCTAAAAGCCTCTTGATGAAAGTGAAAGAGGAAAGTGAAAAAGTTGGCTTAAAGCTCAACATTCAGAAAACGAAGATCATGGTATCCGGTCCCATCACTTCATGGGAAATAGATGGGGAAACAGTGTCAGACTTTATTTTGGGGGCTCCAAAATCACTGCAGATGGTGACTGCAGCCATGAAATTAAAAGATGCTTACTCCTTGGAAGAAAAGTTATGACCAACCTAGATAGTATATTCAAAAGCAGAGATATTACTTTGCCAACTAAGGTCCGTCTAGTCAAGGCTATGGTTTTTCCTGTGGTCATGTATGGATGTGAGAGTTGGACTGTGAAGAAGGCTGAGGGCCGAAGAATTGATGCTTTTGAACTGTGGTGTTGGAGAAGACTCTTGAGAGTCCCTTGGACTGCAAGGAGATCCAACCAGTCCATTCTGAAGGAGATCAGTCCTGGGTGTTCTTTGGAAGGACTGATGCTAAAGCTGAAGCTCCAGTACTTTGGCCACCTCATGCAAAGAGTTGACTCATTGGAAAAGACTCTGATGCTGGGAGGGATTGGGGGCAGGAGGAGAAGGGGACGACCGAGGATGAGATGGCTGGATGGCATCACAGACTCGATGGACGTGAGTCTGAGTGAACTCCGGGAGATGGTGATGGACAGGGAGGCCTGGCGTGCTGTCATTCATGGGGTCACAAAGAGTCAGCCACGACTGAGCAACTGAACTGAACTGAACTATGTCTAAAAAAAAAAAAAAAAAACTCCCCAGAAAGTGGGCATAGAGGGAACATTCCTCAACATAAGAAAGGTCATATATGACAAACCCACAGGTAATGTACCAAACTCAGTGGTGAAAAACTGAAAGCATTTTCTCTAAGTCAGGAATAAGATAAAATTGCCCAACCTCACCAGTTTTATTTAACATAGTTTTAGCAATCTTAGCCACAGCAATCAGACAAGAAATAAAAGAAATTCAAATTGGAAAGGAAGAAGGAAAAGTGTCATTGTTTTCATATGACATGATACTACACACAGAAAATTCAAAAGATGCCCCCAGAAAACCATTAGAGCTCATCTGGTAAAGCTGCAGAATACAAAATTAATATACAGATATCTGTTGCAGTTATACACAAAAACAATGAAATATAAAAAGAGAAAAGTTAAGGGAACAATCTCATTTACCATTGTGTCAAAAAGAATAAAATATCTAAGAATAAATCTCCCTAAGGAGGTATGAGACCAATACTCAAAGAACTAGAAGACACTGATGAAAGAAACTGACAACACTAATAGATGGAAAGGTGGGCATTCTTCTTGGATTAGAAGAATTAATATAATTACAATTAATTAATATTAGATTAATTTATTAAAGTAAATTAATAATTTAAATGACCATATTACTCAAGACAATGTACAGATTCAATGCAATAGCTATCAAAAATACCAGTGGCATTTTTCACAGAACTAAAACAAATAAGCTTAAATTTTTTGTGGAAACAAAAGGCCCTGAATAGCCAAAACAATCTTTACAAAGAATAGAGCTGGAGGAATCGCACTCCTTGACTTTAGACTATACCACAAAACTATAGTAATCAAAATAGTGTGTGTGACAGCACAAAAACAGAAACACTGCTCAGTGGAACAGGATAGAAACTTCAGAAATAAACCTAGGCACTATGGTCAATTAATCTGTGATTAAGGACCAAGAATATATAGTGGAGATAGGACAGTCTCGTCAATAAGTGGTGCTGGGAAAACTAGACAGCTGCACATAAAAGAACAAAATTAGAACATTCTACAACATCATATACAAAAATAAACTAAAAATGGACTATAGACCTAAATGTAAGACCAGAAACCACAAAACTCCTAGAGGAAAACACAGGCAGACCACTCTTTGACATAAATCACAGCAATATTATTTTGGATCTGGCTCCTAAGGCAAAGGAAACAGAAGCAAAAATAAACAAATGGGACCTAAGAAAGGCTAAAAGCTTTCACAGAGCAAAGAAAACCAGCAACAAAATGAAAAGACAACCTACTGAATAAGAGAGAACAGTGGCAAATGACATGAAAAGGGGTTAACATTCAAAATATATAAGCAGCTCATACAACTCAACATCAAAAACATAGCCCAAGAATGGAAGCAACCTAAGAGTCCATCAACAGATGAATGGATAAAGAAGATGGGTATCTATACACAATGGAATACTACTCAGCCATTAAAAAGAATGAAATTTTGTCATCTGCAGCAACATGCACGGACTTGAAGGGTATCATGCTCAGTGAAGTCAGAAAGAGAAAGGCTAATACTGTATTAAATGTATCACTTGCATGTGGAGTCACTTGTATGTGGAATCTGAAATGGTAACACTATTAAACATATCACTTGTATGTGGAGTCACTTGTATGTGGAATCTGAAATGCTAACACTGTATTAAACATATCACTTGTATGTGGAGTCACTTGTATGTGGAGTCACTTGTGTGGAATCTGAAATGCTAACACTGTATTAAACATATCACTTGTATGTGGAGTCACTTATATGTGGAATCACTTGTATGTGGAATCTGAAATGGTAACACTATTAAATATATCACTTGTATGTGGAGTCACTTGTGTGGAATCTGAAATGCTAACACTGTATTAAACATATCACTTGTATGTGGAGTCACTTGTATGTGGAATCTGAAATGCTAACACTGTATTAAACATATCACTTGTATGTGGAGTCACTTATACATGGAATCACTTGTATGTGGAATCTGAAATGGTAACACTATTAAACATATCACTTGTATGTGGAGTCACTTGTGTGGAATCTGAAATGCTAACACTGTATTGAGCATGTCACTTGTATGTGGAGTCACACTAACGCACATGACCAATAAAGAAGCACACTCACAGATACAGAGGACACACCTGTGGTCGTCAGTGAGGAGATGGAAGGGGGAGAGGCAATATGGGGTAAAGGATTAAGAGGTACAAACTATTACATCTGAAATAAGCCACGAGGACATAGTGTACATGAGGAATACAGCCAGTATTTTATAACTACTGCAAATGGAACGTAACCTTTAAAACCGTGAATCACTATGCTGTATACCTATAACATATATAATTCAGGTAAAAATTGTTTTAAAATTTTTAAAAAGATTGCAGTTCTGAATAAACTGATATGGAAAGGCTGCCAGGATATATACAGAGCAGCAGGTATGCTCATTTGTGTAAGAAGTAAAGCATGTGTTGCTCCAAATGCTCGCCAAGGCATAGCCCATCTCTGTGGAGACACAGAAAGACCCTGAGGCGGCTTCCCCAGCAGAGGGGCACTGGGTGGCTGGGGACAGAGAGGCAGGGAGACTTGCTTTTCACTGTGCGCCTTTCTTTACTTTTGGAATTTGGTACCATGATTGTGGGCTACTTTGGCGAAAACATTTTTAATTAACAAAAGCAACAGAACGTGGAAAACAAAAAGGGAAGTACGTAAGCTCAGCTTGAGTGTAGCAATTACCGTGGCCTTGAAGCCTCCGTCTCTCTGGGAAAGGGAAAAGCCTACACAAGGGAAAAGCCTGCACAAGGGCTCTATACGGCCTGGTGGGTGCGAGTAGGGATGAAAGAGTACATTAATGCGATATGCCATTTGAATCAATTACAGGGACCACAAAATGTCTGCAAAGTATTAGAAAGCATACAAAGGAAAACGAACTTGATTCATAGCACGTAAGCTGTTAACTCCAATGGAATAAATATGGATGAAAATGACATGTTAGAGAAGCATAAATAAGGTTTTCAGTAATTTTTGAGAACCTCTTTCTGAGAAAAAACAAAATCAGTCCAAGTAAATACAGCTCACTATCAAGGTTTCCCTTATTCAAAAAATCCTCCAGCCTGCAATTTGCTATAGTTATACTGAAGCAGTGCCACCACCATTCCCAACAACTTTTTAAAATTACTTGGCCTTTTTATCGCATTTTTTTCTACTTGTACGAAACCTTTCAAACTATCATTTTCCCTGAAAACCAAAGATTATTATACACCTATAAGCAAGCTTCTTAAACTTCCTCTTTTTAAAGTATGATACTCATTGACAGCATGGCTTCCACGGGGTCTCACTGGTAAATAATCCACCTGCCAATGCAGGAGATGCCGGTTCAGTTCCTGGATCTGGAAGATGCCCTGGAGAAGAAAATGGCAATCCATCCACTTCAACAGTCTCACCTGGGAAATCCCATGGACAGAGGCACCTGGCAGGCTATAGTCCAGGGAATCGCAAAGAACTGGACATGACTTAGCCACTAAACAATAACAGCAACTCACTGACAGCAGATCTCACTGCTCTGAAGCCTCGTTTTGCCACAAGCATCATTCTGTGGAGTGCTGAAACAGAACCTGGTAAGAGACTGGTTACCCGAGTGATGCACTGCTCCACCTCCGTGACAGGTATCTATTCTCTCTCCCTCTCATGGACTGAGAGGTATACGTCTATACACGCACGCACATAAACGTCTAGCTCTGCACGAAGATGTGAATGCTAATCGTTAGTTGCTGTTTTTTCAGAGACTCCACAATAGAAGAGCCATGAGTCATCTGCAATTAACAAAGGGTAATGAAGGCTCTAATTTCTGCTTGGGGTACAGCATTTCATCTTATTGCAACGCCCTTCCAAGAAATAAAAGTAAAAATGGGAACAACCAATATTAAGCAGTTCCTCTGTCACAACGAGGGTGGCTTATAGTGACTGGATGGCTGCCAGCCCCCCGAGCAGACTTGCAGAGAGGCGGTCTTCATGGGGAGGAAGGGCACCGATTCACCTATAAGCCTCCACTGGGTAGATCACAACTCTCCCATATTCTGCTTCAATTTATCTCCACTTGCCTCTGGAGCGACTGGCACAGATTTGAATGGTTTCAGGATATCCATACTTCTTTAATTAAAAGTTTCTCTGCTCAATTAATATGTGTGTATCCATGACTTGTGTACAGAGGGGAAAGAAAGAGAAAGCAAAAGCAAGAGGAGAGAAATTGAAGACAGTGTTTTAAACTGAGTCAACTTTGCATTTGGCACTACTTCTCCCTAGAGTTGGCGCTTCCAGTAGAAACTTAGGGGCAAGAAGAGTAGTGGACAGAGTCGCCACTTTCCCCTGAAAAGCATCCTGCACTTAAGAGCTAATTAACCACTTAAAATCAAAGACGTTGAGAAGAGGGTATGGAAGCAAAAGAAGAATTTGGGCACTTTTTTTTTTTTTTGGCAAGAATAATATTATATATACTATTAACATATATGCATAATAATTCATTCCCATTCTATGCCCTGCAGGGTTATCAAAAATTGATAAACTGATTCTGTACTACAGGAATAGAACTTATCTGTTGATTAAGCTCTAATGTCAGTATATAAAGCAAGACATACAAAGACTTAAAATTCCTCTTGAACACCCTTTTAGCAAGGCACTCATTAGAAGTCAACCTACTTTCCTCATTAAGTTGGAGACATAGCTGAGTACCCAACAAGCGGTAGGCATTTGGGCTCAGGCTGTATAAACAGTAACACGTATCCTCAATTGGAAGAACTGCTTTCAGCACAGTGTGAGCCTCACACCATGAGAGGCAGGGGGACACTAGGCCCAGCAAGGAACCAGCAGGTATGCACGTATACACCTCTATGGCTCCCCAACAATAAACTCAGAAAGCAGCCATACCTTCCGAACTACTGTCCTCTCTTTCTCTTTCTGATTTCATTTCACTTTTTTGGTCAAGGATACATACAGTGGCTGACGTTACCACATAATACTGGAGCCTTCTTCAGAGTAACGACCCGGGAGGAGCTTCACAATTATCAACCACACAGCAAATCTGCCCTAAGTTCCAAGTAAATTATACTTCCTGCTTTCACAGAAAAAGAACCTAGCAGGTGAAGCATCCGGGAGACAACTCAAGTAAAATTAAGAACAGATTTTTTTTTTTCAATTAAGTAAACATGTTTAGAGACATGCTCTGTTTCTAAAATATTTGAAATTTATACCCACAAATATAGCATGCAAACACTGTCAATTAGCAATTTGGTAATAAACATACTCTGGAAAAAGATGCCTTAAGTGTGAGGAAAAAGAGGATGAACAAATAGAAACCAAACAAATGTAAATATTTACGTTTCAGGTAGGCCTGGGCTTGCTAATACGAGTATTTCTCTCATAAACTGATAGAAGAATTAGTAGCACTGACTTCTGGCTCTGCCGTATGAATTGTTCATGCCCAGGTTCTTTCTGTGAGAAATCTTTCTGTGAAAAGTTGAAGCTTTAAATCTGATCATATTTAGTTCTGAGGGCTTATAAAGATATGCTCCTTATTATTATTAAAATGCATTTAAAATATACGTATTAACTTTAGCACCAGAGAGTCTTTCACATGTTCATATATTGATTACTGAGAGAATACAAAGTGGCCACAGGACTTCCCCGGTGGCCCAGTTGGTTAAGATTTCGAGCCTCCAAAGCAAGAGGTGCAGGTTCGATCCCTGGTCAGGGAACTAGGATTCCACACGCCACGTGGCCAAAACAAACCAACAAAAACAAAACAAGAAATGTTGCCACCATCTTTTTCTATCATGCCTTCTGAGAACTGAAGCCCTAAAGTAAGAGCTAAGTAAAGGACTGCTCCAATGCTAGCATTAAATCTTTTACGTGATTGTGTCACAATAACCTCTCCTTTGGTCTAACAGAATCAGTATTCTGTATTTGCTGCCTGCACAAAACTATAATTATTCATTGATTTGGTCAAAATGACTAGCTGACTTGAGCAACTCAGTCCACCAGCCAGCCCTGGGGCAACGAGTCAAAGCAACAGTGTATCAAAGTGACTAGCATTTGTGAGTCACCGTTAGACTATCCCGAGAAGGCAACGGCACCCACTCCAGCGCTCCCGCCTGGCCAGTCCCAGGCAGCCTGGTGGGCTGCAGCCCACGGGGTCACCAAGAGTTGGACACGACTGAGCAGCTTCACTTTCACTTTTCACTTTCATGCACTGGAGAAGGCAACGGCACCCACTCCAGTGCTCCCGCCTGGCCAGTCCCAGGGAACCTGGCGGGCTGCAGTCCATGGGGTCACTGAGAGTTGGACACGACTGAGCAACTTCACTTTCACTTTTCACTTTCATGCACTGGAGAAGGAAATGGCAGCCCACTCCAGCGTTCTTGCCTGGAGAATCCCAGGGATGGGGGAGCCTGGTGGGCTGCCGTCTCTGGGGTCGCACAGAGTCAGACACGACTGAAGCGACTTAGCAGCAGCAGCAGCAGTTAAGACTACCGACCACATCAGGGCAATGCTTAGATTCTGGGCCAAAGGCTCGGTTCACCTTGTTTAACTCCACAGACTTATTCTCCTCATAATTTAATTTACTCTGTACACAGTTGAGAGTTTTTCTTCTCCTTCAACAGAAAGAAAGGAAAGTGACAATAAGAACCAGAGTGCAAAATTCAGTGAAATCAGATACTCGTTTCAAAAAAATGAAGAGGAGGCCGACTGCTCCCCTCTTGTGAGATAGGAGTAGAGTCAAGAGAAACAAAGATGGATTCTCACCAGGGAAACCACCTGCCAGTGCTTCAGATTCCATTAAAGGTCAAATGCCTCTGAAATGTTCTTACCATGTGCGTGCGTGCGTGTGTGTGTGTGTGTGCGTGTGTGTGTGTTTTGAAAGAACAAGGAAAGCAATACATTTAAAGGCTGGAGAAAATCTTCTTCCATTTACCTGGGTCAGTGAAACATCCATCATACAGAGATACAAACACTTCACAGAATAAGAGATCAGAGAAGCTACACCAGGAGACCAAAGAACCGGTGCCTCTGGGGGAATCAAACAAGTCATGGTCTGAGCACAGCCCTTCTGACTCCTCTCCCAAATCCCACTGATAGGACGGACGAGGGGGGACTGCCACACGGAACATGCCAGCCCCCAAAATGTGATTAAAAATAAGTAACTCTAATTTGGCTCTCTCTCAGGAGAAAGAATCTTTTCAAAGCCACTAAGGAGAATAGCTACATAATGAAAATTTTTAAAAAGCAAAAATGTTCAAATTATCTACCCACTAACCACAACCAAGCGCACAAAATTAGCATATGCTCAGCATAACCACACACCCAACGTAAACTACAGATACACGCAGTAAATGGTTGCACAAGTGTCAGAAGAACTTGGATGGCTCAAACAGATGCCCTCAGATCTAATTCCATCTGCTTGGGCTAAAAAAAGAGCACTCTGTCCATCCCAATTCCATGCACGGTTCAAAGAACAAGCTGTCATTAAAAATCGAAGGGTAGAATTCACAGTAGAAATATAACATGCCCAGAAGAATCTAGCAAAAACTTTCAGCATCCCCAAAACCTTTGGTTGCCAGGATCAAAAGCATTATGCTGAATGCCTACTAAGCACCTGCCTCCAACCCCTCTGATTCACATCTTTCTGTTCTGAACCTCTTCGTTTCATTATATCTCCCTGTGATGATACAGTTTCTGCCTTGTGGTGTAGTTATTTCAGAACCAGACTCTGGTCTCCTTGAGGGTAGGGATGGCATCTGATGTTATTCATGGTTATTCAAGAAGCATTTATCCACTGCCCAAGATGTGCAGGGTACAGCATCTGATAAGATCCAGCCCCAAGCCTTGGGGGATGAGCAGCTTACTGTGAAGGGCCATGTGTGTGCTGGCAACAAACAGTACCAGCCACCAGTAGGTCTGCAGCATGCTCAGCTGTGTCAGACCCTGTGACCCCACAGAAGGCTGTCATCTGTTGGGCACCTATCTGGGCCGGTACCACATTAGACTGTGTAATTCTCACAACCACCCAATGAGATAGTGACTGCCACACTCAGTTTACTGATGAAGAAACTGATGCTTAAAGAAAAGTCAATAGTGGCATTAACAAGAGGCAGAGTGTGGAGGACTGTGGCAGGACTGGAAATACTGGATGGAAGAGAGGAGGAGTCAACTTGCAGCTGTGGTCCAGAGAGGGAACCATGGTCAGGAAGGGCTGCACCAAGGACAGGCTCCTTCACTAATATCACAGTTATACAGGAATGTATCTGAGGGTCACATGGGGAAACAAGTCACCTGAGCAAATGAGAAGTGTGTGTGGATTAAAAATAGGATGTGATTCCCTGCATTCCGGCCCCTAATGAAACATCTCCATTTGCTTGTTTTACCATAAGGTCCACAGAACAGTGTCATGGAACTTGTACCAAACACAAATCCAACTTTAAGGGTGGTTAAAGTTTGGGACTAGGCAAAATGATGGCTTGAAGAAGCTGAAACCACAAGTCACAGCTGCGTGCATGCATGCTAAGTTGCTTCAGTCATGTCCAACCCTATGCAACCCCCTGTAGCCCGCCAGGCTCCTCTGTCCATGGGGATTCTCCAGGCAAGAATACTGGAGTGGGTTGCCATGCCCTCCTCCAGGGGATCTTCCCGACCCAGGGATCAAGCCCAGGTCTCTTACGTCTCCTCCACGGGCAGGTAGAATCTTTACCACTAGCTCTACTGCAGTGCATCCAAGGGCCTGGAAAACCTGGGGTTCCAGTCGCTGGAGACGCTATGTCACGTCCCTGCTGACACAAGGTCTAGCTTATGCAAGTGAAGTTCAACTGGTTAGTAATTCCAACATATACTAGAAAGATTAACAATACTGATTATCCTACTTGTAAAAAGAAAGAAAAGTGAAAGTGAAGTCATGTCTCTTTGCGACCCCATGGACTGTAGCCCACCAGGCTCCTCCATCCATGGAATTTTCTAGGCAAGAATACTAGAGTGGGTTGCCATTTCCTTCTCCAGGGGATCTTCCCAATCCAGGGATCGAACCCAGGTCTATTGCATTGCGGGCAGATGCTTTTACCATCTGAGCCACCAGGGAATACCTTAAAAAGAAAGAAAACCCCACTAAACACAAGCCATTCAAAATATCCCAATTCATCACTAGTTCTAAGAGAGGGGCTATGTTATCTACTGAAAGATGCATTACCAAGAATGCTGACTCCAAATACTTTTTGTGTTTTCTTTTTCATATGGTGTATACCGATCAATATTGCAAGGAATAGGTCATAAATTCAGTCGGATGTCTACAGTAACTTTCTGTACACAATTTTTAAATTAGCAAATTAAAATGTAACTGCATATTTTTTTCTATAACTGTTTATGAAATATAAAACCATGCAATATTTTAAATGAAAAACTCAGGTCATTAATCTTTACATGAAATTCCCCTATGGACTAGACTCTGCAATTTGACTCCTGGTTTTATAAAATTTTTGTAGACCGTGCTCATCTTCCCCATGCAGCGTGCTCCCAGACTTTTCCTCAGATAATTATAACACAAAGCACATTCCTCTGTGAGCAGCTTAAGGATCTGTGACTTAGCCAGATTTAGAATTTAATACTAGAATAAATCACACCATGAACTAGGTAAATTGTATTTTTAAAGCGGTTCTATTTTTACAGGCTTAAGTATCAAACTTTCTTCACACACACAAACACAGAGGGGAAAACTGGATTTGCTAACAGTTTACATCTCATACAATTCCCCATCCACCTTAAATCCATATTCGTCACACAGAGCTTGTGATGAGCTTTGCTCTGCCTCCCCTACCCTTTTAGTGAGTTTGAACAGTTAACAGCACGGTGCTAGATGCCGTGACGCCCACCCAGTCTCTCCGGGCCTGAAAGATTTGTTCTTTCATCTGCTAGGAGTGCTGCTGGCTGTCAGCCCTCTCCAGAAATCACTCTCTGCTGAAGACAGCCACGTTGCCCAAGGTTATGCCCTCCCCTTGAAGGCAGCCCACATTCATGCCTGGACTTAGAGAGGGTGTGACCCCTTTTGCCCCCAGATCAGGACAGCTCGAGGCCTCTGCAGGGTCAGCCCAGGCCTTTGTGCAGATGTCACGGCAGCCTTCCTCCTGCCATCTCCCTCTGCTGGCACCGCCTCCTCCCCCCGCCCAGGGTGCAGAGCACGGCCCGACAAACTTATCCATGTCAGAGCATGCACCCCAGGATGACCTGCGGCAAACACCACCGCTGTCGGTCAACTAGAGCAAGCTACCTACCTAGGGTTACTACCTACCTACCTAGGGTTACTACCTACGTACCTAGCGTTACTAACTACCTGCCTACCTAGCGTTACTACCTACCTACCTAGCGTTATTAACTACCTACCTAGGATTAATACCTACCTACCTAGGGTTACTACCTACCTACCTAGCGGTACTACCTACCTACCTAGCGTTACTACCTACCTACCTAGGGTTACTACCTACCTACCTAGGGTTACTACCTACCTACCTAGCGTTACTACCTACCTACCTAGGGTTACTAACTACCTACCTAGGGTTACTACCTACCTACCTAACGTTACTACCTACCTACCTGGGTTACTACCTACCTACCTAGGGTTACTATCTACCTAGGGTTACTAACTATCTACCTAGGGTTACTACCTACCTACCTAGGGTTACTAACTACCTACCTAGGGTTACTAACTACCTATCTAAGGTTACTAAATTAGTGAGTGAAGTCGCTCAGTCGTCCCCGACTCTTTGCGACCCTGTGGACTGTAGCCCACCAGGCTCCTCCGTCCATGGGATTCTCCAGGGAAGAATACTGGAGTGGGTTACCATTTCCTTCTCCAGGGGATCTTCCCAACCCAGGGATCGAACCCAAGTCTCCTGCATTGCAGGCAGATGCTTTTAACCTCTGAGCCACTAAAGACACTTAGAAAAAAAGATTTTTATAAAATAGAAAAATTTTAAGATTTTACAAGCCTTCGAACAGAGAATGAACATCACTTTTGTAAGCTAGGCAAACTAACAAAAAATACTCAATTATTTAAAGCAACGTTTTCCAATATTCAGTCTTATAGTTCTAAATGACTCCCAAATGAATGTTGGTAATTAAGTCAGGGACATCCCTGGTGATCTGGTGGTTAAGACTTCACATTCTAATGCAGCAGGGGGTATAGGCTCGATCCCTGGGTGGGGGAGCTAAGATCCCTCATGCCTCACTGCCAAAAAAACAAAACATAAAACAGAAATAATACTGTAACAGACTCAATAAAGACTTTAAAAATGGTCCATGTCAAAAAAAGAAATCTTTAAAAAAAGAATTAATACAAAACTGGCTTTTACTTTATGTGCTTAGATTGTTGTTGTTTAGGCCCTAAGTCGCATCTGACCCTTCAGCAATCCCATGTACTGTAGCCCAGCAGGCTCTTCTGTCCATGGGATTCTCCGGCAAGAATTCTGGAGTGGGTTGCCATGCCCTCCTCCGGGGGATCTTCCCAACCCAGGGATCGAACTTATGTCTCCTGTGTTGGCAGGTGGATTTTTTTACCACTGCACCACCAGTGAATCAATGTGTTTAGCCTGACACTACCTAATAAATTTAGGTAATTAATTATCTAAAATATTATATATTATTATATATTTAAAATTATATAAAATATTACATAAAATTAATATATAAAATATTACATAAAAATAAATTTGGGTAATTTTAAATTTACATATACATACACACATACCAAGAGCCTGCAGAATAAAACAAATTAACCTAGCTACTAACTTCTTCACTTTAAAAAAACCCTTTTCAAAGAGTTTTTGAGTTGTCTGATTACAGCAAAAGAGTAAGGGAGGAGAGAGAAATAGAGACTTCCCCCCTCTGTTTTAATGCAGGCTCATCTCCCTTTCAAAAACACTGTTACTAAGCCACGTGAAAAGAAGGACAAGTGTCCTAGAACTACTGCCTTTTGTTTAAAGGAACTGTGTTTCCAGGAAACTAGCTCATCCATCAACCATCACTCTGGTATTTCCAGAGCAGCTGTCATGACGGTACACACCAAGAACACCAGGCCAGGAGTCAGAATTCCTGGTCCCAAGCCCAGTACGGGCACTGACCACAAATGCGATCTCAGTAAGGTTAAGACTACATGTCGTAGCAGCAAGTGCTGAAATCCCATTAGACTTGTGACTAAGGGCCTTGGCTGGTTAGCCACGGAGTTGTTGCTCAGTCGCTCAGTCATGTCCAACTCTTTGCGACTCCATGGACTGCAGTACGCTGGGCTTCCTGTCCTTTACTATCTCCCAGAGTTTCTCAAACTCATCTCCATTGAGTCGATGATGCTACCCAACCATCTGTCACTCCCTTCTCCACCTGCCTCAATCCTTCCCAGCATCAGGGTCTTTTCCAACGAGTCCATCAGGTGGCCAAAATACTGGAGCTTCAGCTTCAGAACCAGTCCTTCCAATGAATATTGAGGATTGATATTAGGATTGACTGATTGGATCTCCTTGCTGTCTCAGGGACTCGCAAGAGTCTTCTCCAACACCACAGTTCAAAAGCACCAATTCTTCGGCACTCAGCCTTCTTTATGGCCCAACTCTCACATCCATACATGACTACTGGAAACACCGTAGCCTTGACTATATCAAACTTTGTTGGCAAAGTGATGTCTCTGCTTTTTCATACACTGTCATAGCTTTTCTTCCAAGGAGCAAGCGTCTTTTAGTTTCACAGCTGCCATCACCATCTGAGTGATTTTGCAGCCCAAGAAGACAAAGTTTGTCACTTTGAAGTGATGAGATCTCATGCCATGATCTTAGTTTTCTGAATGTTGAGTTTTAAGCCAGCTTAAACCTGCCTGGTTTACGAAGACCTGGTTGAAGGAGATCAGGAAGACCTGGGTTCAAGTCCAGCTCCCATCACTTACTAGCTATGTGGTCTTGAGCAGGAGATTAAGCTTAACGCCTCATCTGTAAGACAGAGATGACCAACACCATGCCTACCTCACAGGGCTACAAGGGAGATGAGACCTGGTGCCTACTGCACAGTGGCTCTTGCTGCAAACGCTGATAACAGCAAGCTGTTACTATCAGCTCTTCTGCAGGCTCTGCTTGTCCAGAACCCAAGAGCTCTAGGGAAAAGCACTGCTTCAGGCATTTGAAAATAATGAATATTAAAACTCTCTAAGGTGTCAATTCATTGCTTTTATCAGATTTACAGCCTAGATTTCCAAAGAAGATTTTGTTGGGAGGGAAAAAAAAAAAGTGTCTAAGAAAGTTCAGAGAACACTGACTGGATGACCTTGAACTTTACCTTTTTTTCTGTGAGTCCACACCGTGCTCCAGCGGGCGGCTTTTCTCTGAGAGCTACTTTCACAGGACAGCAAAGAAGAGCATCCTGTTTCAGAAGCCCTTCCTCCCAGCACATCTGCAGGCAGTTCTGCCACTCCTCACACCACGCAAGGTGCAATCGGCGGCCTGCAGTTGCTCACGACAGCGCTCCAGAGGACAAGACACAGCCAGCCTACGGCACTGTGCCACAAAGCAGCTCTCGGTTATTTCCTCCTGGCTTCTGAGTCGAAATAATCCACTCTAATCAGAACTGCCAACCTAGAGAAAGAATCGCCGTGCAGTTTTCAAACTACAGGAACAACCGGCAAGGCACAGGGCAGCTGGAGCCGCCAGAGCTGATGCAGAGGGGCACAGGGCAGATGGAGCCGCCAGGGCTGATGCAGAGGGGCACAGGGCAGCTGGAGCCGCCAGAGCTGATGCAGAGGGGCACAGGGCAGCTGGAGCCGCCAGGGCTGATGCAGAGGGGCACAGGGCAGCTGGAGCCGCCAGAGCTGATGCAGACGGGCACAGGGCAGCTGGAGCCGCCAGGGCTGATGCAGAGGGGCACAGGGCAGCTGGAGCCGCCAGGGCTGATGCAGAGGGGCACAGGGCAGCTGGAGCCGCCAGGGCTGATGCAGAGGGGCACAGGGTAGCTGGAGCCGCCAGGGCTGATGCAGAGGGGCACAGGGCAGCTGGAGCCGCCAGGGCTGATGCAGAGGGGCACAGGGCAGCTGGAGCCGCCAGAGCTGACGCAGAGGGGCACAGGGCAGCTGGAGCCGCCAGAGCTGATGCAGAGGGGACCGAAAAGAATATTTTTGTGACCATAAGCCAAGCCTTGGAATCTACTCCCCCAGGCTGGTGAAGTCTGGCCACAACTTAAGCTTTAAACAATGCTTCAGTTTTAAAATATTGGGTTGGCCAAAAAGGTTGTTTGGGTTTTTCCATAACATCTTACTGAAAAAAACCCAAATGAACTTTTTGATTAACCCAGTAATAGCAAACGGTTTTTGTTTCTGAGATGAAGACTGTAATTAAACCTGACTACGTCCACAGCCCGCCTTCTTCAACACAGTGTCTGTGCAGCCCCACTCCCCCTCGCACCTCCAGATCTATTCATAGTAGGCGCTGTCTTCAGACTTCTCACTTGTCGGGTCTCGACTTACATGGCTCCACTACCAGGAAGTCTTCCCAGAAAGACTTGACTTTTTGCCCACGAGACTTTATAAACTCCGTGAAAGCAAACTCTGCATTTTGTTCACGGCTTTATCCCCAGCACCTTGCACAGTGCCTGTCACATAGTAGGCCTGTGAGAAATATTTGTTGGATGAAATAATGAGTGAGTGAATGAACAAGCAAAAGAAAGGGAAAGTGGGTTCTTGTGTCAAAAATTTAAGTCCACATATACTATCATTTCAATGATGTTTAAAAAATTAAAATACATTCCTAAAAGATAAATGGGACAGAATCATCTTTTCAAAGTTCCTTTTCTGTGCTTCTCATCCACAAGCATATTAAACAGAGTTAAGACATTCACCTTCCGCCAAAGGCTGGAGGCTTTCAAAGCAGGGTTCTTTTTTTATTGTTTTTATATGAAAATTTTAACCTATCAAGATAAATTCTTATACTATGTCAATAACGTCTTTTGTTCTTTGTTAAGAACAAGATGATAAAGGTAGGTTGTTTGGAGACTAGGAAAGTAAGAAAACATTTTGCCTTGGGAATTTTAGTCAATACGATCAGCAATAAAGGTGAGATAAGTATTTAACATGTGTTTCCAGCCTTAAATTTCCTAACTTTTTTACAGCTTCATTATCACAATTTAAAAAAGAAAAAAGATGTAAACTGTAAAAATTTGTTGTATTTATTTTTCATCCCACAGCATCGATATACAGAGAGTAATCCATGCTACCCAGATCCTCCTGGGGAACCAAGTGCTCTTACGAGAAATGCAAAAAGATTGAGGGCAAGAGAGACTGCCACGCTTCCAAACCTACAGAGTGAAACTGAGTAAAGATGAAGGCTCCTAGGACCAGTTTCCAAGGCAAGGGCCAGTCCAGCTGAGCCAGCTTCCGTGGGTCGGCTGCACACCCAGCTTTTCTCAACACCATGGAAAAGAGGTGAGAAGGGCCACAGAGCCAAACACTGCAGCCGCCATCAGAGTCCATAAGCCCTAAGGAAAGCTGTTTCCAAGCACCAAGCACTCTGAATGACCTCACAGACTCTGAGGCCTCGGTCTGTCAGTCAGGCCACAGTTCTGGTCCTGATCTTCTTCACACCCTTTCACTTTTATCTGAGTTAAACATTGGCACCTGAGAAGCTCTAAGTGGGGAAAAGAAAAGTGAAAGTGTTAGTCACTCAGTCGTGCCTGACTCTTTGCGACCCCATGGACTGTAACCCGCCAGGCTCCTCTGTCCATGGAATTCTCCAGGCGAGAGTACTGGAGTGGGTTGCCATTTCCTTCTACAGGGGACCTTCCCCAACCAGGGATCGAACCTGGGTCTCCTATGCTGCAGACAGATTCTTTATCATCTGAGCCACCAGGGAAGCGCATTCTAAGTGGGGAAGGAGGAATTAAATGGTGGCAAAGCTGGGGAGTCTGATGAGGCTGATCGGAATCCTTTCCCTCACCCCAGAGGGGCAAGCATTGATTCCCTTCTTCTACAGTCACACACAGCACTCTCACATTTGATCAGGCACGTCAGGGAAGCCAGATGACGAGATGTAAGATGAATGAGCGAGGTCAATGAAAAACAGCGTGAAACAGCGATAAATCAGTGAGCTTGAAAACCAGAAAGCTAATACTCATTCTGTTCCTAACCAGTTTTAAGAACTGGACAGGTTACTTAACCTGTGTCTTACTTTCTTTATCATCAAAACACAGGGCTATATTAAATGGTTTGTACCATCTCCTCCAGTTCCTAAATCCTAGAATTCTACAAAGCCTATCACATCTCTCCTGAAAAGTCAATCAAGTCAGTATTCACGGAACACCAAGTGCTTGTTACTAAAAGCGCTTTGTGTTCAGGGAAACCTGAATCATAACCCTCACCCTAATCAGCTATCACATCAGCAATGACGAGTCAAAACATTATTGGTCAATTAGAACCGTGAACACGTAGTCAACAAGGACTGTGAAACACCTGGAGTTTTAATAAAACTGTTTTATTACAGTGGAGGTAATAAACTGGGGCAATCTCTGACAGGCAATTTTGCATACAGACCAGAAATCTTTTTTAAAGCCATGACCTCTGACCAATCTAATAGTAGAAATGTTTATTAGTCATTGAAAAACAGAGAGTAAACAATTTGTCCACCACAGACAAAAACTAACTACACAATTAAGCTGTTTGCACTCTGGTGACTTAGAATATTTAATAATACAGGCAAATGGTCACACTATAATGTTAAGCAAGAAAAGCAGGACATAAAATTATATATATGACATGGCTATTATAATATATAATGTGTATTTATGTCCTACATTGTCATGTATATAATATTTATAAATAACATTAGGAGGACAGATAACATGTGACTAGTAGTTATCTCCAGATTTATTTTCTTCTCTGATGCTTCCATATTCAAGATTCCCCATTTTAACATGTAGTAACTTTGTAGTCAAAGGAATTTCTAGAATATATACAGGACTGAAAAATATAAAACAATGAGGACTTAAGCAATTACAAACTTATTCTGCTGAATACATGCATTAGGAATTCAGCAGAGAGGCATCACTATAGGCTGCAAGGCTGAAGAGATTCCTGGAGGGGACTCACAAGGAGAATTTAAATTTACAGAATAGTGCTTAATAGCACTGATTCTAGAGCTAGTTTTCTCGAGTTCAAATCCTAGCCAACTGTGTGAGTTTAGGAAAGTCACTCAAAACTCTCAGCCTCAGTTTTCTCATCTATAAGATGGGACTGGTACCAGTTCTTTCCTCACAGACTTCTAGTGAGGATTAAACAAATTCATGTAAGCAAGCACTTTAGGACAGTGCCTGACACATAGCAAGCACTATATAAGAACTAGCATAATTATTAGAAGGGCACTTTAGACTACCTGAGCATAATCCATTAATAGCTCACCCTTTATCTTTTCTTCCTTTTTTATTTTGGCCATACTTTGCGGCATGGGAGATCTCGGTTCCTTGACGAAGAATCCGATACAGGGACTCCCTCTCCTTCGGAAGCTCGAAGTCCTAACCACTGAACCACCACATAAGTCCCAATAGTCCACCCTTTTGCTGAATCCTTATTACATACCACACACACACAAGTCACACTTCACACCTCTATGAAGAAAGCAACATCGTCACGCCCAGTTTATAGATGAGGAATCTGGGGCAGAGAGGTTGATAGCACAAGGCAAGTGGTGGAACCAGCCTCTAACCCCAGACTAATCTGACCCCAGTGCTCAGGCTCTTCACCATGGCACCATCCTGCAGGAAAACAAGCTTACCCTGGACGGACAGATGACTACTTCCAAAAGGCACAGGAAAGTTTTGCATCTGACTCTTTGCAACACCATGGACTAGGCCAGAATACTGGAGTGGGTAGCCATTCCCTTCTCCAGCAGATCTTCCCTACCCAGGAATCAAACCGAGGTCTCCTGCATTGCAGGTGGATTCTTTACCAGCTGAGCGACCAGGGAAGCCCCCCAAAAGCACAGGAACGGCCCTGGAAAGCGGGTGTGAAACCCTATAATGAAGCCAGGCAAGGAGTCAAGCTCCAGTGCCCTGGGCAACGGTGAAAAGAGCAAACTGGTTACAGCACAGAAGAGGGATGCGAGGAATTTTGTGCAGCAGCTAAACAGAGAATGGGGCACAAGGAGGCTGGTGACAAACTCAGGGAGAAAGTGAAGCTACAGACAGAGCAGGCGGTGTGGTGCTGAAGGGCTGGGCCAGGGGACAGCATGCAGACACAGGAGAGCTGGAAGCCAAAGGAATGGTCTGAAGTGAGAATCAAGAGAAGACTCAGAAACACTGAATACTGGGAGCAAACAAAGGGAGAAACGATGATCTCACAACCTGTTGAGGGCCGGACCAGAAAGGTTTCCTTTCATTTTGATTGCAAAATGTTTACGGTAATTTCATACGCATAACGCATTTTTTTAAAAAGGCTAACCAACAGTAGCACAAAATAAAGCATCAGACAACACTATACTCTCTACAAGCAACGCTGACTGGAAAGGTCTACTGCAGCAGATGACAGAAGTGCTTAGCAAGGAATCACAGAGCGTGAACATCTTTTGTGTAACGAAAGTGGCTGTTTAGAAACTCAAGATAGAGAGCCCGCTAACGCCTAATACTGACAAGGAGCCCAGGACTGATAACATCTCCCAGCACCAAGACAAGCTGATTTACCCCCTTGTTTTAAAGTGGCAGCCAGAGTGTGTCAACAAAAATATGTGATTAATCTAATTAGCTTGCTGAACTGAGGAAACGGCATGCCAAAATCATGTACTCGCAGATTAGCCCTCCCAGGACAAAGCCATGTCGCATAAAATCCTATCCTTCAACTTAAACACTCATGCTCATTAACAGGGACGAACCCGGCAGTACTCAGCGTGGAGGAGCTTAATGAATGTTATTAGATGGTGATGACACAGACACGAGCCGCAAAAGAATGAGCTCTCGTGGTGGAAGAGAGGAAGGATCATAAAGGACTGCGAAAATGTATGCGCTGTGGCGAAAGTCCAATTACCAGCTCAGGCTGGGCAACCGGACCACATTATGCCTGCATTAACAGTCCCACTCTCAGCCTAATGCTATAACAGCCGGACTGACAATGCCCGTCTTCACGATTAGCAAGTACAAGTCATGTCTGTTGAGACCAGCATAGTCATCCATCCATTCAACAAATATTCTTGAGCCCGCACCATGTGCAGGTTAGTATGTGATTATCCCTGTTCAGTCTTTTGCTGCTAAGGCAAGAAAGAGTCTAAATACCATTTTCAGTTCAGTTCAGTTCAGTTCAGTTGCTCAGTCGTGTCCAACTCTTTGGGACCCCATGAATCGCAGCACGCCAGGCCTCCCTGTCCATCACCAACTCCCGAAATTCACTCAGACTCACGTCCATCGAGTCAGTGATGCCATCCAGCCATCTCATCCTCGGTCGTCCCCTTCTCCTAGCCCCCAATCCCTCCCAGCATCAGAGTCTTTTCCAATGAGTCAACTCTTCGCATGAGGTGGCCAAAGGACTGGAGTTTCAGCTTTAGCATCATTCCTTCCAAAGAAATCCCAGGGCTGATCTCCTTCAGAATGGACTGGTTGGATCTCCTTGCAGTCCAAGGGACTCTCAAGAGTCTTGGTGCCCTAAAAAACCCTTAGAGGTTAGAGAGGAACAGCCTAGGGAAAAGAAAGATGACAACACTCGCTTCGTCGAATGGTTTGCAGATCACCAGGGCAGCTGCCTCACTGGTTCCCATTAGGGGCTACGTAGATATTCAAAGAGTAAACCTTCTTCTTCAAGAAGGGTGATGTTCAATAGTCTCTCTCTCTCAGGGACTCAGACCAAAGTCAGTCTGCATGAGGAAAAATTTAAGTAGTTGTTTATCCAACTTGGGTTGCCTCTTTTCCCTCAAAAGCACTGCTTAGAAGGATCCCTGGCCCATAAAGCCACCACAGGGGACGCTCCTAGAGCTGCAGGTCAGGCGAGCTGACTCGAGTAGCTGAGCGGCCGGCCTGGCATGGGACAGGAGGACACACCCAGAGGGGACCGGGGAGCAGAGCTGAGTCACTGCATAGGCAGGTGAGGGATACCCTTTACTTCGTGGACTTTTTTTTATCACTAAGATCTTATAGAAAACAATGAATCAGCTCATGCCTGAAGTAAAGATAATTTATTATACCCAGTTTCACCGCCATAAAGTATCTCAAACACCCCTGAACTTGACAAATGAATCACTTTGTATCACCTTGTATTAAATCATGAGCATCCTTTATGTGAGAAATTTTTCACAGGAAAAGGAAACAAAATGTTGATTTTTACCAAATGTATAATTACTGATTAGTATTCTAAAAATGAAAGCTAGACAGAGCTATAGTATAAAATAAAAGAGAGTCAAACTTTAAATTTCAGTAAGAATTTTTTTTAAGTATTTTATAAATACTTTGCTTTTGGAGCACTGTTTTCTCTGAAAAGAGAACCTCCTCCACCCCTTGACTATAGACTAGTCCCAGTCATTTTCAGCTACTCAGTAGTCAGAATATAGCCCTGTGGAACCAATGACTGCAGAAATCCTGGTTGCAACGAGGCAGTGGTTGGTAGATTAATAGAAAATGTCACTGAAGGCAGGGAATCACTAAAAACGACAGCTACACACATTATAAATACCTTATGTCATCATGAACCATAAAAAAGCAAATTCATTTGCCAACATTTTCACACAGGCCAAAGCTACTTCTTCAAGTACAAGTCTACTGACTGAAGCTCAGAGCTGCCTTTCCTGCTCAAACCACTCATGATGTATAATATATAATTTCCAGTTTGTCTACTTGAAGCTGAGAAGCATCTTAGTGTGAATCAATCTCCGTGTAGAATCATTCCCTATTTTAAACATCTTCCCAATCTTCTAGTTACCTCTTCCACGTGTAATTTGACAGAAATGTCTGATAACAACTTGCCTTTATGTAGTCTTTGCAAAGAATTCAACTTGGTGGAAACAAACAGCTTTCTTTTCACAGGCCCATTTTCATCAGACTATATGTTACTTGATGAAAGTATGTAATTACTGTAACAGCGCACACACTAAGCAGTGGGCGGAGAAGTCTGGCCCTCCAAACATCCTGGAATTAGCCAGCCAGACAGAGCACTCAGCAGGGTGCAGGCAGAAATCAGAGAGAGGGGAAAGAACCAACAATCCACATCACCCCTCTGACGGCTGGAGAGAACGCCCGTTGAATTACAGTAAGAAGCCAGTTGCATTGTCAAGAGCTGGCTTCTACCTTAACACAGTAGCTCCAGGCAACATTATGTCTTGTTTAGAGGAAATGTCAGTGACGTCTCCCCGGGAAGAACCTCTGTGCTTCCTGTGACAGCCCTTATGGGAAAAATCCTATAGAGTCATCCTTTGTGAGTAAGAAGTACATACAGCTGTCTCTATAGCCTGAGGTTATCTCCCAAGTTTAATTTCCAGTATTTACACTGGTTGATAATCCGTAATAGACAAGCTGGTAGAAAAACTGCTGGCCTTGAGCAGCCCATTTACAAGAAAATGGACACACATATTAGCAAACACTGTCTCTCACACCGCCCCCACCACCACAGGAGACAGTGTTCCTGTAAGAGACCAAGCTGAAGAATGCTGAATCCCGGCCACAGACCGACCCTTATTACTCCTACTGTCTTCATTCAGCGGCCTTTAGGTTTCCAGTTCACCACAGACCCCCACCCTCCCTGTGGTCTCACACCTGCCTCACCCTGGTGGTGCCACGGAATTAAGCTGGCTATAGAGTTCCACCAAAACCCGACTCTACAGAAACTATTGGTTAGTATCTGGCAACACTCGCCGTGCTCTTAGAGAAAGACGTTTTCTTAGAAAAGGCATCTTAGAGAAAAGGCATTGGCAGAAGTACCCAACCACACTACCAAAGAAAGACCAGCCAGTTCACTTCCACTGGAAACAGAAATGTCCTTAAGAACCAGGTGCGACTCGTGCTGACCTGCAGACTCAGAGAGCCCTAAACCCCAGCAAGCACCCAAGGTTCACTGCAAGAGGTGTGATAATAAAAATGTTCACACCAACCAGGCCCTACTCCGAGCACCTCACATATAACAGCTTAATCCTGGAAACAGCCATATGAGGTACATACTATTCTTACCTCCAGTTCATGAATGAGAAAACTGAAGAAGAGAGGGATTAAGAAACATGTGTCTACTTACTCAGCTAGTACGGGGAAGAATCAGGATGAGAAGGTCTCTGAGGAACACGTCCCTGGCAGCGAGGCAAAAGGGACCGGAGACTTCATGCCAAAGGAACACTCCATACAAGGAAAAACGGACAAACTGAACCTCATCAAAATTTTAAAACCTTTTGCTATATAGAGGACTACATGGAGAAGATGAAAAGACAAGTTAAAGAATGCCTCCAGAGTACCTGCAAACTACGTATCTGATCTAGACTATTAAAGTGAAAGTGAAAGTTGCTCAGTCGTGTCTGACTCTTTGCAATCGCATGGACTACACAGTCCATGGAATTCTCCAGGCCAAAATACTGGAATGGGTAGCCTTTCCCTTCTCCAGGGGATCCTCCCAACTCAGGGATCGAACCCAGGTCTCCCACGTTGCAGGCAGATTCTTTACCAGCTGAGCCACAATGGAAGCGCAAGAATACTGGAGTGGGTAGCCTTTGCCTTCTCCAGGGGATCTTCCCAACCCAGGGATCGAACCCAGGTCTCCCACGTTGCAGGCAGATTCTTTACCAGCTGAGCCACAATGGAAGCCCAAGAATACTGGAGTGGGTAGCCTTTGCCTTCTCCAGGGGATCTTCCCAACCCAGGGATTGAACCCAGGTCTCCCACGTTGCAGGCAGATTCTTTACCAGCTGAGCCACATTGGAATCCCTAACACTCAGAAACTCAACAGTAACAAAATCAAATAATTCAATTAGAAAATGGTAAAAGACACAAGCTGAGATTTCACCAAAAAGGAAATACAAAAGGCAAACAAGCACATGGAAAGATGTTCAGCATCATTAGTTATCACGGAAATATAAATGAAAACCACAATGACACATTACCACACACCTATCAGAAGAAACTAAACTAAAACAGTAACAAGGCTAAATGTTGATGGAATGCAGAGAGAAATTGGCTCATCCATCCACTGCTGTGAGAATGTGAAATGGTACTGCCTCTATGGAGAACAGTTTGGCAGGTTCTTTAAAGACTACACACTGAATTGCCACACAATCCAGCAAGTGACCTATTAGGGACTGGTCTCAGGGAAATGAAACTTACTCTCACACAAAAATTCATACACAAATGCTCATAGCAGCTTTATCCATAAAAGCCAAAAACTGGAATCAGCCCATATTTCCTTTAATAGGCAAATGGTTAAACAAGCTGTGGTCCATCCACACCATAGAGTATTCAGTTCAGTTCAGTTCAGTCGCTCAGTCATGTCTGAATCTTTGCGACCGCATGAATTGCAGCACGCCAGGCCTCCCTGTCCATCACCAACTCCCAGAGTTCACCCAAACTCATGTCCATTGAGTCGGTGATGCCATCCAGCCATTTCATCCTCTGTCGTCCCCTTCTCCTCCTGCCCCTAATCCCTCCCAGCATCAGAGTCTTTTCCAATGAGTCAACTCTTCACATGAGGTGGCCAAAGTATTGGAGTTTCAGCTTTAGCATCAGTCCTTCCAAAGAAATCCCAGGGTTGATCTCCTTCAGAATGGACTGGTTGGATCTCCTTGCAGTCCAAGGGACTCTCAAGAGTCTTCTCCAACACCACAGTTCAAAAGCATCAATTCTTTGGTGCTCAGCTTTCTTCACAGTCCAACTCTCACATCCATACATGACTACTGGAAAAACCATAACCTTGACTAGACGGACCTTTGTTGGCAAAGTCATGTCTCTGCTTTTGAATATGCTATCTAGGTTGGTCATAACTTTCCTTCCAAGGAGTAAGTGTCTTTTAATTTCATGGCTGCAATCACCATCTGCAGTGATTTCGGAGCCCCAAAAAATAAAGTCTGACGCTGTTTCCACTGTTTCCCCGTCTATTTGCCATGAAGTGATGGGACCAGATGCCATGATCATAGTTTTCTGAAACCACAGAGAATTCAGTTCAGTTCAGTCGCTCAGTCACGTCCGACTCTTTGCAACCCCATGAATCGCAGCATGCCAGGCCTCCCTGTCCATTACCAGCTCCTGGAGTTCATTCAGACTCATGTCCTTCGAGTCCGTGATGCCATCCAGCCATCTCATCCTCTGTGGTCCCCTTCTCCTCCTGCCCCCAATCCCTCCCAGCATCAGAGTCTTTTCCAATGAGTCAACTCTTCGCATGAGGTGCCCAAAGTACTGGAGCTTCAGCTTCAGCATCATTCCCTCCAAAAAAAATCCCAGGGCTGATCTCCTTCAGAGTGGACTGGTTGGATCTCCTTGCAGTCCAAGGGACTCTCATGAGTCTTCTCAAACACCACAGTTCAAAAGCATCAATTCACTGGTGTTCAGCCTTCTTCACAGTCCAACTCTCACATCCATAAATTACTACTGGAAAAACCATAGCTTTGGCTAGGTGGACCTTTGTTGACTAAGTAATGTCTCTGCTTTTTAATACACTGTCAAGGTTTGTCATAGTTTTTCTTTCAAAGAGCAAGCGTCTTTTAATTTCATGGCTGCAGTCACCATCTGCACTGATTTTGGAGCCAAAGAAAATAAAGTCTCTCACTGTTTCCACTGTTTCCCCATCTATTTCCCATGAAGTGATGGGACCGGATGCCATGATCTTCGTTTTCTGAATGTTGAGCTTTAGGCCAACTTTTTCACTCTCCTCTTTCACTTTCATCAAGAGGCTTTTGAGTTCCTCTTCACTTTCTGCCATAAGGGTGGTGTCATCTGCATATCTGAGGTTATTGATATTTCTCCCAGCAATCTTGATTCCAGCTTGTGCTTCTTCCAGCCCAGCATTTCTCACGATGTACTCTGCATATAAGTTAAATTGGCAGGGTGACGATATTCAGCCTTGATGTACTCCTTTTCCAAATACGAACCAGTCCGTTGTTTCATGTCTGGTTCTAACTGTTGCTTCCTGACCTACATACAAATTTCTCAGGAGGCAGGTGAGGTGGTCTGGTATTCCCATCTCTCAGAATTTTCACTGCATTTCCATGTCACTGCACAGGGCATTATTTCATTCTTTTTGTGGCAGGTAGCATTCCATTACGATACGAACCACATCTTCTTTACCCATTCCACTGCTGATGGACATTGCGGTTGCTTCCTTGTCTTGGCTACTGTGAGCAGCACTGCAATGAACACTGGGGTCTGTGTATCTTTCTGAATCACATTTTACTCCAGATATATGCCCAGTAGGACTGCTGGGTCGTATGGCAGCTTTGGTTTTAGTTTTTGAGAAACCTCCATACTGTTTCCCATAGTGGCTACACCAACGTACATTCCCACAACAGTGAGCCACACCCTTTTCTCTGCACCCTCTTCCGCACTTGTTATTTGTAGACTTTTGAAGATGGCCATTCTGACTGGAGTGAGGTGGTACCCCACTGTACTTCTGATTTGCATTGCTCTAATAATTAGAGACACTGAACACCTTTTCATGTGCCTGCTGGGCATCTGTATATCTTCTTTGGAGGAATATTTATTTAGGTCTTCTGCCCATTTTGTGATTGTTGTTTTTTTGTTAGTGAGCTTTATGAACTGTCTGTGTATTTTGAAATTAAGCCCTTGATGGTCACAATAAAATTACAATATTTATGACTGGAAGATTAATGACTTGCCAGCAGTTAGGTATGGGAAGACGGGGGCTGGGAGGGCAACAGGAGGTGACATGGTTATAAAAGGGCACTAGGAGGAACGCTTGTGGTGTTGAAACTGCTCAGTGTCTTGACTGTGGTGGTGGACCCAAAAACGCATACTGGTGGCACAAAACTCAATACAGTCATACGGGGACACACGAATGAGCACAAGCAAACCAGGGAGGATCTGAGGATTGCGTCAGTGTCAACATTCTGGTTATGATGCTATAGTACACTTTTGCAAGAATATTTCCAATAGGGGAAAGCGGATAAAGTGTACAAGGAATGACTATTATTTCTTCCAACAGCATAAGAATTTACAATGCTCTCAATAAAATTTTCAATTAAACAAAGAAAGGGTCCATGCCACGCTCCCAAGTGTTAGGTGAAATCAGGCACTGAATTCTTCCACTAAGAATACAAAATGGTACCACCTCTCTGGGGGACATTGAGAAATGCTATCAAAAGTGAGAAACGCATACATATCCTTTGACCCAACAATTCAGTTTTTAGGTTATTAACTGTAATAAATAATTTATAGCACATCAACATTTGGCTACAAGAACACTTCATTTCAGCAGTGCATTTTTAATAGTTAAAGACTAGAAACAAGTCAATGCGGTATGTCCACACCATGAAATTCTATCAAGCCAACAAAATAATCCTTGGGAGTAAAACGGCTGACCTGGAAAGACAGGCAAGATAGATGCTGATGCCCTGTGAATATTTATTCAACTCCTGCTCTGCATCAGGCACTGCTGTTGTACTGGGAAAGCAGTCGTGCCCAGTGGCACGGTCCCTGTATTCATTAAACTGTACGGTCTGAAGGCCTGCCCTCTACTGCAAGGAAGCAGGTGACAAAGCCCGATACATATATCTCTCTGGGTGATTACAAATACACACACACACGAACATATGGACGCACATACGTGTATCTATAATATAAATTCTGCAGGATACAACCTAAAATGTCAATAGTGGTTATTTCTGGCAAGTGGGATTGTGTGTGTATGTTTTATTTAATTTTATTTGTTTAAGAAAGGCAATGCCAAAGAATGCTCAAACTACCACACAATTGCACTCATCTCACACGCTAGTAAAGTAATGCTCAAAATTCTCCAAGCCAGGCTTCAGCAATACGTGAACCGTGAACTTCCAGATATTCAAGCTGGTTTTAGAAAAGTCAGAGGAACCAGAGATCAAATTGCCAACATCCGCTGGATCATCGAAAAAGCAAGAGAGTTCATGAAAAACATCTACTCTTGCTTTATTGACTACGCCAAAGCCTTTGACTGTGTGGATCACAATAAACTGTGGAAAATTCTGAGAGAGATGGGAATACCAGACCACCTGACCTGCCTCTTGAGAAACCTGTATGCAGGTCAGGAAGCAACAGTTAGAACTGGGCACAGAACAACAGACTGGTTCCAAATAGGAAAAGGAGTACGTCTAGGATGTGTATTGTCACCCTGCTTATTTAACTTCTATGCAGAGTACATCATGAGAAACGCTGGGCTGGAAGAAGCACAAGCTGGAATCAAGATTGCCAGGAGAAATATCAGTAACCTCAGATATGCAGATAACACCACGCTTATGGCAGAAAATGAAGAACTAAAGAGCCTCGTGATGAAAGTGAAAGAGGAGAGTGAAAAAGTTGGCTTAAAGCTCAACATTCAGAAAACCAAGATCATGGCATCCGGTCCCATCACTTCATGGCAAATAGATGGGGAAACAGTGGAAACAGTGGCTGACTTTATTTTTCTGTGCTCTAAGATTGCTGCAGATGGTGATTGCAGCCATGAAATTAAAAGACACTTACTTCTTGGAAGGAAAGTTATGACCAGCCTAGACAGCATATTAAAAAGCAGAGACATTACTTTGCCAACAAAGGTCCGTCTAGTCAGGGTTATAGTTTTCCAGTAGTCACGTATGGATGTGAGAGTTGGACTATAAAGAAAGCTGAGAGCCAAAGAATTGATGCTTTTGAACTGTGGTGTTGGAGAAGACTCTTGAGAGTCCCTTGGACTGTAAGGAGATCCAACCAGTCCATCCTAAAGGAGATCAGTCCTGGGTGTTCATTGGAAGGACTGATGCTGAAACTGAAACTCCAATATTTTGGCCACCTGATGCAAAGAGCTGACTCATTAGAAAAGACCCTGATGCCGGGAAAGATTGAAGGCAGGAGGACAAGGGGACAACAGAGGATGAGATGGCTGGATGGCATCACTGACTCAATGGACATGGGTTTGGGTGAACTCCGGGAGTTGGTGATGGACAGGGAGGCCTGGCGTGCTGCAGTTCATGGGGTCACAAAGAGTCGGACACGAGTGAGTGACTGAACTGAACCTCTATGTATTCTAAAATTCTACAGTTAACAAGTTTCACTGGTATTAATTTTAACTACTAGGAGGAAAAAGGCTGGTTCCCAGAGTGCTTTTTTTTGTTTGTTTCCTTGTTTTCTTTTGATTTCTAATAAGGTATAATCAGAGTGAAATTTTTCTAAATCCTGATCCAAAGAACTCAAAGACCTCTTCAATTATCAGTATGAATGAAGGCAAGTTAACCAAACTTGATCACCTCAGGATAAAAATTGTGTTTGTTTGTAACAATTACATTTCCTCATACATTCACATTTGTAAGCAGTTTTGAGCCCTTTGTTTCTATTTCAGGAAGTTTGTACGGTTTCCTTTTGCTCATTTATTTTTCTTATAATAAAATAATACAGATACCTTCAGAAAAATATTTTAAGTACAGATGTGTAAAAAAATGTCAACCAGACAAAAATAACCACTTTAGGCCCTAGATATACTACTTTAAACTAATATATTTATATGCGTACTTGCTAGTTCACGTGTTCACTAATGGGGCTTCCCAGGTGGCGCAGTGGCCAATGCAAGAGACGGAAGAGACACAGATCCGATTCCTGGTTCCGGAAGATCCCCTGGAGGAGGAAATGGCAACGCGTCCCAGTATTCTTGCCTGAAAAGTCGCATGGACATGGGAGTCCGGGGCAGTACAGCCAAGGAGACACGAGGAGTCGCCGTGACGGAGCACGCATGCACGTGCTCTCTAATGCTGTGGCCCAACAAGGAAGATCCACTCGTTTTTGGACTCCTCTAGCCTTTCACTTTGGGGGAAGAATATCATTTTAACAGAAGATCAGAACAGAGGAATTACCTGTCAGTTAAATTAGAAATTTTACTTTGCCAATTTCACGTTAATTGCAGAATTTTGTTAGACCCACTAAGGCAAATATAAGATCATTTTTGTAGGGCTCTGTATTCAATTCAATGATCTTTATTTACCATTGTGAATTCTTATCTGACATTCCCAAATCTATTCCCTACAGAGATCAGCCTCCCTACCAGGAACTCACAGACTAAGACAGAGGTGGTCATTTCCTACTAACTACCTCAAGGGATAACGTGGGAATAAACGAGATCATGCAGAGTCCATGCACCTGCTTAAGGCACAATGCTGTAGCCCAGTGCCCATGACATATTAAACGGTCCAAATATGTTCACTACTAGGATTCTATCATAAGTAACTCAGCTCCGATGCTGGGAGGGATTGGGGGCAGGAGGAGAAGGGGACGACAGAGGATGAGATGGCTGGATGGCATCGCTGACTCGATGGACATGAGTTTGAATGAACTCCGGGAGTTGGCGATGGACAGGAAGGCCTGGCGTGCTGCAATTCATGGGGTCACAAAGAGTCGGACACGACTGAGCGACTGAACTCAACTCAACATAATGAAGATTTAAATTCCAACTATTTTTATCCTTATTTTTATAAATAAGAAACTGGGGTTCGCAAAGCTAGCCTTAGAACTCAGGCCTCCTGGATGCCAATCTGATATTTTTCTCTGAAACTATTTTGTCTGTTGGCAGGTTTTCTCCAGTGAAGGTTAGAGACACCTTAATTCACACAGTTACCCTTAATCAGAGCAATCAGCAATTTGAGATTTAAGTTTACATGCTCAAAATATACTCAGCTTATAGATATCTGCCCGGTTAAATAATAATTCTCTAAAGCAGGTATTTTAAGTTACAGGCTAAAAGCAAATAGGTTTATACCCACCTCGGAAAATGCTGAATGATTGATTATAAATCTCTAGTCTGATCGAGGGTTTCTGATTGCATTAGACAGAGGGTATGAAGACTAATTAAAAATGCTCCTGCATTCATCACCGCTGATTACGCATAATCCACGGCTGGATGTACGAGCGTGCTGCCTTCTCTAAGATGACAGAGGAAACAGATGAATTTCCACTCAGAACTCCCAGAGGCTATCTGTCTCGATTTCAGGGTAAATGGGCTTTTCCTGAAAACCTAAATCACAAACAGAATGAGTCTGAAATCCCTGGACCAAATTTTACTATTCTATCTGAGCAGGGGCTGGACAGGTCTAGTCACAAGGCACACGATCAATAAATAATTACAGATAGATTGGTAAACAGGTCTATGGGCATACTTTAGGGATTCTTCAAAACTAATTTTTCTAGACACCTACATAATTGGAAGTCACAGTGTGTGCTGCAGTGAGCTAAAGGAAATGCATCCTATATGCCCCGAAAAACAGCCTTTCTGTGCACTCCAGACCCTGGTCCCCTCTTATATGCTCTCCAGCCCTACAGTGAGGGGCTTGGACTGGTCTCTCCCCAGCCCGTCAGGGCCACAATTATCATCTGACAGTCGGCAGCGTTGCAGTCACCCAGAGACACGTCACCGAGGTGGAGCACTAACATCTAACAAGGCAAGGTGGGTGGTTCTGTCCTAGAAGGAAACCTCCATTCATGACACATCACACGTGCCAATCACGCCCCTGAGTTGAAAAAGGAAGGAAGGGAGGAGGCTGATGGCCAACCTGCCCTCTCCGCCTGCTCAGCAAGCATCCCCTACACCACTGCCCACAAGCGCAGACACACACACACACTCACACACTCTCTCTCTCTCTCTCCCCGCCAACTCTGTCTAGGAAAGCCACCACCACCAGTTGCCTCTCTGACCTGATTCAGGAGCTAGAATCCTTAGCAAGCGCCAGGATGTGAGGGTACAAGAATCTACCCATTATGCTACCTAAACACACCCAAGCACTTAAGGAGCATTCACCCATCTTCCTCCAAGAGGCCCCTGGTCACCTCTGCACGTCTGCAGCGGGGGCAGCCGGGGGAGTACAAGAAGAAACGGTACCTGGTCCATGGAACCTGCACAAAGGAGAGCATGTGCGGAGAACTGGCTTAAAATCCAAAATCCGGTTGGATGAAGATATTTGTCAAGAGTAGCTTTTGATCTGCTTGATGTACAACGAACCGGAAAAAGGAAAATGGGTTTAAAATTATATAATCTGCATTAATAGCAAGGAAAAGACTTTTGAAATTAATGGTAATTCAACACAGCAACCATAAACCTAGGGTGGAAAAGGGAATAAATAATGAGACTCTGAGCCTGCAAAGTCATCCTAGGTTAAGCAATAAAAGAACAAAACCAAGAAGAGATACAGACCGAACTGTACCAAGAGTATTATGCAGCTGCGCAACCTCTGCTTCTTGAAAACAAACAGAAGTCAGCACTGAAGAACCCAATGGCACACATCCATGTACTCCGTGCTCCTTCCACATGAGGCGCCAGCAAGTGAGACTCACATTTTCTATTCTGTAACTTCCTCACACATCCCTAAATATATTCCCATGTTGATTTTTTTTTGTTTTTTAATTCCTGCCTGTTTTACTTCATTCGCTTCTTTACACATCTCTCACTGGTCCCTGGCGATCCACATCAGTCCCAAGCTCGGTCCCTGTAGATATCAGTGTAATTTACGTAAGTATCAGTGGCCCTCTGTCTTCCCACTGTTGTTTTTAGTCGCTAAGTCATGTCCGATTCTTTGTGACCCCTTGGACTGCAGCATGCCAGGCTTCCCTGTCCTTCACCATCTCCCGAAGTTTGCTCAAACTCATGTCCATTGAGCCGGTGATGTCATCCAACCATCTCATCCTCTGTTGTCCCCTTCTCCTCCTGCCTCAATCTTTCCCAGCATCAGGGTCTTTTCCAATGACTCAGCTCTTTGCATCAGGTGGCCAAAGTATTGGAGCTTCAGCTTCAGCATCAGTCCTTCCAATGAATATTCAGGATTGATTCCTTTAGCACTGACTGGTTTGATCTCCTTACAGTCCAAGTGACTCTCAAGAGTCTTCTCCAGCACCACAGTTTGAAAGTATCAATTCAACATACTCAACAAGTTCTACTCTGCACCAGGTTCAATGCTAAGTACAAGGCACACAATACTGAACAAGTCAAGCATGGGCTCTGTTCCTAAGCTGTGTGGAGTCTTTAAAGATGAGGCTTAGACATGAAACCAACAACCCCTTTGAGTTCTCACACACTTTCGACTCTTTCTTCTGATTCCCAAGGCACTAACTTCAACTTCTTCATTTCCATTATTCACGACCTTTAATGGCCCCCACAACAGTCATTGCCACATGAAAAATTCATTTTCTGACAGAGAGATTTAGCCAGATGGGTTCACAAGGCAAGAAGGAGGAAAATGCAGCAGAGGGATTCTATAAAAATCAGGGCCTCAAAAAGATGGTAGCGCCTCTAGCTCTGTCTTAGATGAACCCAGGATCTGAGCAGAGGCTACAGGTGGGCTGGGGGGCGGGGACAAACAGCAGAGACGCAGTGAGAAGCTCCCGCCCCTCACAGACGGAATCCAACCCCTGAAAGTCTGGTCATTCGATCCTGATTACTTAATGAAAGTGTACACATCAGCAGATATTATGCCTGAGCATTATAAATGTCCCTAATTATGACCAAGCAGATGAAGGCCTTAAAAAAAAAATCACACTTCACCTCACTGAAAGGGTTCCTGGCACACCACTAATTAAAACACCTCAGTTCCCACCCACATTAGAAACAGGGTAATTACCCCCATGCGAAATGTGCTTCATAACACTTGAAATGCTTCAAATCCTAGGATGACAACAGAATATAAACAAAAAGACCAGAGATTAATAATAAGGCTTCTCTGTCCGTGGCTCTGCTGATGCAGCTCAGAGTTAAGAGCTCCCCTCTTTGGGAACAGGGAGCATTAACAGTCCCCAGAAGAAAACCCATGGTTATCATTACAATAATATTCAGTTCAGTCAGTTCAGTCGCTCAGTCGTGTCCGACTCTTTGTGACCCCATGAATCGCAGCACGCCAGGCCTCCCTGTCCATCACCAACCCCCGGAGCTCACTCAGACTCACGTCCATCGAGTCTGTGATGCCATCCAGCCATCTCATCCTCGGTCGTCCCCTTCTCCTCCTGCCCCCAATCCCTCCCAGCATCAGAGTCTTTTCCAATGAGTCAACTCTTCGCATGAGGTGGCCAAAGGACTGGAGTTTCAGCTTTAGCATCAGTCCTTCCAAAGAAATCCCAGGGTTGATCTCCTTGCAGTCCAAGGGATTTTCAAGAGTCTTCTCCACCACCACAGTTCAAAAGCATCAATTCTTCGGCACTCAGCCTTCTTTACAGTCCAACTCTCACATCCATACATGACCACAGGAAAAACCATAGCTTTGACTAAACGGACCTTAGTCGGCAAAGTAATGACTCTGCTTTTCAATATGCTACCTAGGTTGGTCATAACTTTCCTTCCAAGCAGTAAGCGTCTTTTAATTTCATGGCTACAGTCACCATCTGCAGGGACACCTAATTTTTTCTGAGTCATTACTATGTGCCATGCCTGTGAAGTGAAGTGAAGTCGCTCAGTCGTGTCCGACTCTTCGAGACCCCATGGACTACCAGGCTCCTCTGTCCATGGAATTTCCCAGGCAAGAGTACTGGAGTGGGTTGCCATTTCTGTACTAAGTGCTTTGTTACATGACCCGAGCTCAGAGAGACTGCATAACTTGCCAAAGGTCGCCCAGACAGGATGTGTCAGAGTATGGGACCAAACCCCAGTCTTCCTGGCTCCAAAATTCATACCATTCATCACTACACTGCCACTAAAGAGTAATGTTGAAGGAAGGGACAGGGGCAGGAAAGAGAAGGAGCTGGCAACTACAAACAGCTTTCTTTTTCCAAAGCTCAGTTTACGAGATTAAATATCATCAGAGCCACAGAAATTGAAGGCTCAACCACTACAGAAGCCCAAGCAGAATTCCAAAGAATTCCCCAAAGAAGTATCAGATGCCTTCTCATCCAAGGCCGGTAAAATCTGAACAAAGCGAAATAGCATGAGGAAAAAAGTGATTCATCAAAAAGGTGTCTCTGAGGGACTTCCCTGGTGGTCCAGGGGTTAAGAATCCACTGTGCAATGCAGGGGATGCAAGTTTGGTCCCTGGTGAGGAAACTAAGATGCCACAACTTTCGGGGCCACTAAGCCTGCACCACAACTACTGAGCCTGCGCACTCTGGAGCCCAGGAACCACAACAAGAGACCTGTGTGCCCCAACTAAGACCCGATGCAGCCACACACACACACACACACACACACACACACACACACGAGAAGGTGTCCAGAAACCACAACTAGAGACCTGTGTGCCCCAACTAAGACCCGATGCAGCCAAATAAATACACACACACACACACAACTACTGAGCCTGCACACTCTGGAACCCAGGAACCACAACAAGGGACCTTTGTGCCCCAACTAAGACCTGATGCAGCCAAATAAACATACACACACACACACACACACACACACACACAAGAAGGTGTCTCCCTGAGGTAGAGCCGTCAGCTATCCAGGGAACAAGGACTGTGTACACACACACACACACACACACACACACACACACACACACACACACAAGAAGAGATGTCCAGGAACCACAACAAGAGACCTGTGTGCCCCAACTAAGACCCAATGCAGCCTAATAAACACACACACACACACACACACACACGAGAAGGTGTCCAGGAACCACAACTACACAGCCTGTGTGCCCCAACTAAGACCTGATGCAGCTAAATAAATACACACACACACACACACACACATAAGAGGTGTCTCCCTGAGGTAGACCCATGAGCTGTCCAGTGACCGAGGACTGTGTACACACACACACACACACACACACAAGAAGAGATGTCCAGGAACCACAAAAAGAGACCTGTGTGCCCCAACTAAGACCCGATGCAGCCTAATACACACACACACACGCACATATGAGAACTGAGGTAGAGCCATGAGCTGTCCAGGGAACAAGGATTGTGTGTACACACACACACACGCACACGCGCACACACACACACACACATATAAGAGGAGGTGTCTCCCTGAGGGTGAGGGAGAGCCATGAGCTGTCCAGGGAACAAGGACTGTGTACACACACACACACACACACACACACACACATAAGAGGTGTCTCCCTGAGGGAGAGCCATGAGCTGTCCAGGGAACATGGACTGTGTACACACACACACACACGCACGCACGCACATATAAGAGGAGGTGTCTCCCTGAGGGAGAGCCATGAGCTGTCCAGGGAACAAGGACTGGGTACACACACACACACACACACACACATATAAGAGGTGTCTCCCTGAGGGAGAGCCATGAGCTGTCCAGGGAACAAGGACTGTGCACACACACACACACACACACACGCACACACGCACACACACACGCACGCACACATAAGAGAAGCTGTCTCCCTGAGGGAGAGCCATGAGCTGTCCAGGGAACATGGACTGTGTACACACACACACACACGCACGCACATATAAGAGAAGGTGTCTCCCTGAGGGAGAGCCATGAACTGTCCAGGGAACATGGACTGTGTACACACACACATACACGCACGCACATATAAGAGAAGGTGTCTCCCTGAGGGAGAGCCATGAGCTGTCCAGGGAACACGGACTGGGTACACATACACACACACACACACACACACGCACACATAACAGGAGGTGTCTCCCTGAGGTAGAGCCATGAGCTGTCCAGGGAACAAGGACTGTGCACACACACACACACACACGCACATATAAGAGGTGTCTCCCTGAGGGAGAGCCATGAGCTGTCCAGGGAACATGGACTGTGTACACACACACACACATGCACATATAAGAGGAGGTGTCTCCCTGAGGGAGAGCCATGAGCTGTCCAGGGAACAAGGACTGGGTACACACACACACACACACACACACACACATATAAGAGGTGTCTCCCTGAGGGAGAGCCATGAGCTGTCCAGGGAACAAGGACTGTGCACACACACACACACACACGCACACACGCACACACACACACGCACGCACACATAAGAGAAGGTGTCTCCCTGAGGGAGAGCCATGAGCTGTCCAGGGAACATGGACTGTGTACACACACACACGCACGCACGCACATATAAGAGAAGGTGTCTCCCTGAGGGAGAGCCATGAACTGTCCAGGGAACATGGACTGTGTACACACACACATACACGCACGCACATATAAGAGAAGGTGTCTCCCTGAGGGAGAGCCATGAGCTGTCCAGGGAACACGGACTGGGTACACATACACACACACACACACACGCACACATAAGAGGAGGTGTCTCCCTGAGGGAGAGCCATGAACTGTCCAGGGAACACAGACTGTGCAGACACACACACACACACACACGCACACATAACAGGAGGTGTCTCCCTGAGGTAGAGCCATGAGCTGTCCAGGGAACAAGGACTGGGTACACACACACACACACACACACACACACACACACACATATAAGAGGTGTCTCCCTGAGGGAGAGCCATGAGCTGTCCAGGGAACACGGACTGTGCACACACACACACACACGCACACATAAGAGGAGGTGTCTCCCTGAGGGAGAGCCATGAACTGTCCAGGGAACACAGACTGTGCACACACACACACACACACACACACACACACACACACACACATATAACAGGAGGTGTCTCCCTGAGGGAGAGCCATGAGCTGTCCAGGGAACACGGACTGTGCGCCTGCTGCGTGCTGTCACCACGCTACTGCCCTGCTCACAGGCCCCAGGCTCCTCCCCGTGCCTGAGGTAAGGGGCAAACCCCTCAACAAGGACGAGAACCTGCACACTGTGAAGGGAAAACGAGCAGGACTGGCAGGATCTGCCTCCAGGTTCCTCAGCTCGGTCAAGACTGCTCCGTGTGAGAGCCCTCCCAACCCGGCCCCTGGTTCAGCTGGATTACAGCGGGAACAGTTACTGCTGTTCACTGCTCGGTCACATCTGACTCTGCTCACTCAGCCATGTCTGACTCTTGGCTAGCTCGGTTGTGTCCAGCTGTTTGCGACCCCATGGACGGCAGCACATCAGGTTTCCCTGTCCCTCCCAGAGTTTGTTCAAACTCATGTCCATTGAGACAGTGATGCCATTCAACCATCTCATCCTCCGTCACGCTCTTCTCCTCCTGCCTGGTACAGTGGGAACAGTACCAGCTTCAAAACACTGAGTTTGAAATATTTCTTTTCAACACAGAAAACTCACAATCTTTCTTAGCAGCTCTTTTCCTTGAGAGGAAAAAAACTCATGGCCCCTGTACCTCCAAGAACAAGAAAGGGCCAACACAATTCATCGAGTTTCAACAGGGCCTTGCCTCATCTTTGAAGAACTCAGAAGTAAAAAAAAAAAAAAAAAACCACATCATGGCCTAGTGGAGTCTTATAAATCTAGCTTCAAATCCCAGCTCTGCCACCTACTAAGTCGATAGTTTTAAGCATAGTACTTTTGGCCCCAATTTCCTCAGTTTCAAAACCGAGATAATAAACTCCATCTTATCAGAATCTTGTGGGTGTTAGGTGAGAGCGGACTTTTTACCCCACTGGGGTGATTGCCCTGCCTAAGCTCCTTCTAAAGCAAACTGGTAATATTCCCAACCAATGTTTGGGGACAGCCCTTGGCAATGATTTTCTGCACACATGCGCACATATGGGTGCACACGCGTGCGCACACACACACACACACACACACTCCATCCACCAAAATCTGAGAATCTGACAGGACCAGGAGTGGGAACTTGATCTAAATGCAGCTAATCCCCATACTGGCCTTCAACCATGGTTTAATCTCAGAGATGATGGTTAATTAGCTCAGCCACTCCAATTCTCTTGGAGGGTTGAACTTGGAAGCAGAGCTTGCTGCCAGCAGGGGGTGAAGCAGACAGACCCCAAGACAGAGGAGGGAGTTGGAGAGTAGCGGGGTTAACGGTGAGGGCGGACATCCAGAATGACACTCCACAGCCCCTCAGCAGAGGCTTCCAGAGCCGGTGGGGATCCAGACGCCTTCTAATTCCAGTCTCTGGCGGCCCAGTTCCCCGCCCTTCCTGCAGGGGGCTGTTCCCTTTTTCCCTCGGATCTAACAACAAACGTTCTATGACCTGAAGTTCCTTGTGAGCAGAGGTAACAGGTTAGGAGCCTGCATCCATCTGAGAGAGAGACGGAGAACCATTCACCAGACAGCTTCATAGGGCCTCGCTGAGCAGACTGGGAGAAAGGACACAATTCCTCTGACAAAGAAAGGTTTCAGATGCCTTTCGGAGACCCAGGCCAGGCAAGGAAACAACCCCGGGGAGGGCGCCCCCGTTATGAGAGGTATAAGATGCCTTCAAGAAGGTCCGGGAAGTGAAACACCAAGTCACGTCCCAAAGCCCTCACACCTCCGCCACCACTGAGGGGGAGGATAATACTTTCAGTGCTTCTTAGGCTTGAAATGAGGAGCAAGGCTGCTGGTTTTCTGTTTGGGATAAATTTTTATTATGGCATTGAAAAACACAAAGCAGACTACGCAAGCCCCCTCAAGATACAAACCGAAACAAGACCGAAAAGTCTCAGAGCAAAGCCTCCCTCCTCTCTCCACCCGAACACATAACTTAGACAATGACATTCCAAATAACGTGCTGCATCGATCACACAGGAGCCACTGCACGAAGCCTTTCCCGACTCCCGCCTCCTCCAGCCTGGCCTCCAACCGGGGTCCCCTTCCATTTATCATTTATTTTATTATCTGGCTTGCAAGTCAATCTGTTCCATTTCATGTTTCTGTTTTAAATATGCGAGTTGTAGGTTTCAACAGCATGGACAAGGGGCTGCAGCAGACACCCTGACGTACATTTCACAGCAACCCACTACAGGCTCTCTCTCCAATCCGCACGTAAGAGAGCAGAGGCGTTTGCTGCATATTTAAGACAGGCAGCAGACAAGCACTTCTGACACACCAAACTTGAGGGAGACAGGGGTACACCAGCAGGTCAACGTGTAATTTATCCAGATTTACTTTTCCTCGGTCCCTGGTGGCTCAGATGGTAAAGACTCTGCCTGTAACGCGGGAGACCCAGGTTCAATCCTTGGGTCGGGAAGAACCCCTGGAGAAAGGAATTGCTACCCATGCCAGTGTTCTTGCCTGAGAAACCCCATGGACAGAGGAGGCTGGCGGGCTACACACCCTCTTTGTCTACGGGGTCACAAAGAGTTGGACACGACTGAGCGACCAGCACACTTTTCCTCAGACCACTACTCAGCTGAGCTTGAAAACTGTTGTTCCTGAGAGCTTTTCTTTCAGCCACCAAAAGACCAAGGTTCAAAGCAGCTGCGGATTTGACAAAGGATTCACTTCTCATGGGTGGGAATGAACAGAAAAACCCAGCTCTGAAGCCACTGGCGAGGGTCCATCCGGTATGTTATGGGAAATCCCTGGGATAACACTCAGGCCTCTGTTTCGAGCTCCATGGATTTCAGCCTATTCACTCAGCACACAAGATTCAATGCCTTCCTGGCACTGAAAGGCAACAGCTCAAGGTGATGAGCAGTGAATCACAACAAACGTCACTGAGTGTTTTCTTGCAGCCTATAAATAAAATCAGAATCTCTGAGGTCTGAACATCTCAAGGTTATTCATTTCTAAACCACTCTGGGAAGGATAAACACACAGTCAAAAGACAGGTGGTTTATGATGAACAAAATTTCTTAATGCCTAAAAATTCCCATTTTAATTCTCAGGGACATTATACTCAAGTATTGTAGACCTTCAACGTTTTACTCCCCATGTCACCCTCCCGAAGTTCCTTTTCCCAGCAGGGTTTGGAAAGTAACAGAAGTGAGCAACAAAACCGCAGCTGCAAGGAAAAGCTTGGGTTCTGAATTATTTTTAAATGATTAAGTGGATAAGGTGGGTTGAAGAGATCTAATTCCTTATTACGCCACAAAGAAACTTCAAAACATTTACCCAACAAATGTTACATAACATTTCAGGGATCTGGGCCACTTTAAGCAGGGGTTATCAATTTGTTGGGAGTATCTGCCTAGGCCCTCTCCTCTGACCCCAAATCCTCCAGTTCAAGGGGGAGACCTGCAGCCAAGTTGGTGTTTAGGTGAGCCTGGCTGCCCTGCTCACCTGTGCTGACTGGGTTGAGCCCATCACATTTTCTCCTCTAGGAATTTAAATCAGGACTGGAAAATGCTAAATGAGTTTCTCTAGTTGCTTCCATCACTGGGACACAAACTCAGGAGGTATAAAGCAGCCCAGTTTAGCTACAAGGAACAAAAGCCAGTTCAGGAAGAGAAAGAAAGTGCTGAGCAGGCATTCCTGTTCCTGGTCTGAGGACAGGTTCAGCTGAAGTTCCTTAAGGTACCAGACACCTTTAGATAAATTTCCCCTTTTATTTACTCTGGCTTGCCAAGTGGCACAAGTGGTAAATAACCTGCCTACCAATGCAGGAGACATAAGAGACCCAGGTTCAATCCCTGGGTTGGGAAGATCCCCTGGAGAAGGAAATGACAACCCACTCCAGTATTCTTGCCTGAGAATTCCCATGGACAGAAGAGCTTGGTGGGTTACAGTCCAAGGGGCTGTAAAGAGTCGGACACGACTGAAGCAACGCAGCGCACAGAGGTTTCTCTTGATGTCGAGCTATTTCAGTCGGGGCTAGGGCTGCAGCAGCATAAGCACAGGGTAAGTAATACTAGAGTCATCCTTCAGCAAGTGAAAATAGAATAAGATAATCATCGGAATTCAGAGTCGGAAAACCAACTCTGATCAAAAAAGATGGAGCTGACAAGTCATTTGAGAATTTGATTCCTACTTCTGTCACGTATTTATTATAGCGTCTGGGGTCAAAATCGAAGAGCCTCAAGTTTCCATGTATCAAGTGGGAAACACCTCCCTTCCAGGGTCAATCCTCGCTGTCCTCCCTGTCCCCAGCCGCACTGACACGCAGCAGCAGCCAGCATCTCTTGCGTCTCCCCTTGAGTGTTAATTT
This sequence comes from Ovis aries, assembly GCF_016772045.2. NCBI lineage: Eukaryota > Metazoa > Chordata > Mammalia > Artiodactyla > Bovidae > Ovis > Ovis aries. The sequence goes on from NC_056070.1 coordinate 6,446,698, forward strand.
GCTCACGTTAAGCTCTTTCTCAAAAGCCTGCAGTGGCTTCCAACTGCTTGACGTGTCAAATTAAAACACCCAACAAACTGCTGCACCCATTGGTTTTGCGTTATCCAATCACTGTCACAGCCCATTACGCCTCAGCTCGCAGCCGGCCCTAGAGTCAGCCCTTGTGTTCACCATCCCACAGTCACTCCAAGCTGAAAGCATGGTGCTTGCTAGTGCTTCCTCTTGGAAACAACACTTTATACCAGTCATCTTTTAATTTCTATAGGTTGGATTCCTTCTCTATATAATAAGGAGGCTGGGACTTGACCACTGGCTTTTAGTGGGTTTTTTTTCTGCTTTAATTCATATAAGATATGTGACAAGAATACAAAAAAAAATTACATTTTAACGTATGAAAACAAGATAACCTATGTCATACTAACTGAATAGAATACCCAGAAAGAGATTGCTATTGGCTCGGCTGGCACCGTGGCAGAGGCAGGACACGAGCTAAGCCGTGAGGCGAGGAAGGTCACAGATCAACAGAAGGATGTGTGCTTACATCACTTACATGTCAGTTGCTGACAAACGGTGTTAACAAATGGTGTTAACCTTTAAGAAAAACTCACATGAAGAGACTGTACTGGGAAGGAGGAAGAAAGGAGCTATTCTAAAAATCTATCAAACACTTATTGAGAAAGGTGTCTAAAAGGCAAAAGAGAGTGCTAAAGGCGGAACCCAGAAGTGAGCGGAAGCCGTCCACGGCATCTAACCTCTGAGACCAGGGACCACAGCTGCTTTGCTCACACTGTACTCCCAAACCCTAAGGGCCCCTTGCTGAACACTCAACAAACACTTCTCGAGAGAATACACAAATATACCCCATACCTTTAAGGACTTATGGTTTTTTTAACGGAGAATAAAAGAAAGAGACTGTGTTCTCCTTCCTCCCCAAGATTCCTAACAAACATGGACTCAAATTCACTTAAAGACTGTCCTCCTAGGGATAACAGAGAAACGAACATAAACCTCACACAATAACCATTTCACACAATAGATGATCAAATCCCACCATGTTAACAAGTGAGCGAACCTGTCACTTGTCTCATCCTCTAGGCTGATGTATTAGCCAAGGAAGAGCCTCTTAATAAAAAAGAATAAGTCCCTCCACAGAGGGAAGCCCAAATCTCCTGATACACAGGCGGCCCTTCGCACCATCAGTTTGCAGTTGGTCGAATCTGCGGATGCTGGAACCCTGGTTCAGAGGGTGGGCTATACAATGGCCATTTTATTAAAGGGACTGAAGCGTCTGTGGGTTCTGGTATCAGCGGGGCGTCATGGAGCCAGTCCCTCATGATACCGAGGGACAACTGTATATACTCATTTGTTTCAAAGTGCTACATCCTCTTACGCTGATTTTCCTCTCCAACTGCCTCAACTATAGGCAACGGTCACGGGCAAGATCCGTGCAGTCCAAATGACAAACAGTTCCCTTAAACCAAATGTATTACCATAGCAACAAAGGGGCCACACTTGCCACTCTCTACCTGCCACACCCGATCAATTATTTAACATGCCCGCACTACAGCGACACCGTATAAAACGATCGTGCTTATTAGCAGCAAGAGTCAGCTCTGGGGAAAACCACAACATCAGACAGCTAAACTGGTCACAAACCAAACACACGCACACACACAAACCCACCTTGACGGTGATGCCAGATGTCACAGTGCAAAGGGAAGACGGAGAACTAAATGTCCTTAAATTTCAGCTTCCACTTTAGAAAGATATGAGCACCCAAATCCCCCAGTTCTTTTTTTCCTTAAAAAAGAGAAAGGCATAAAATGACTTTATAAATAAAATGACTCTAGCAATGTTATCAAAAGCTGCTGGAAACAGGATGATTAGATGAGAAGATCAGAGAGCCAAGGGTGAGATTTATCTTACACTTTTATGGTTCTGGCTTTGGTTTTTGTTCTGTCCCAGGTTCTGGCTCATCTCTCGTTAGGAAAACAAGCAGGGGACTGGAAAATTGGATACTGAAGGAGGGTGTGCACAGCAGCCGGAAGCCAGCTGGGACCGTCCTCTCACCCAGCCTGGGGAAACCTCTACTGACTGCCCCCAGGGAGATTCCTGAACAGAAAACTGAGCATACCCCCCTGGCTCGGTGGGAAAGTAATATGTCTCTCATCAAGAATAATCAGAGATTAAGTTCATGCAGGACTCCTGCAACTCACACACCAAAACCTCAAGGCCACCACAGCCACACCTAACAATCTACCTTACACCATCCGGTGGGTTTCACCCAGACAGGGGCTGGGTTAGGGTGGCCCCTGTGCCCCTGTTCACAATGCCCTGGGAACAAGGCTGTCCTTGAAAGCTGTAATTCGCGCTGCAGCTGGAATGCAGGATAAATGGCTTTGACTGACTATGTTATGGTCTTTCTTGTCACCCCTTGGAAAGAAGAGGAAAGAGGGAAGATTCTAACATATTTATATTAAACCACAGTCTGATAATGAAGTGAAAGTCGCTCAGTCGTGTCTAACACTTTGCAACCCCATGGATGATACAGTCCATGGAATTCTCCAGGCCAGAATACTAGAGTGTGGGGTAGCCTTTTCCTTCTCCAGCAGATCTTCCTGACACATAAATCAAACCGGGGTCTCCTGCTTTGCAAACAGATTCTTTACCAACTGAGCTATCAGGGAAGCTTCACTTTCTGATAATGAAATTTTCACACAAACAAGAGTTCACACTTGGCTAAAAATACCTGACACGACTCAGGAAGGAAATCTCTGATAACTGACAGATGAGAAAGCGTATATAAAAGTTTGAAGAACCCATTTATACAGGGAGTTCCTATGACGCTCTCCTAGATAGAGTCTGTTATTTTTCTGTTTTGCCAAGATCTAGCTTGCCAAGAGCTGCAGCTAGCAAACTTTTATTCTAGACTACAGAACTGACTTAATAATTTATGAAGACTCTAGTTTTCTATTACATTAGACTTTCCACCACAGATATTAGCCTTTATTATTGTAAACACAAGAAAACCTCTTAAAAAACATTATGATGCACAATTACTTCTCTGTCCACTTGCGGAAAAAAACTAAAATTTTGAAAACATGGGAAAAAATCAAATATTCACCCCTAATAACCGTTTTTTCCTTTTAAATCTATCTTCCCCAAGAAAAGCATCACAAATACTGAAAATGATGTCTAGGGTGGCCTATTCCCCACAAATTGCTGCTGCTGCTGCTAAGTCGCTTCAGTGTGACCCCATAGAAGGCAGCCAACCAGGCTCCTCTGTCCACAGGATTCTCCAGGCAAGAATACTGGAGTGGGTTGCTACTTCCTTCTCCAAGATAAAGACTGCTGCTGCTGCTGCTGCTAAGTCGCTTCAGTCGTGTCCGACTCTTAGCGACCTCATGCTCCTGTAAGTGAATAAATTATCAAGTAAAGGAGCAAAGAGTTTAGAGACACTTTACACAGTGGTCCAACTTTATTTATAGACCTACATAAAATAAGAACACATGCCTTGAGGGTCATTTACACAACTAAAAGTCTTGCTGTTTACCATATGAAAAAGCTTAACGTGGATAACCTCTCATATCTGACTGTACACAGGACAAGAGTTATGACTGCTGTTCCGTCTCTGTAATTGAGTGAATGCCTTTAGACAACTGATCAAATATCTGCCTCTCATTTTCAGTAACTTGACATGCATGCAATTTCATGTTTACAACATATTATGGGACCCATGGAGAACGGCACGTTCTAAGAAAGTCCTTTTTAAGCTTTTAGTCTTTCTGCTTCTCTACTCTGATAATTTTGGTTGACAACATAAGAGAGGTGACCCATAAATGGCATTTGGAAGCAAAGTGGACATTCTTCTCGCAGCTGTGCAGTAAGCACTCTACCTTCTTGCCAACAGCAGACACTCTCACTTGTCACAGAACGAAAGATCAGAATACACTATGGAAAGCCAACGATAGTGTTGAACTTGTGCACATTTGCCTTCAGTTTTGTTTATAAATTATTTCTGCCACTTGCAACTTAAATAATCAAAGATTAAACAACGTAAGTAATGTGCATCACATTTTTTATTGAAGTTTAGCTGATATACAATATTACATAAGTTATAGGTGTATAGTGAGTCATAATTTTTAAAGGCTATGCTCTGGTTATAGTTATTTAAAATACTGTCTACATTCTCTGTGTTGTATATCTTTGCAGCTCACTTTACACGTAACAGTTTGTACACCTTACCCCACTACCCTACGGTCCCTCACCCTTCTCTCTCCCCACTAATAACTACTGTTTTGTTCTGCGACTCCGTTTCTTTTCTCTTATATTTACTAGCTTGTTTTATATTTTTAGATTCAACATATAAGGAATATCATATAGTATTTGTCTTTCTCTGATGTCTTTCACTTGGCAAGAAAACGATTTTAAATAGCAAAACACTATAAACTTCAAAATGCCCAACAAAAGCAAACTGATTCTATATAATTATAGACATTCATACAACATACAACTATTAAAAGTGGTACAACACAAGAGTAATCAAAGTAGATTAATGGAACAGAACAGAGGGTCCGAAAAGCACACCCTCACGAATATGGTCCAAACTGTCAACAAAGGCGTCAAGGCAATCCAACTGTTCAGTCACGTCCCACTCTGGGACTACGTGAGCTACAGCACACCAGGCTCCCTTCTTCTTCCCTGTCTCCCACAATTTGCTCAGATTCATATCCACTGAGTCAGTGATGCGATCCAACCATCATCATCTGCCACCCCCTTCTCCTCTTACCTTCAGTCTTTTCCAATGAGTCAGCTCTTTCTATCAAGTGGCCAAAATATTGGAGCTTCAGGTTCAGCATCAGTCCTCCCAATGAATATTCAGGGTTGATCTCCTTTACCATCTAACGCTTTGATCTCCGAGTAGTCCAAGGGACTCTCAAAGTCTTCTCCAGCACAATTCAAAAGCATCAATTCTTTGGCACGCAGACTTCTTTACGATCCAACGCTCACATCCGAAAATGACTACTAGAAAAACCACAGCTTTGACGATACGGACCTTGGTTGGAAAAGTGATCTCTCTGCTTTTTAATACACTATCTAGATTTTTCATAGCTTTCCTATCAAGGAGCAAGTGTCTTTTAATTTTATGGCTGCAGTCACCATCTCCAGCGATTCAGGAGCCAAACAAAATAAAGTCTGTCACTGTATGCATTGTTTTCCCATCTATTTGCCATGCAGCGATGGGACCAGATGCCATGATCTTATTTTTTTTAATGTTGAGCTTTAAGCCAACTTTTTCACTCTCCTCGTTCACTTTCATCAAGAGGCTCTTTAGTTCTTCTTCGATTTCTGCCATAAAGGTGGTGTCATCTGTATATCTGAGGTTATTGATATTTCTCCCGGCAATCTTGATTCCAGCTTGTGCTTCTTCCAGCCCAGCGTTTCTCATGATGTACTCTGCATTTAAGTTAAATAAGCAGGGTGACAATATACAGCCTTGACATATGCTTTTTCCTTTTTGGAATCAGTCTGTTCCATATCCAGTTCTAACTGTTGCTTCCTGCCCTGCATACAGGTTTCTCAAGAGGCAGGTCAGGTGGTCTGGTATTCCCATCTCTTTCAGAATTTTCCACAGTTTATTGTGATCCACACAGTCAAAGGCTTTGGCATAGTCAATAAAGCAGAAATAGATATTTTCTAGAGGTCTCTCGCTTTTTCGATGCTCCAGGGGATGTTGGCAGTTTGATCTCTGGTTCCTTTGCCTTTTCTAAAACTAGCTTGAACATGTGGAAGTTCACAGTTCATGTATTGCTGAAGCCTGGCTTGGAAAACTCTGAGCATGACTTTACTCGCATGTGGGTGCAACTGTGCCCTAGTTTGAACATTCTTTGGCCATTGCCTTTCTTTGGGATTGGAAAGAAAACTGACCTTTCCCAGTCCTATGGCCACTGCTGAGTTTTCCAAATTTGCTGGCATATTGAGGGCAGCACTTTCACAGCATCATCTTTCAGGATTTGAAATAGCTCCACTGGAATTCCATCACCGCCACTAGCTTTGTTTATAGTGATGCTTCCTAAGGCCCACTTGACTTCACATTCCAGGATGTCTGGCTCTAGGCTGGTGATCACACCATCATGATTACCTGGGTCATGACACTCTTTTTTGTACAGTTCTTCCGTGTATTCTTGGCACCTCTTCTTAATAACTTCTGCTTCTGTTAGGTCCATACCATTTCTGTCCTTTATTGAGCCCATCTTTGTGTGAAATGTTCCCTTGATATCTCTAATTTTCTTGAAGAGATCTCTAGTCTTTCTCATTCTATTGTTTTCCTCTATTTCTTTGCACTGATCACTGAGGAAGGCTTTCTTATCTCTCCTTGCTGTTCTTTGGAACTCTGCATTCAAATGGGCATATCTTTCCTTCTCTCCTTTGCTTTTTGCTTCTCTTCTTTTTACAGCTATTTGTAAGGCATCCTCAGACAGCCATTTTTCTTTTCTGCATTTCCTTTTCTTGGGGATGGTCTTTATCCCTGTCTCCTGTACAACGTCACGAACCTCTGTCTATAGTTCATCAGGCACTCTATCAGCTAATAGTAGAACCTAAATAATCAGCATAGGTTCTAACTGTTAAATTACTTCAGCCATGCTATAAATTTTTCATGATAAAACTCTTCATAATATTGAAAAACATGATGTTAAAAGTTTATTTTTTTGCTTTTATTTTTAGCTGGGGGGAAATTGCTTTACAATGTTGCGTTGGTTTTTGTCATACAAGAACACAAATCAGTCATGATTATACATTTTATCACCTCCCTCTTACATCTCCCTCCCATCGTCCTTCCCACCCTTCTAGGTCATTGCAGAGCACCAGGCTGGGCTCTCTGTGATTTATAACAACTTCTCACAGCAATCTTCTGAAAGTGTATTTACTGACATGGAAAGATTGTGTGTATATACACACACACACGTATAGTTAAATATAAACAGTAAGATATAAAATAGCATCTATAAAATTACTGTATTCTAGTTTTTTTAAAGGTAAACATATGCACAGAAAAAGGGCTGGAAAGATAACCACAATTTGCAGGTTGGTAACTATATTCTAACTCTAATTCACAGAGAGACGATGTATTCTCCACTTGTAAGATAACAAAGCACTGACGGCCCCCCAGATTCACCTAGGCTACCTTATTTATAATGCTGAACTGAACAGCACTTATGTATTTCACAGTGAATGAAGTGCTCCTTCCAGATGCCGCAGCCAGTGAGGTTTCGGGTCTCTTTTCATGTGTTTCCAAATACCCTGAATATATCTCTGCCACAGAGATATGTCGCGTCTGATTCTCACAACACGACGGACCACAGCATGCCAGGCTCCTCTGTCCATGAGATTCTCCAGGCAAGAATACCGGAGTGGGTTGCCATTTCCCTCCACGGGATCTTCCTGACCCAGGGATTGAACCAGGGTCTCCTGTATTGCAGGCAGATTCTCTACCACTGTGTATTTTCTTACAACCATGTATTTTTCCACTAGATCATAAATTCCTTAAAGGCAAGAGCTACATCTTGAAGTTCAAATATCTCCAGAGATTAGAACAGCATTTACACCTATGGGACAGCCAATAAATGCTAACAATGGAAGAATCAATAAATGAACAGACAGCAGTTTCAAGAGTCTCTCAATTCAGAAAGACTCCTTCACCTAGATTCTACTGACTCTGAAATGTGAACAGGTCACTAGAAACTGCTACCATTGGATTCACTGCTACTATTACCGGAAAAAAATGTCTCAGAATGTAAAACTTCTTATAAGAAGATAAAACTTTAAATCAGTCACATTGTTGTACAGGAGAAACCAATATAACGTGGTAAAGCAATTATCCTTCAATTAGAAATAAAATAATTTTTTTTAATTTTTAAAAAATCTTTAAAAAAAAAACTTTAAATCACTAAAATCCACTCACAGATTGCCAGATTCTCCACGGTAAGAGAAAGAAATTATGCCATGGCTGGATCCCAAGAATGCCAAGGTCTCTAGGACAGGAGACATTAAAAGAACATGCTCAGTAGAAATCACATGTCAATGAGCTGATGGGTTAAATAAGTAAGTCGTTAACACTAGGGGCAGCTGGCTGAAGGGTATATGAAAATACTCCATACTACTTCTGCAGCTTTTCTGTAAATCTAAAATTATTTCAAAATAAATAAAATGTTGACGGGGTGGGGAATGGACTGCAACACACTGAGTGGGGCAGCTAAGGAAGCAGGAGGTGTGCAGGGCACAGCAAAGGAAACCTCTCCTTCCGCATCCCAACCTTGTCCAGGACCAGCCACACTTTCATACTTTCAGTTATAAGAAAAACATTTAGGCCTCCTAAAAGGCACCTGCCCCCAAGAGGACGATGAATCAATCCCTGACCAAACTGAGTGCAAACCCAGATCACAATATGTCAAGACCGAGAGGTAAAGGAGGGAGGGGAAAAAAATCTCTTTAAATGTATTTATACCTCCAGAAAACACAAGGAGCAACTGTACCAAGCACAGTATTTTTTTTTTTTTTTTTTTACCAAGCACAGTATTTAAAAAGCACTTCCAGCAGCTCAATGAGAAAGAAGCAGGGCAAGAACAAAGGTGAAGCCCTGGGGTGCAGTTGCCCTCAGTGCTGGCCTCCTACTGGCCGCCACTATTAATTCCTTCCCGAAACCGCAGTTTACTCGATTATCAGCTGAGAATGACAACAGAGGTAAATTCCACACATGAATAAGCTCACAAATGGTGCTCTTGGTCTCCAAGGGCAGAAGTTACAACTGTTAATGCATTCTGTACTACCCCTGGCTCGTGCCCCAGGGAGGCAAAGAGTTTAACAAATCCTTTCAGTGGCGCCAATGGCTGAGAGATTTTCCCTCCCATCTCATTTCCCTGCTCAAGTAATATTTCTTACATATTCATTTGGACAAGGATAACCCTATGCTCAGCTAAGTTAAATTCACCCATTCCAGTCCGGTTTAGTGCGCTGATTGCTAAAATGTCAATGTTCACTCTTGCCATCTCCTGTTTGATCATTTCCAATTTGCCTTGATTCATGGACCTAACATTCTAGGTTCCTAAACAATATTGCTCTTTACAGCATCAAACCTTGCTTCCATCACCAGTCACATCCACAACTGGGTGTTGTTTTTGCTTTGGCTCAATCCGTTCATCCTTTCCTGAGTTATTTCTCCACTTTTCTCCAGCAGCATATTGGGCACCTACCAACCTGGGGAGTTCATCTTTCAGTGTCCTATCTTTTTGCCTTTTCATAATGTCCATGGTGTTCTCAAGGCAAGAATAGTGAAGTGGTTTGCCATTCCCTTCTCCAGTGGACGACGTTTTGTCTGAACTCCCCACCATGACCCATCGGCCTTGGATGGCCCCATACGGTTTCACTGAGTTAGACAAGGCTGTGGTCCGTGTGACTAGTTAGTTTTCTGCGGTTGTGGTTTCAGTCTGTCTGCCGCTGATGCCCTCTCAGTGCCTACTGTCTTACTGGGGTTTCTCTGACCTTGGACACATGGTATCTCATAGCCACCGCTTCTGCCCTTGGACATGGGGTATCTCCTCTCAGCCACTCGCCATGGCATTTTAGGGATCAGTGAACTAAAATGGACTGGAATGGGCGGATTTAATTCAGATGGCCATTATATCTACTTCTATGGGCAAGAATCCATTAGAAGAAACAGCGTAGCCATCATAGTCACTAAGAGTCTGAAATGCAGTACTTGGATGCAATCTCAAATGCAACAGAAGGATCTCTGTTCATTTCCAAGGCAAACCAATCAATATCACGATAATCGAAGTCTATGCCTCAATCAGTGAAGCTGATGAAGCTGAAGTTGAACACTTCTATGAAGACCTACAAGACCTTTTAGAACTAACACCCCCAAAAGATGTCCTTTTCATTATAGGGGCCTGGAATGCAAAAGCTGGAGTCAGGAAACACCAGGAGTAACAGGCAAGTTTGGCCTTGGAATGTGGAATGAAGCAGGGCAAAGGCTAATAGAGTTCTGCCAAGAGAACACACTGGTCACAGCAAACACCCTCTTCCAACAACACAAGACAAGACTCTACACATGGACATCACCAGATGGTCAACACCAAAATCAGACTGATTATATTTTTGCAGCCAATGATGGAGAAGTTCTGTATAGTCAGCAAAAACAAGATTGGGAGCCGACTATGGCTCAGATCATGAACTCCTTATTGCCAAATTCAGACTTAAATTGAAGAAAGTAGGGAAAATCACTAGACCATTCAGGTATGATCTAAATTAAATGCCTTACGATTATACAGTGGAAGTAAGAAATAGATTTAAGGGACTAGACTGATAGACAGAGTGCCTGATGAACTATGGACAGAGGTTCGTGACACTGTAGAGGAGGTAGGGATCAAGACTATCCCCAAGAAAAAGAAATGGAAAAAGGCAAAATGGTTGTCTGAGGAGGCCTTACAAATAGCTGTAAAAAGAAGGGAAGAGAAAAACAAAGGAGATAAGGAAAGATATACCCATCTGAATGTAGAGTTCCAAAGAATAGCAAGGAGAGATAAGAAAGCCTTCCTCGGTGATCAGTGCAAAGAAATAGAGGAAAGCAACTGAGTGGGAAAGACTAGACATCTCTTCAAGAAAATTAGAGATACCAAGGGAACATTTCATGCAAAGATGGGTTCAACAAAGGACAGAAATGGTATGGACCTAACAGAAGCAGAAGATATTAAGAAGAGGTGCCAAGAATACACAGAAGAACTCTACAAAAGAGAGTGTCATGACCCAGATAATCACAATGGTGTGATCACTCATCTAGAGCCAGACATCCTGGAATGTGAAGTCAAGTGGGCCTTAGGAAACATCACTATAAACAAAGCTAGTGGCGGTGATGGAATTCCAGTTGAGCTCTTTCAAATCCTGAAAGATGATACTGTGAAAGTGCTGCCCTCAATATGCCAGCAAATTTGGAAAACTCAGCAGTGGCCACAGGATTGGGAAAGGTCAGTTTTCATTCCAATCCCAAAGAAAGGCAATGCCAAAGAATGCTCAAACTACCACACAATTGCACTCATCTCACACACTAGCAAAGCAATGCTCAAAGTTCTCCAAGCCAGGCTTCAGCAATACATGAACCGTGAACTTCCACATCTTCAAGCTGGTTTTAGAAAAGGCAGAGGAACCAGAGATCAAACTGCCAACATCCCTTGGATCATTGAAAAAGCAAGAGTTCCAGAGAAACATCTATATCTGCTTTATTGACTATGTCAAAGCCTTTGACTGCGTGGATCACAATAAACTGTGGAAAATTCTGAAAGAGATGGGAATACCAGACCACCTGATCTGCCTCTTGAGAAACCTGTATGCAGGTCAGGAAGCAACAGTTAGAACTCGACATGGAACAACAGACTGGTTCCAAATAGGAAAAGGAGTATGTCAAGGCTGTATATTGTTACCTTGCTTATTTAACTTGTATGCAGAATACATCATGAGAAACACTGGGCTGGAAGAAGCACAAGCTGGAATCAAGATTGCCAGGAGAAATCTCGATAACCTCAGATATGGAGATGACACCACCCTAATGGCAGAAAGTGAAGGTGAACTAAAGAGCAATTGAATGGGAAAGACTAGAGATCTCTTCAAGAAAATCAGAGATACCAAGGGAACATTTCATGCAAAGATGGGTTCAATAAAGGACAGAAATGGTATGGATCTAACAGAAGCAGAAGATATTAAGAAGAGGTGCCAAGAATACACAGAAGAACGGTACAAAAGAAAGTGGAGTACTTTCAGTGGTACTGAAAGAGGAGAGTGAAAAAGTTGGGTTAAAGCTCAACATTCAGAAAACGAAGATCATGGCATCCGGTCCCATCACTTCATGGCAAATAGATGGGGAAACAGTGTCTGACTTTATTTTTGGGGTCTCCAAAATCACTGCAGATGGTGATTACAACCATGAAATTAAAAGACGCTTACTCCTTGGAAGGAAAGTTACAACCAACCTAGACAGCATATTAAAAAGCAGAGACATTACTTTGTCAACAAAGGTCTGTCTAGTCAAGGCTACAGTTTTTCCAGTAGTCATGTATGGATGTAAGAGTTGGACTATAAAGAGAGCTGAGCGCCCAAGAATTGGTGCTTTTGAATTGTGGCATTAGAGAAGACTCTTGAGAGTCCCTTGGACTGCAAGGAGATCCAACCAGTCCATCCTAAAGGAGATCAGTCCTGAGTGTTCATTGGAAGGACCGATGTTGAAGCTGAAACTCCAATACTTTGACCATTTGATATAAAGAACTGACTCATCTGAAAAGACCCAGATGTCGGAAAAGATTGAAGGTGGGAGGAGAAGGGGACAACAGAGGATGAGATTGTTGGATGGCATCACTGACTCAATGGACATGAGTTTGAGTAAATTCAGGGAGCTGGTGATGGACAGGGGGTCCTGGCATGTGCAGTTCGGGGTCACAAAGAGTCGGACACGACTCAGCGACTGGACTGAACTGAACCTTATGCTAGGTGCTACTTTGTGCTGCCTCCCAAAGAAAGCCTGACACTGCCCACAGGGAGGAATTGCAGCCAAACCCAACAGGAAGAAAAGCTGTTGCTTGAGGTTCCCGTGGTTTACCTTCAGACAGAAGTTTTGAGACAAGTGTTCCTTCAAAGTTACAGGCAGTTTTTAAAGAAGGCTGCCTGGGCACAGGGAAAGTGTGAAACAGCTTACAGTGGGCAAATAGGCTTTTCCAGCTTTTGAGCTCCCTGTTTACTTTACTCTATCTCCGCCTGGTCCAGACAATACAAGAGACTAATGTCACATGGTTTCAAGACTGAAAGTAGGTTCCAATTCCAAATAACCTAACTTCTGTTTTTATTTTTATTTTTTTAATTAATGTATTTATTTTAATTGGAGGCTAGTTACTTTACAATATTGTAGTGGTTTCTGCCATACATTGACATGAATCAGCCACGGGTGTACATGTGTCCCCCATCCTGAACCCCCCTCCCACCTCCCTCCCCATCCCATCCCTCAGGGTCATCCCAGTGCACCAGCCCCGAGCACCCTTGTCTCATGCATCGAACCTGGACTGGGGATCTGTTCCACATATGGTAATATACATGTTTCAATGTTATTCTCTCAGATCATCCCACCCTCGCCTCCTCCCACAGAGTCCAAAAGACTCTTCTTTACATCTGTGTCTCTTTTGTTGTCTTGCATATAAGGTCTTCATTACCATCTTTCTAAATTCCATATATATGCATTAGTATGCTGTGTTGGTGTTTTTCTTTCTGGCTTACTTCACTCTGTATAATAGGCTTCAGTTTCATCCACCTCATTAGAACTGATTCAAATGTATTCTTTTTAAATGGCTGAGTAATATTCCATTGTGTTATATGTACCACAGCTTTCTTATCCATTCATCTGCTGATGGACATCTAGGTTGCTTCCATGTCATGGCTATTATAAACAGTGCTACAGTGAACACTGGGGTACACGTGTCTCTTTCAATTCTTGTTTCCTCAGTGTGTATGCCCAGCAGTGGAATTGCTGGGTCATATGGCAGTTCTATTTCCAGTTTTTTAAGGAATCTCCACACTGTTCTCCATAGTGGCTGTACTACTTTGCATTCCTACCAACAGTGTAAGAGAGTTTCCTTTTCTCCGCACCCTCTCTAGCATTTATTGTTTGTAGATTTTTTGATAGCAGCCATTCTGACCTGTGTGAGATGGTACCTCATTGTGGTGCTGATGTGCATTTCTCTGATAATGAGTCATGTTGAGCATCTTTTCATGCGTTTGTTAGCCATCTCTGTGTCTTCTTTGGAGAAATATCTGTTTACTCTTTGGCCCATTTTTCGATTGGGCAAATGAACCAATGTTTGTTTAGCCCTCAAATCCTCCCCCGCTCCCTTTGGCCTGCACCACCCAGTGCAGGATCTCAGTTCCCCAAACAGGGACTGAACCCAGGCTACAGCAGTGAAAGCCCAGAATCCTAACCATGTCATCAGTGAACTCCCTAGCCCCCAAGTTCTAAGCTTTGCAAGAGTAATAAAGTCAAACTTTGATCCTGAGAGCCTTTCTGCACAAGTACACAGCTGATGTTCTGGCTCAATCAATGACGGTGGATCAGTGGCGCGCTGCTGGTAACCTAGGGGGCAAGTAGAAGGCCGCCTGTTCTATCTCACCCCTCCTAGCTGAGGCCACACCCAGTCATTCATTTATTTCTGGTTCCTGGCCCCACCCAAGGCAAAAGGCTAACACTTCCTGAGCCAGTAACCTAAGGAGACAATACTGGCCAGCGATCAGACCTCAGCACACTTCATGTCACCATACTGTGCATGAAGGCGGGTCTTCAGAGTCTTTCTCCCCTCGATTACTATGCCTCTCTTGGTCTTTCCTGGATCTTAAGTTCCTAAGAGGATGTTTTTCATTGTAAGTGTTGCACCTTCTGAGATAGTCAAAGATGAAATAAAAAGTGAGCTACTCCACAGCACAGAACCATATAAGTTAGGCAATCCTGTTATACAATCCCTACTCTCTCTTCCTAGTTCCGTCTCTGTGCCTCTCCCAAACCCGTTCATAAACCTGCCTGGAAAAGCCTGCCTGACTGCTCGGTATTCCTCTGGCACCTCCTCTTGCCTTTGCCCTGAAATAGCCCCCTCAGCTTTCATTCTATATTCTCTGTCTTCTCCTTCTGAATCTTTCAGACTCAAAAAATGCCTCAGGAAACAGACTCTTAATTCAGTGCTACTTTGGCTTCCAGGAGCAACATCTGTCTTCACTGTTTAAATAATACATGACACCATCTCTCTGGTAAGCACCATCCCATACCGCCATTTCCTGATCACATCTATCCCTCTGAATGTCTCTATCTCTCTCTCAGAATCAAAACTGTGGTTCTCAAGGTGTTTAAAATCATGGGGGAGGGGGGTGGAGAAAGCCACAGGGACTTTTCCTTAGGTCACTATAATTTTGACAATAAATAATAAAAAGATCATAGATGTTCCTTGCACATTTCACAGTCCAGGAAAACATTTCCTACAAAATATCACATGGATCTAAGATCACCTGTCATGCCATTTAACATTGTATAATGATATGAAAATTAAAATATATTAGATTACGCTTTAATTATCAAATACTAAAGAATGCATATATTGACTAGAAAGTAGTAAGTGAAGAATTTGGGTTAAAAATAATGCTTAATATCTTTGAACTTTAAAAAAAACACACTTTTTCTTATTTTCTAGTTGCTATCTCGCTCCTTTTAAAAATGAGATACAGCTCTCACAGCATAAACAGACAGTGGTACAAGGCACTGAATTAAGCAGGGCTCCGCTCGGTAGGAAATCTCACTAGAATCAAGTACTTCCTGTTAGAGATTATGAGAATCTTGTTCTTGCCAGGGAATGTCATGTTTGATTTCTCTTTTAAGATGAAGTGGGAGGATCTGTCCTCTGACTCAGGTATCAAATTGCTGTGTAAACAAATTTAAGAAATAACTATGACAGTTCTAAATCTCTTCCCATATTACATAACTGGATTCATACTTTATGTTCTGAAACTCAGCACTCTTTTAGGGTTTCTCTCTTTTTTTAATTTAGTGGAAAGACTTCCTTGGCAAAGGCCAGAGAAAACACAGCAGAGCCCTGCAGTCACAGTAAATATTTTATCAACTATCCTGTCCAAAAAATCATCCCTCTCTACATACTCAACGCCCAGGCCGGTTCTTTTCCCCACTGCGCATAAGCCCATTCAAATTCCACCCTGAAAACAAAGGTGGTACCTGCTCCAGTTCAAGAACATGACTTATTAACGCAAATGTGCTAGAATCTGAGACCTGATCTATTGGCTTTCTGCAGAAGCCATATGGCAAAACACCTTTAAATAAAAGTCACTGACCAAATCTTGGCAGACTGTCAGTCTTTTGGGCATAGCATAATCTGTCCTACTTTGTTAAGAAAGCTTCTTCAAGTCTGACTACTGATTCTCCCAACATTTCACTCCAGCTAAGTGAAACTAGTTTGCAGAGGGTATGGAGAAAAGGCAGCCCTCTTACACAACTGGTGGGAATGTAAACTGATGTATTCACTATGGAGAATAGTATGGAGGCCCCTTAAAAAACTAAACATAAAACTACTATATGATCGAGAAATATCAATACTGGGCATATGCCCTGAGAAAACCTTAATCTGAAAGGACACGTGTACCCCAATGTTAACTGCAGCACTATTTACAATAGCCAGGACATGGAAACAACCTAAATGCCCAACAACAGCTGCAGGGACAAAGAAAATGTGGTGCACACACACAATGGAATATTACTCAGCCACTGGAAGGAATGAGATACAGTCACACGTAGAGACATGGATAGACCTAGAGTCTGTCACACAGAATGAAGTAAATCAGAAAGAAGAAAAACAAGTACCGTATCAGTTCAGCTCAGTCACTCAGGTGTGTCCGACTCTTCGTGACCCCATGAACCGCAGCATGCCAGGCCTCCCTGTCCATCACCAACTCCCGGAGTTCACCCAAACTCACGTCCATTGAGGTGGTGATGCCATCCAACCATCTCATCCTCTGTCGTCCCCTTCTCCTCCTGCCCTTAATCTTTCCCAGCATCAGGGTCTTTTCAAATGAGTCAGCTCTTCGCATCAGGTGGCCAAAGTCTCAACTTCAACATCAGTCCTTCCAATGAACACGCAGGACCGAGCTCCTTTAGGATGGACTGGTTGGATCTCCTTGTTGTCCAAGGGACTCTTAAGAGTCTTCTCTAATGCCACAGTTGAAAAGCACCAATTCTTGGGCGCTCAGCTTTCTTTATAGTCCAACTCTTACATCCATACATGACTACTGGAAAAACCACAGCCTTGACTAGACAGACCTTTGTTGACAAAGTAACATCTCTGCTTTTCATTTTTTTATAATTATTTTTTTTAATGTGAACCATTTCTAAAGACTTTACTGAATTTGTTACAACATTGCTTATGTTTTCTGTTCTGGGTTTTGGGCCAGGAGGCATGTGGGATCTTAGCTTCCCGTCCAGGAATCGAACCTGTACCCTTCGCACTGGAAGGTGAAGTCTTAACTACCAGACCACGGGGGAAGCCCCCCGTCTCTGCTTTTTAATATGCTGTCTAGGTTGGTTGTAACTTTCCTTCCAAGGAGTAAGCATCTTTTAATTTCATGGCTGCAATCACGATCTGCAGTGATTTTGGAGCCCAAAAATATAAAGTCAGACACTGTTTCCCCATCTATTTGCCATGAAGTGATGAGACCAGATGCTATGATCTTCGTTTTCTGAATGTTGAGCTTCAAGCCAACTTTTTCACTCTCCTCTTTCAGTTGCATCAAGAGGCTCTTTAGTTCACCTTCACTTTCTGCCATTAGGGTAGTGTCATCTCCATATCTGAGGTTATCGAGATTTCTCCCAGCAATCTTGATTCCAGCTTGTGCTTCTTCCAGCCCAGCATTTCTCATGATGTACTCTGCATACAAGCTAAATAAGCAGGGTGACAATATACAGCCTTGACATACTCCTTTTCCTATTTGGAACCAGTCCGTTGTTCCATGTCTAGTTCTAACTGTTGCTTCCTGACCTGCATATAGGTTTCTCAAGAGGCAGGTCAGGCGGTCTGGTATTCCCATCTCTTTCAGAATTTTCCACAGTTTATTGTGATCCACACAGTCAAAGGCTTTGGCATAGTCAATAAAGCAGAAACAGATGTTTTCCTGGAATTCTCTTGCTTTTTCGATGATTCAGCAGATGTTGGCAATTTGATCTCTGGTTCCTCTGCCTTTTCTAAAACCAGCTTGAACATCTGGAAGTTCATGGCTCACGTATTGCTAAAGCCTGGCTTGGAGAATTTTGAGCATTACTTTGCTAGTGTGTGAGATGAGTGCAATTGTGTGGTAGTTTGAGCATTCTTTGGCATTGCCTTTCTTTGGGATTGGAAAGAAAACTGACCTTTTCCAGTCACATATATGCGGAATCTAGTAAAATTTTACAGATGAACCTATTTCCAAAGCAGGAATAGAGATGCAGACAAAGAGAATGGACACGTGCACAGAGATGTGGGTTGGGGAGAGGGAGGGTGGGACAAACTGGGAGTGTGGGATTGACATATATAAAGCACCATGTGTAGACAGCTAGTGGGAAGCTGCTGTGTTACAGGAAGCTCAGTTCAGTGCTCTGTGCTAACCTAGAAGTGTGGGAGGGAGGTGGAAGAGAGAAGGAATATATGTATGCGTATAACTGGTTTACTTCACTGTACAGCAGAAACTTCCCAGGCAGCGCTAGTGGTCAAGAATCCATCTGACGATGTAGGAGATGCAGGAGACGTGGGGAAGATCCCTGGGTGGGGAAGATCCCCTGGAGGAGGGCATGGCAATCCACTCTGGTATTCTTGCCTGGAGAATCCCAAGGACAGAGGAGCCTGGCGGGCTTCCATCCATGGAGTTGCAAAGAGGTGGACATGACTGAAGCGACTGACTACACACTCAGGCACACACCGCAGAAACTAATACAACACTGTAAAGCAATTACATTCCAATTTTAAGCGAGAAAGAAGTCTTCAAGTCTGACAAATGATTCTCTCAACATCTAGCTCTAGGTAAATGGAATTGGTTTGCCGGTGGTCCAGAGCTCAAAAAATTATTAAACTGTTCTACATTTTTAGAAACCCCAAATTATTCAGTGCTAGCCAGCCATTAAGTACAGAAGAAGATTTCTGTTTGTGGCTTTGAACAACACACAATTTTGCTGTGTGTCACGGCTCACCAGGACAACAAAAAACACTCCTGGGTGTGCAGCAGCCGGTGCTGGAGGCGTGTCAGCTCCCTGGCTCCTCCAGTCATTAGAAGGATGGTGCCAGCCCACAGCTTCAGCACCGTTAGAGAGTTTAAATGGCTGCCACACGGAGCCATTTGTTTTACTACATTAACTGCACCCATTCCGTTTCTCTGTACTTGTCCCTCATTTGTCTTTGAGGAACTAAGTACAAGTTAGAACTCTAGTGCAACTCCACAGCTAGAAAAATGCTAGAGATTCTCCTGGCATCCGCAATCTTTCCAGGCTCCATGCTTCTCCCCAAGTGCAGCAGGATACTCTGGATGTTCGCCACGCTTTCTCCACATCCTTGGCTGCCATTGGGTAGACAGATCATAACCTCAGACCTTTGTCTTCAGATGTACAATCAATTCAGGTCCCATCCTTTCTCCTTACTAATTAGAATTCCGTTCAGGTTGGCTTTGAAGGTGAGACAACAGGAATGCCCCCTGGGTGCACCAATCCCAACTCTTGAGAACCTAAAGGTAAGTACTCCCCACACCCGTTTTACAGTTATGTTTTCAGAAACTGAACAGATGGGAAGACCTAACTTCTGATGTCATATTAGCCTCAGCAAAAGCAACTCAATATCGACTATTCCAAGACTATTTAATTTAGTTCAGTGCTTCTGCCCAAGTATTTTTAAAGTATATACCCTCCCATGTTTAACTGGAGTAAGATCTCTTAGGAAAAATCTTTGCAACTCACTTACTCTAAAACATTTATCAGGAACAAGCTATAGTACTTAAACTTGGCCAGTGGCCATTTCCAAGGTAAGATTTTTCCCTCTACGGTCATGATTAGTAATTAGTTATCTTCTCCAAAGCTGGGTTTTAATGTGAGTGTGCCCTTCAGCATGGAACACTGGGGCCTCAGCGGTTCATTAAGCAAATATTAGAGTGACTTTAAAACCAAAAAAAAAAAAAGCATGGCTCTCTCCTTAGATACCTCTTCAAACAGTGTATTAATCAGGATGTATGAAGTTACAGGTGATAGAAACCCAATTCGAATCTGCTTAGGCAAAACAGAAGATATTTAGCTCATACAGATGAACGGCACCTGGAAGAGAAGAAAACTAGGGTCAAGGTTCAATGCCAGCCTTCCCTGGTGGCTCAGTCGTAAAGAATCCGCTGTCAGTGCAGCAGGCATGGTTCGCTACTTGGCCTGGGATGATCCCATGTGCCGAAGGGCAACTAAGCCCCAGAGCCCCCGCTACTGAGCATGCGCTCTGGAGCCCAGGAACTGCAACTACTGAGGCTGCGGGCTGCGGCTGCTGAGAGCCCAGGGTCTGCCGCAAGAGGAGTTGCTGCAAGGAGAAGCCTACAGACCCACCACTGAAGACTAGCCCCCACCTGCCACAACTAGAGGAGAGCGCACACAGCAACAAAGACCTAGCACAGCCGAAAATTCAATTAAATAAAGACTCAGTACTGCCAGGAAACTTGTCTGCTCTTGCTCATCGCCCACCGTACCAAGTCTCTGTTTCTCTACGTCTGTTTGCCTAATGGCCTCCCTCTCTCTACTCCATGTGTGTCTCTCAAGTGGCCCAGGAAATAAACTCCAGGCTATTGTTTGTCCTGCACTTATTCTCTCAAAAATATGAACATCTTGCCCACAAGTTGTAACATAAAAGTCCTGGGGAGGAGTCTCGTTGGTTTGATTCTATCTACGCCTTCTCCTGAACGCATCACCATCCCCAGGAAGATGGGGTAGCCTAGGAGACAAGGACCTCTCTTAGTCAGCCTCAGTCACATGCCTCCTTCTGTAGCGAGGAATAGGAGGCAGGGAACAAGGAGATCATAGATCAACATGACTACTGTCCTTACCAAAATCATGTGGAACAGGAAAGAAATCTCCAGACAGAAGGCACTGTTATTATCAAAACGAGAGAAAACATCCAGGGCAACCGTATCTTTAGCTAGTAGAGTTTCCCTCTTTCACACAAAGACGTGGTGGCCATCTATTCGGGTATGAGTCCCAGACTCCTTACAAGCTTTGAGAAAGGGAGAGCAGCCTGCCATCTCCTCAGATGATACACTGGATACATTCTCGACCAGTAGTTTTGAGCAGCTGAACTGTGGATGCTCCCAAAGAGAATAACCTTGAATTCCCTACTGCTTGGTTGTTATACAAAGCTTAGTTTGGGGCAACAATATTCAAGGAAGAATACACGAAAGATTTGCTGCCCTCTAGAACTACTGGCTCCTTTCCAACACCACTATGCCCGTAATTTTTGTGGGCAGAACTGGATTTTGAGTATCTCCCCTGGCTCTAGGGCCTCAGGGCTAACACCCTCTCAGGGTCAAAGTCATGATGGTCCCATGCTCCTTGCTAGCAGTGGTTTAAGAGTAGGTAGGTGACCCATCATTAACCAGTGAGACATGGGGGAAATCTGCTTTGGAGATTCTGGGGTAGGCTTCCTTGTTCGTACAAAGAAGGTAGAATAATGACTGGAACTCTCTACTTCTGGACAATTATTGTAGCTACCTTGCAATTTAGAGAGGGGCCAGACTAAAAGCAAACACATTAAAGATGGAGGAAAAGAGAGCATTCGTTGATGACACTGTAGAGCTACCAAAGTCAACAAGTCCTGAAATCTATCACACAATATAACAAAATGTCTTGCGGTTAAACTGATCTAGAGTTGCAGCGTTCTATTTCTGCAGTAATGGATACAGCAAAAGCTTCTCTTTACCCCAAACTGGACAGTTAATTATGAAAGAGCTGTCCAACAAAAGGAATCATATAAACTAAATAAACACTTCTAAGCAAACCAATGTTTTGATGTAAAACCAAGGTGTTTCTCTGTGTATAGTACTCTGTTGATTGGTCTTATCAACCTTGTTTCTTACATAAACCACCCCCACAGTGCATGGTTATACTTCTCCAGTTTTGGTTTCTTTAATGTAGGTTAAATGTTGATTCATTCTCAAGTTTTTCCTAAGTATTAAGATTTATTTTCTCAAAAATATCTTTTTCACCCATATTTAACTGCTTCATATAACACTCTGTGAAGTGAAAGTCAGTCAGTCGTGTGCAACTCTTTGTGACCCCATGGACTATAGTCCATGGAATCCTCCAGGCCAGAACACTGGAGTGGGTAGCCGTTTCCTTCTCCAGGGGATCTTCCCAACCCAGGGATCGAACCCAGGTCTCCCGCATTGCAGATGGATTCTCTACTAGCTGAGCTCACAGGGAAGCCCATATGATACTTAACTAAATTAATTACAATATTAAGTAAAATTTGCACAAACAAACATACACATAGCTAACTGAAGATAAACATAAAATTCAACTGAAGGAGACACAGAAGCACAGATTATTTATAAGCAGCCAACAGCTGCTACTACAACTCAGCACACTGTGGACAGCAGTCACTACACTTTGCAGAGAAAACGGAAGCTGGATTAATCAGGAAATTTGGTGGTGTGAACGTCAATTTACAAAACTTACACAGCTGTATCTTATCAGGTACATGACTTTGCAATGTTTTCTTCCATTCTGTAGGCTACATTTTCACTTTCTTAATAATATTCTTTAACAGACTTTAAAAAAAAATTATTTTGAAGTCTAATTTATCTATTTTTTTCCTTTTGGTGCTTATGCTTTCTATGTCAATTCTAAGAAGCCATTGCAAAACCCAAGATCGAGAAGACCTATGGCTTCTTAAAGCAGATGTAGAGTGTTCCTTCTTATCTTTAGGGACAATCCCTTTTGCTTTAATTTTTGTATACTAATCTCATTATTCAGTCTTTGCATATGGTTATCCAGTTGTCTCAGCATCACTTGTTGAAGAAACTGTTCTTTCCCCATTAAATGGTCTTTTGACCCATGTTGAAAATTAATTAGCTAGAGATGTCTGGGTTTATTTCTGGTTCTCCAATTCTGTTCCATCTGTCTATACATCTATCCTTATGTAGTACCACACTATTTTGATTACTGTGACTTTGTGGCAACTTTTTGAGTCAGGAAGTATAAGTCCTCAAAATTTGCTCTTCTTTTTCAAAACTGTTTTAACTAATTAAGGCCTCTTGCCCTACATGAATTTGAGGATTGGCTTTTCCATTTTAGGGGGAGGAGGCCACGGGAAATTGAATAGGTATTACATTCAATCTGTAGATTGCTTTGAGGAATATTTCCATTTTAACAATATTAAGTCTTCCAGTCAAAGAACACAGATGTATTTCCATTTATTTAGGTCTCATTTAATTTCTATCATCAATATCCTGTAGTTTCCAGTGCATAAGTCTTTCACATCCTTAAATGTGCTTCTAGATATTTTATTTCTTTGGATGCTTTCTTAATTTCCATTTAGGACTGTTCATTGCTAGTATATAGCAACATAACTGATTTTTTTCTGTTTTGGTCTTGCACCCTGCAACTTTGCTGAATTTGCTTAATTAGCTCTAGTAGTTTTTGCATGTATGCCAAAAGTTGAATTTTTTTAACATATAGAATTACATCATTTAAAATAGAAATAGCTTTACTTCTTCCTTTCCAATTTAGATGCCTTTCATTTCTCTTCCTAGCCTAATTGCTCTGGATAGGACTTCCAGTACAACGTTGAATAGTAATGATGAAAGCAGACATCCTTGTCTCGCTCCTGATCTTAAAAAAGAAAGTTTCCAGTCTTTTACGATGAAAAATTATGTTAGTTGTAGGTTTTTCATAAATGCTTTTTGCCCTTCTATTCTTAGTCTTCTGAGTCTTTTTGCTGTGAATGGTGTTGAATTTTATCTAATGTTCTTTCTACATATATTGAGATGATCATATGGATTTTTACACCCTTTATTCTATTAATGCGGTATATTGTACTGATTTTCAAGGTGGTTTCCATCAGAGTTATAGTTAATATTCTAAGTCTATAACAAACTAGTTTGAACTAACACCAACTTAGCTTCAGTAGCCTGCAATAAACCTGTCCCTACCCAGCTCCGTATCCCGGTTTACGTTGTTATTGTCAAAAATTACATCTTATACATTGTGCACACATTAATATATACTTAAAATCATTGTTGTAGAAATTTGTCTTTTAAATCATGTAAGAAAGACAAAGAAGAGTCACAAACCAAAATGACAATGATACTGATGTTGTATTCATCTACAGTGACCTTTATCAGTGATCCTGTGTTAATTAATTTACTGTACTGGCTGCGTCAGGTCTTCGCTGCGGCATACAGGATCTTCGCTGCGGCATGTGGGATCTTTCACTGCAGCGCATGCGCTAGCTGTGGCATGCAGGCTCGTTAGTTGTGACACAGTTGCTCTGTAGCATGTAGGATCTTAGTCTCCCAACCCAGGACTGAACCCATGTACCCTGCACTGAAGCTACATTCTTAACCACTGGACCACCAGCAAAGTCCCTACCAGTGATCTTTATTTCTTCATATGGCTTTGAGTTATTGCTGAGTGTTCCTTTGTTTCAGGCTGAAGGACTCTCTTTAGCATTTCTTGTGGCGCAAGTCTAGCAAGTCTAGCAATAAACTCCTTTAGCTTTCATTTATCTAAAAACATCTTGATTCCTCCCTTATTGTTGAAGTATAGCTTTGCCAAATATGGGATTCTTGGCTGACAACTCTTTTCTTTCAGCATTTCAAATATATCATCCTGCTGACTTCTGGCCTCCATGGTCTTGATGACAAACTGGCAATTTATCTTACTGAGAAGCCCTTGGATGTGACAAGTTGATTCTCTTTTGATATTTACAAAGCTCTCTCTTTGGCTTCCAACAGCTTAATTATAATGCATCTAGGTGTAGATTTCTTGGTGTTTATTCTACTTGGAGTTCATTAAGCTTCTTGGTTATATAAATTAATATCTTCCATAAAGTCTGAGAAGTTAACAGACCTATTTCTTCAAATAATCTTTCTAACCATTTCTTTCTCTCTTCTCCTTCTGAGACTCCCATAATGTATGCGCTGTGAAACTTGATGGTGTCCTACAAGTCACTCAGGCTCTGCCCCTTTTACTTCACTCTTTCTGCTTCCTACACCTCAGACTGAGTAATTGTAATTGTCCTAGCTTCACAATTGTTGACTCTCTCTCCTGCCTACTAAAATCACCTGCTGAAGCCCTTTAGTTTTTCATTTGCTTGGTTTTGATTTCAGCTATTATAACGTCCAGCGCCAGCATATCAACTTGGTTCCTTGTTATAGTTCCTATCTCTGTACTGACATTCCCTACTTGATTTTACACCATTCTCCGGATTACCTTTAGTTGCTTATTCACAGTTTCCTTTAGCTCTTTTAGAATATTTAAGACAGTAAATGTAGAGACTTACCTACTAAGTCTAATATCTGGGCTTCTTCATGGATGACTCCTATCAGTTTCTTTTTCCCTTATCAGTGGGTTAGACTTTCCTGTTTCTTTGTATGCTTTGTAATTTTTTTTAAATTGAGAACTGGACAATCTGATAATGGTTTCACATTTCAAAAATATAAGGAGATCCTACAATTCAACAATAAACAACCCAATTTTGCAAAATGGGGAAAGAACCTAGAATAGACATTTCTTCAGAATAGGTATTCAGTTGGCTAACAGAAATGCAGAAAAGGTATCTAGCATCATTAGTTATCAAGGAAATACAAATGGAAACTACAGTGAGATACCACTCTCTACCCAGTAGGATGGTTATAATAAAAAAATAAAAATAATTTTTTTAAGAAAACAGAAAATAAATGGTGTTTAAGATGTGGAGAAGTAGGAATTCTCATATACTCCATTGGAAATGTTAAACAATGTAACTACTGTGGAACAAGGCTTGTTCCTCAAAAAGTAATACATGGCAAATCAATCAATGTAATTCACCACATTAACAAATTGAAAAATAAAAGCCATATGATTATCTCAATAGATGCAGAGAAGACCTTTGACAAAATTCAACATCCATTTATGATAAAAACTCTCCAGAAAGCAGGAATAGAAGGAACATACC
This sequence comes from Ovis aries, assembly GCF_016772045.2. Taxonomy (NCBI): domain Eukaryota; kingdom Metazoa; phylum Chordata; class Mammalia; order Artiodactyla; family Bovidae; genus Ovis; species Ovis aries. The sequence continues at coordinate 6,472,473 of NC_056070.1, forward strand.
TCAACATAATAAAAGCTATATATGACAAACCCACAGCAAACATTATCCTCAATGGTGAAAAATTGAAAGCATTTCCCCTAAAGTCAGGAACAAGATAAGGGTGCCCACTTTCACCGCTACTATTCAACATAGTTCTGGAAGCTTTGGCCACAGCAATCAGAGCAGAAAAAGAAATAAAAGGAATCCAAATTGGAAAAGAAGAAGGAAAACTTTCACTGTTTGCAGATGACATGATCCTCTACATAGAAAACCCTAAAGACTCCACCAGAAAATTACTAGAGCTAATCAGTGAATACAGCAAAGTTGCAGGATATAAAATCAACACACAGAAATCCCTTGCATTCCTATACACTAATAATGAGAAAGTAGAAAAAGAAATCAAGGAAACAATTCCATTCACCATTGCAATGAAAAGAATAAAATACTTAGGAATATATCTACCTAAAGAAACTAAAGACCTATATATAGAAAACTATAAAACACTGATGAAAGAAATCAAAGAGGACACTAATAGATGGAGAAATATACCATGTTCATGGATCAGAAGAATCAATATAGTGAAAATGAGTACACTACCCAAAGCAATTTACAAATTCAATGCAATCCCTATCAAGCTACCAGCCATATTTTTCACAGAACTAGAACAAATAATTTCAAGATTTGTATGGAAATGCAAAAAACCTCGAATAGCCAAAGCAATCTTGAGAAATAAGAATGTAACTGGATGAATCAACTTGCCTGACTTCAGGCTCTACTACAAAGCCACAGTCATCAAGACAGTATGGTACTGGCACAAAGACAGACATATAGATCAATGGAACAAAATAGAAAGCCCAGAGATAAATCCACACACATATGGACACCTTATCTTTGACAAAGGAGGCAAGAATATACAATGGAGTAAAGACCATCTCTTTAACAAGTGGTGCTGGGAAAACTGGTCAACCACTTGTAAAAGAATGAAACTAGATCACTTTCTAACACCACACACGAAAATAAACTCAAAATGGATTAAAGATCTAAATGTAAGACCAGAAACTATAAAACTCCTAGAGGAGAATATAGGCAAAATACTCTCCGACATAAATCACAGCAGGATCCTCTATGATCCACCTCCCAGAATACTGGAAATAAAAGCAAAAATAAACAAATGGGACCTAATTAAAATTAAAAGCTTCTGCACAACAAAGGAAAATATAAGCAAGGTGAAAAGACAGCCTTCTGAATGGGAGAAAATAATAGCTAATGAAGCAACTGACAAACAACTAATCTCAAAAATATACAAGCAACTTGTGCAGCTCAATTCCAGAAAAATAAATGACCCAATCAAAAAACGGGCCAAAGAACTAAACAGTCATTTCTCCAAAGAAGACATACGGATGGCTAACAAACACATGAAAAGATGCTCAACATCACTCATTATTAGAGAAATGCAAATCAAAACCACAATGAGGTACCACTTCACACCAGTCAGAATGTCTGCGATCCAAAAATCTGCAAGCAATAAATGCTGGAGAGGGTGTGGAGAAAAGGGAACCCTCCTACACTGTTGGTGGGAATGCAAACTAGTACAGCCACTTTGGAGAACAGTGTGGAGATTCCTTAAAAAATTGCAAACAGAACTGCCTTATGACCCAGCAATCCCACTTCTGGGCATACACACCAAGGAAACCAGAATGGAAAGAGACACATGGACCCCAATGTTCATCGTAGCACTGTTTATAATAGCCAGGACATGGAAACAACCTAGATGTCCATCAGCAGATGAATGGATAAGAAAGCTGTGGTACATATACACAATGGAGTATTACTCAGCTGTTAAAAAGAATACATTTGAATCAGTTCTGATGAGATGGATGAAACTGGAGCCGATTATACAGAGTGAAGTAAGCCAGAAAGAAAAACACCAATACAGTATACTAACACATATATATGGAATTTAGAAAGATGGCAATGACGACCCTGTATGCAAGACAGCAAAAAAGACACAGATGTGTAGAGCGGACTTTTGGACTCAGAGGGAGAGGGAGAGGGTGGGATGATTTGGGAGAATGGCATTGTAACATGTATACTATCATGTAAGAATCGAATCGCCAGTCTATGTCTGACGCAGGACACAGCATGCTTGGGGCTGGTGCACGGCGATGACCCAGAGAGATGTTATGGGGAGGGGAGGTGGGAGGGGGGTTCATGTTTGGGAGCGCATGTACACCCGTGGTAGATTCATGTCAATATATGGCAAAACCAATACAGTATTGTAAAGTAAAAAAAAAAAAAAAATACATGGAATTACCATATAATCCAGTAATTCCATCATTAGGTATATATCCAAAAGAACTAAAAAAAAAAAAAAATACTCAAATACTTGTTCACAAATCTTTCAGTTCAGTTCAGTTCAGTTCAGTCGCTCAGTTGTGTCCAACTCCTTGTGACCCCATGAAGTGCAGCATGCCAGGCCTCCCTGTCCATCGCCAACTCCTGGAGTTCACCCAAACTCATGTCAGATCGAGTCCATGATGCCATCCAGCCATCTCATCCTCTGTCGTCCCCTTCTCCTCCTGCTCCCAATCCCTCCCAGCATCAGAGTCTTTTCCAATGAGTCAACTCTTCACATGAGGTAGCCAAAGTATTGGAGTTTCAGCTTTAGCATCAGTCCTTCTAAAGAACACCCAGGACTGATCTCCTATAGAATGGACTGACTGGATCTCCTTGCAGTCCAAGGGACTCTCAAAAGTCTTTTCTAACACCACAGTTCAAAAGCACCCATTCTTGGTGCTCAGCTTTCTTCACACTCCAACTCTCACATCCATACATGACCACAGGAAAACCATAGCCTTGACTACATGGACCTTTGTTGGCAAAGTAATGTCTCTGCTTTTTAATATGCTGTATAGGTTGGTCATAACTTTCCTTTCAAGGAGTAAGCGTCTTTTAATTTCATGGCTGTAGTCACCATCTACAGTGATTTTGGAGCCCCAAAAAATAAAGTCTGACACTGTTTCCACTGCTTCTCCATCTATTTCCCATGAAGTGATGGGACCAGATGCCATGATCTTAGTTTTCTGAATGTTGAGCTTTAATAGCAATATAATTCACAATAGCCAACAGCTATGAACACTCCAAATGTCTACCAACAGAGAAATGGATAAACAAATTGTGATATGTACATACAAGGGACTATTATTCAGCCATAAAAAGGAAAGAAATAGTGATCATTTGGATGCACTTTGAAAACATTAAATGAAAGAAGCAAGAAACAAAAAGCTACTTATTGTATGCTTTTTATCTAAAATAGCCAGAAGAGGTAAATCCATAGAGACAGTAGGCAGACATACGGTTACCAGGGAGAGGAGAAGAGAGAAATGGAGTGTGATTACTTAATGAATATGAGGTGTTTTGGAGTGATAAAGTTTTGAAACTAAAAAGAGATGGTAATTGCACACACTGTGAATATCCTAAATGCCACTGAATTGAACATTTTAAAATGGTTAACTGTATGTTGTGTGAATTTCACCTCAATTTAAAAAAGAAAAAAAACTTCTACTGTGGCTTGCATTATGCCTCTAAATCAACCCTAAGCCTCAGGGCTTCATACTTCAACTTCACTGCTTTATCTCCTGAAAAAAAATCACTTCTACTAAACTGTATTCTGGCATCATGTACTTGGCTTGAACTGAGCAGCATTACAAGTATCAGCCATAAGAAAATCACTATTGTAGCTATCAAAAGGCGGTTACTGCAAGAATGCTGTCTTCCCTGTTGCCCAGTGCACTCTTCACAAGGACCTGTAGGAGTAATTCCTCTCAGGCCTCATTTCCTAAAAAGCTTCCTAGATAAACAGTAATTTTTTTGGCCACGCTGCATGGCTTGTGGGATCTGAGTTTACCGATCAGTGACTGAGTCAGGACCCTCAGCACTGAAAGGACAGAGTCCTAACCACTGGCCCACCAGGGAATTCTCTAAACAGTATGTTTTTAAACCTTAACGACACTACATAATTTCAAATGATTGTACTGAGGTGTTTAGGGGATGGATATGAGAGCTGAACTATGAAGAAGGCTGAGCGCCAAAGAATTGATGCTTTTGAACTGTGGTGTTGGAGAAGACTCTTGAGAGTCCCTTGGACTATAAGGAGATCCAACCAGTCCATTCTGAAGGAGATCAGCCCTGGGATTTCTTTGGAGGGAATGATGCTGAAGCTGAAACTCCAATACTTTGGCCACCTCATGCGAAGAGTTGACTCATTGGAAAAGACTCTGATGCTGGGAGGGATTGGGGGCAGGAGGAGAAGGGGACGACAGAGGATGAGATGGCTGGATGGCATCACTGACTCGATGGATGTGAATCTGAGTGAACTCCAGGAGTTGGTGATGGACAGGGAGACCTGGCATGCTGCGATTCATAGGGTCGCAAAGAGTCAGACACGACTGAGCGACTGGACTGAACTGAACTGATGGGCTAACCAGGTGGCACTAGTGGGAAAGAATACTTCTGCCAGTGAAGGAGATGTGGGCTTGATCCCTGGGTAGGAAAGATCCCCTGGAGAAGGGAATGACTTCCTGCTCCAGCATTCTTGCCTAGAGAATCTCATGGACAGAGGAGCCTGGTGGGCTCCAGTCCACGGGGTAAGAAGAGTCAGACATGACTGAGTGACTGAACACACACATACATGTTCCACCCACACCACCTTCTCCCAAATCTCCAGTGTGAGCAGGAAGTCTTTAGACTTTCTCAAGTACCTGATCTGGAAGAAAAAAAAAGAGAAGTTTAAAAAAGTAAACCAAACTGACTCACACTGATGGCAGAAGACTAAGGCAAAGGTCTTAAGCCTCCTGCAGTTGACATCTGCAAACACCATGAACCAGACCCCAACTCCAGCTTCTTGGAGGCTCTCCCTCCGGAGACCTGCTCTTAGATCAGTGTGATGTTTCGATCTGTGGCACCCCTTAATTTGAGCCAGCTGTTCCTCTGAAGCTCAGGTGCAAACTTATGGCCCATTTTCAACAACAGGGACAGACCTTGTTAACTCATTTCTGCAGCCTTTAACTTATTCTATCCCCTTAGTTTCACCTTCACAATTTTATTTTTTCCCCTGTATTTGTATTAACCTCTCATTTTTCTTAGGACAAGATGGAATATAAATAACAGGAAAATAAAAACAAGTGTCATATTTCCAATCTGTATGGAAAATAAGCAACCTGTCTACAAACATAACTGCTGTCCACCTCTGTGCAATGCTTTCACTACAAAATCATCATCTCAGCTTTCAATCAATGATTTGAAATTCATGGCACTTAAAAGAAACCTTAATCGAAAGTTGTTCAGTTCCTTTCTTAGATCAGGGAAAATTACTAATACTTGAGAGAACTAGTTTTTGGTGAAACTGTTTCCTCCATTTTATCATATTTGTTTTTGTTCAGCCACTAAGACATGTCTGACTCTTTGTGACCTCACGGACTGCAGCACGCCAGGTTTCCCTGCCCTTCACTATCTCTCAGAGTTTGCTCAAACTCATGTCCACGGAGCCAGAGATGCCATCCAACCATCTCATCCTCTTGTCACCCCCTTCTCCTCCCCCCTTCAATCTTTCCCAGCATCAGGGTCTTTTCCAATGAGTCGGCTCTTTGCATCAGGTGTTCAAGGTATTGGAGCTTCAGCTTAAGCATCAGTCCTTCCAATGATCACCCAGGACTGATCTCCTTTAGGATGGACTGGTTGGATCTCCTTGCAACCCAATGGACTCTCAAGAGTCTTCTCCACAATTTGAAAGCATCACTTCTTTAGAGCTCAGCCTTCTTTATGATCCAACTATCATATCCACACACGACTACAGGAAAAACCATAGCTTTGACTATAATGACCTTTGTTGGCAAAGCTTTTAATATGCTGTTGAGGTTTGTCATAGCTTTTCTTCCAAGGAGCAAGCATCTTTTAACTTCATAGCTGCAGTCACTGCCCCCCAGTGATTTTGGAGCCCAGAAAAATAAAATCTGTCACTGTTTCCACGTTTTCCCCTTCTATTTGCCATGAGGTAATGGGACCGGACGCCATCATCCTAGATTTCTAAATGTTGAGTTGTAAGCCAGTTTTTTTTTCACTCTCCTGTTTCCTTTTATCCTTTTAACAATGGTTCAATTGTATCAGTTCAGTTCAGTTCAGTTGCTCAGTCGTGTCCCACTCTTTGCGACCCCATGAATTGCAGCACGCCAGGCCTCCCTGTCCATCACCATCTTCTGGACTTCACTCAGACTCACGTCCATCGAGTTCATGATGCCATCCAGCCATCTCATCCTCGGTCGTCCCCTTCTCCTCCTGCCCTCAATCCCTCCCAGCATCAGAGTCTTTTCCAATGAGTCAGCTCTTCGCATGAGGTGGCCAAAGTACTGGAGTTTCAGCTTTAGCATCATTCCTTCCAAAGAAATCCCAAGGTTGATCTCCTTCAGAATGGACTGGCTGGATCTCCTTGCAGTCCAAGGGACCCTCAAGAGTCTTCTCCAACACCACAGTTCAAACGCATCAACTCTTCAGCGCTCAGCCTTCTTCACAGTCCAACTCTCACATCCATACATGACCACTAGAAAAACCATAGCCTTGACTAGACGGACCTTAGTCGGCAAAGTAATGTCTCTGCTTTTGAATATGCTATCTAGGTTGGTCATAACTTTTCTTCCAAGGAGTAAGCGTCTTTTAATTTCATGGCTGCAATCACCATTATACATATGCTTTATTATCAGCTTCAAATCCATTATGAAAATAAGCAAAGTTAACCAGAGGATGAAAAACTAACTCAATGGTCACTGCTTCCTTTCTTTCTCCCATTCCACCTTCCTCTACCATTAGAAGCCCAATGTATACAATTTTTATCGGTGAACACAAACCTCTCTAGTAGTATCTTGAAAAAATGTACAATAGTGCTTATGAACAAAGAATAATATGACCAATTAAACACTTCTAAGTAAAACATAAGTCAAAGAAGAAATCTCAAGAGAAACTTTAAAATACTTTAAATGAAAACAAAAATAGAACTTAACAAAATTTGCGGGATGCAGAGAATGCAGTGATTAGAGAAAAATTTATAGCACTGAATGCAAATATTAGAAAAGAAAGATCTAAAATCAATAATATAAGCTTCCACCTTAGGAAACTAGAAAAAGAAGATCAAATTAAATCCAAAATAAGCAGTGGTAAAAAAATAATAAAAACTAGAGTGAAAATCAATGAAATTGAAAACAGAAAATCAATAGAGAAAAATCAGTGAAACCAAAAGCAGTCTTTGAAAATATCTCTAAAATTAAGGAACTCTTATCCAGATTAAAAAAGATAGAAGACACAAATTAACAATATTAGAAATGAAAATGGGGCCATTACTACTGATCCCATGAGCTTAAATGGACAATAAAGGAATATCATGGACAACTCAAAGCCCACACATTTGATAACCTAGATAAAAAGGACCACTATCTTGAAAGACACAATCTACCAAAACTCATACACGGAAAAATAGGCATATATCCATTAAAGAAATAGAATCAATAATGTTATTACCTTCCAAAATAGAAATACCAGGCCCAGACGGATTCATTGGTAGAGTCTACCAAACACTTAAGGAGGAAACTACCAATTCTCAACCATCTCTTCCAGAAGACAGAAGCAGAGAGAAAACTTTCTAACTTATTCCATGGAGCCAGCATTACCCTAACGTTAAAACCATACAAAGACACTGTAAGAAAGGAAAGCTATAGACCAACATCTTCGTGGACATATGCCAAAGTCCTTAACAAAATATTAGGAAATCAAATCCAACAATGTATACAAAAGCATGTGGTTCAGAGGATGAGCAACAGCATGGGCTGCAAAGGCCTGGGTCTGAGCTTCAGGCTGTCATATACTATTTAATGGCCTTGAGGAAGTCACTAAAAACTTATTTTATCATTAATTGACGCCTGCCTACCTACTGTATGGGGCTTCCCTGGTGGCTCAGATGGTAAAGTAATGCAGGAGACCCAGGTTTGATCCCTGGGTCAAGAAGATCCCCTGGAGAAGGGAATGGCTACCCACCCCCAATATTCTTGTCTGGAGAATCCCACCGACAGGGGAGCCTGGCAGGCTAGAGTCCATGTCCATTGAGTAGCAGAGTCAGACACGATTGAGCGACTTTCACTTTCATTTACCTACTGATTTAAAGGAATCAAATGAGAAAAAGAAATGTGCAGAAGTACATCAAATTATCTTGTTACTCCAAATGAGGAAGCACTAATTTAATGAACAGCGGCAATGTTACCTTGAGTGACAAGAATCAAGAGAGGGAACTGATGAAATCAAAGCCTCAGGTTTAATCTTGGATGGGCTTCAAATTCACACTGGTATTCACGGGCTTCCCTGGTGGTTCAGATGGTAAAGAATCTGCCTGCAGTGGGGCAGACCTGGGTTTGATCCCTGGCTTGTGAAGATCCCCTGGAGGAGGCATGGCAACCCACTCCAGTATTCTTGTCTGGAGAATCCCCATGGACAGAGGAGCCTGGCATGTTACAGTCCACAGGGTCGCAAAGAGTCAGACATGACTGAGCGACTAAGCACAGCACAGTATGTTCGTGGCAAGAGACTGCAGCTCCAAGCCTAAGTAGCCACCTCTGGAATGCAAAGACACCATCAGGACCCACACACACTCCCCCAAGAAAATGACGTTAGGTTCAGATCCTGCAGACAGTGGCAGGACACCCCATTTCTGAGGCACCACCTAAGTACTTGACAACACCAGCATCCGATGCTCTTGCAGAGGCTGCGTTTATTTTCCACTAAGTGTTCTGGCAGATCACTTTACCAGAACCTATTACATAGCCACCAATTTCGTTGAAAAGGGGAGAAAACACAAAAAAATCATTACCCACGGGATATGTCACAGTTAATGGTACTTGATCAAACTTTCTTCCCCTCATGTAGAAAACCAGCTACATAAATAACCGTATCAGGGATCAATGGAGCCATATGTCTCAACCCTTTAAAAAAGGGAATGCTGGCTCAGATTTTCTGCTGTGCTTAAAGAAAATTATTTTCAGAGAAAGGAGCTGTATTTTTGTTTGGAAAGAGAAATCCATAATCTCTTTTCTCAATGTGCTTTCTATACCATAATTACATTCTCTTATATGTGTGCACACACATTAACACAAGTGCACTTGATCAGAAATACTCATATAAAAAATTTAGTTTAGTATCATAAAATACAAAGGCTTCCCCAAAGGCTCAGTGGTAAAAGAATCTGCCTGCAATGCAGAAAAATTCAGGTTGATCCCTGGGTGGGGAAGATCCCTGGAGGAGTAAATGGCAACTCACTCCAGTATTCTTGCCAGGAAAACCCCATGCACAGAGGAGCCTGGTGGGCTACAGCCCTTGGGGCTGCAAAGAGACACAACTGAGCACACACACACACAAAATATGAAGATAAAATTTAGGAACTTCCTTTGATCATTTTGGAAAGCAAATTTCATTTAGAAATGTTTCTATACATCTATATAGCATACCTATACTTACAGAAAATGTCTGATCACCTGAACTCATGTCTGTTGAACAAAATGAAGGAAAAGCGCCCCCTCCATAAATGGCCAAGTTATTCAGCCAACTAATCTAAATGTGGGTGTTCATACTGCCTTTGTTAGAACCCGTATCGCCAAAATTCAAGCACCGCGTATTTTTCTGTCCTCTCCAAAACTAAACTCCATAGGGAGCGTCATTCTTATGCTCCTCAACAATTCAGTATTTCCACAGTAAAACTTACTCAACCAAGTGCTGTTTTAAGGCTCCCAGGCAGCAGCACTCTTCAGTGCGAAGGCAACTTTTGTCAGCTAAAAATACCTTAAACATAAAGGGATGCGGTGGCTATGTACGGTGGCTATCTTCTAGCCTTCTCTGATTTAAGACTGAAATGGCATGCTTAAACTTTTCTTTCTGAAATGCCTGAACATATTTTCTTGAATTCCTGAAAAATATATTTGACTAGATTAGGTCATTAACCCAAGACCAAAACATACACTATTATTAATAGCTATTACTTGGACAGCAGTTACAGTGTGGCCTGGGCTGTTTCAACACGTTCATACAATTTGCCTTTCACTGTTTTACTTGGAAGATTGCAAGGCTTCATTTTTTAATGAAGATTCTATCAGACAGAAAAATACTGGGGAGTCACAAGACTATAGGTATAGCATAGGGAATACAGTCAATAATACTTCGTAATAACTCTGTAGCTGACAGATGGTAACTAGACTTAATCCTATTGGTCATTTTGGAATGTATAAAAGTACCAAGCCACTATGTTGTACACCTGAAACTAATATTGTCAACTATAATTCAATGTTTAAAATGTTGGAGAGAAAGGAAGGCTGAAATGAAATTCCCCCAGACAGAGTCAACCTTATTTCACTCATAAAGGAACAGAGCCAGGGCCAAACACAGGAGGAAGGGGCTGCTGCAGAGTCCATTTGCAGAGGTGGCCCCTGAAGTCGTATATGTACCAAATGCTACCCAGCACTGTTTTAGCTCAGGGTTTCTCAACCTCTACACTACTGATATTACTAAAGGAAAACTATTCCAACACTTGTTACACCGATAAGGAAGATTTTATTCAGGATTATTGCAATGGATGTAGACTACTGAAAAAAGGAGAGAGAGATTAGGTTCAACTCTAAACACAGCAAAGAGCTGGGAATTTACACTAATAAAAAGCATGAGGGAGTCAGGAGATGGAAAATTACTAAGACATCAAGGGTCTTGGGACTACCCTGGTAGTCCAGTGGTTAAGAATCTGCCTTCCAATGCAGGGAATAAGGGCTTCATCCCTGGATGAAAAACTAAGATCCCACATGTCGCTGGGGGCAACTAAGCTACATGCCACAACTACTGAGCCCAGGTGCTCTGGAGCCCGAGGGCCACAAACAGAGAGAAGCCTGCACATCACAACCAAGACCCAAGGCAACCAAATACATTTTTTTTTTTTTAATTTTTAAAGAGTACGGGGATTCTTACTAGATTGATCTAACTTGCTGAACACAGCAAGGGGTAATTAGACATCAAGGGTAGGGGATAAGGCATTTGATCAGACATCAGGGTGATCAGGCAGGAAAAGCGGGGGGATTTTCACTAAACTGATAAAACAGAATTCTTGCTAAAACTCGGTCAGGCAGGTCAAAGACAGGATGGGAGCCAAGGCGAAGGCCCAATCTAGAAAGCAGCTTAGAGGCGCCCAACTACCGCCTGGGAAGGAAGCAGTCTTCGTTAACATCTTGATTGGATCAGTTAAACCTTCGTCCTGAGAGGTCACTGTGTGCTTTTGAGGATGCTGAACAGCATCCCTGGCCTCCACCCACAGATTGCCAGCGGCACTCCTATCCCCTCCACTCTAAGACTGACAATCAAACGTGCCTTGAGAGACTGAGGGCTCCCCGGGTGGCTCAGTGGTAAAGAACCACCTGCCGGTGCAGGAGCTGCAGGAGACACAGGTTCGGTCCCCAGGCAGGGAAGATCCCCTGGAGAAGGACATGGCAACACACTCCAGTATTCCTGGTGGGGTAATCCCAGGGACAGAGGAGCCTGAGGGTTACAGCCCATGGGGTCACGAAGAGTCAGACACAACTGAGCACACACATTTTGAGACGCTAAAACCACTGCTTAGACCAGGGGTTGGCAAATTTCACATGTAAAGGACCAGATAGTAAGTAGTCTCAGCTCTGAAGGATACACATACATATTCTTCCTCCTCTTTTTTCAAGACTTCACCTTCCAGTGCAGGGGGTGTGGGTTCAATCCCTGGTCAGGGAACCTAGATCCTACATGCTTCACGGCCAAAGAAAAAATAAAAACTAGAATATAAAAATTTTTAAACTATTTTTAGCTGGTGATCATAAAAAACAAATAAAATTTTAAAAAAACACCCACACAACAGGCCAGATTTGATCACTGTTTGCCAAACTCTACTTCAGACTGAGTATCAGACTGTCACTTTTCAAGGAGACAAATGTAGATAGTACAGAGATAGATATTTAACAAAATATAGATTTACTTAAAACTATGATCTGGGTCATGGGTAACTGTCTAACAATATTATTTCGTCAAATGAGGAAGAACAGAATCAGGCAGAATCTTGCGGCAGACCACATTTGTTTGAAAAGTACACTAATTCACAAGAGCCTGGGGAAAACAGCTCAAAATGCTCCCACTAATCTGCCCTTTTGCTTCCAAACGCAGCCCAAACCCTTCATTCCCATCCCCAGGTCTCCAAATCCCCAACTGTATATCGCTGACTCAGGAGTCTGCTTTTGTTGCTGTTTCGTAACTGACACTACTTTGGTTTACAGAACATGTTTTCCACAATCTCTCGCTTTATCTAACATTCTGCAATACATATCTAAAATTAATCTATCCCAGGCTACAGAGTCTATGAATATGAAATAGGTTACTAGGACACCTTATACTGATCAAGGGTCAGTTTCATGAACCCATCCATGCATTCCACAATCATTTCAACTTTTGCCTCTAGAAACAAATATGTACTCATATTTTAAGAGGATTACCCTGGAAACGATGACAAGCTAAAAATGACCCTAGGACCATCTAATACTACAATCCAGCTACTGAATGTGAGAATTGAAGCTATGTGGTCCTCTTGTTTTTAACAGTTACAATAAATAACACTGGGGGGGGGGGGAACCCAGAATTTTTATTTCAGTTAACTAGATTCCATTAACCAAGGTCTAACACTCAGCAGATTCATAAGGGTTATTTGCCTTTACTGATTTCACTTTCTTGCAGTATGAAATGATAAAGGTTGATAAAAGGAGAGATTATATTTTTAAAAATAAATAAATAATAAAGAACAGGGAAGCAAAGCTAAAGGAAACATCAGCTATAATTTATTTCTCTGTGAGAGTCTCAGGTCTCCTTCAGTGTTCTCCTGCTTTGGCTCTTCAAATCCAGCCTAAGCTAAAGTGAAGAGGTATGGCAGATGCTGCTACACAGACACAGTTCCCAAAGACCCCAGTCGGGTAAAGACCAAAAGGGAGAAAGACTAACAGAAGATAAAACCGGAGAGCTGGGTTCGATCCCTGGGTTGGGAAGATCCCCTGGAGAAGGGAATGGCAACCACTCCAGTATTCTTGCCTGGAGAAACCCATGGACAGAGGAGAGCCTGGTGGGCTACAGTCCATGGGATTGCAGAGTCGGACACAACTGAGCGATTTTCACTCACTCACTCAAATTACTAGGAAAAATGGAGAAAATACCTCTAAACAAATTCAATAAAACATGTCTAACCTTCAAGGTTCCATCTTTTGTGTGCTTATTCTTCTTCGATAAAAAAGCAACATTAAAATTTCTCTTTGGGGAATTCCCTAGAGGTCCAGAGGTTACGACTCGGCATTTTCATTTCCAGGGCCAGGGTTCAATCCCTGGTTGGGTAACTAAGATCCCATAAGCTGCATGGCATAGTGGGGAAAAAAAAAAATCTCCTTTGACACTGACACTCTAAATAGCAAAGCAGCAGCTCAGCATATTCTTTGTTTTTTTGGCCCCCAAATGAGGCTTCCAGGGATTTCAGTTCCCTGACCAGAGATCTAACCTGAGCCCTTGGCAGTGAAATTCAGGAGTTCCGACCACTGGACCACAAGGGATTTCCCAGAAGACCTATTCTTTATCTTCAACTTAATTTATTTTTAAATTATAAAATAATATATAATCATTGCACAAAATATACAGAGAGAAAATATAAAGAAAATAATTACCACTCAGAGCACCACCATATGAAAAACTATTTTTAAAGCTTTAATATATCTTTTGGTAGTCTTTTTTCTATACTTTCCAGTAATTTCATAAATTTTACAAAGTCAGAAGTACAATATATGGGAATGTATACACATATTTCGCAAAAGATTTGGCAATAGATTCCAACAAAAAAGAGATCTATATCTTTAATCTAGTCTGCTCATTCTTTTATAAATCTATCATAAAAACCCAGAAATCAAAAAAAAAAAAAAACAGAAATCTAAAGAAAATTAAATAAATACTGTCTTTCATTGAAGATTACTTCTAATAGTGAAAAACTGGAACAAGCAAAGTGTTCAGTAATAAAAGAAGGACTGTGCTGTGCTTAGTTGCTCAGTCGTGTCCAAGTCTTTGAGACCACAGGGACTGCAGCCCACCAGGCTCCTCTGTCCTTGGGGATTCTCCAGGCAAGAATACTGGAATAGGTTGCCATGCCCTCCTCCAGGGGATCTTCCCAACTCAGGGATCGGACCCAGGTCTCCTGCACTGCAGGTGGATTCTTTACTGACTGAGCCAGCAGGGAAGCCCAAAAGAAGGATTACACACATATATAAGGGAAGCCCATATAACGGAACAAAAGACCACTACTAAAGCTAGATTTTTTTTTGAAGAATTTAATGACAAAATTAAATCTTGATTCATGCTCCTTTCATTTAATTTTACATCCTGAGCATTTTCCCAAATCATTAAATTCTCAAAAAAATCTAATTTATAAAATTTAGACTTAGGTTTCTTAATATCTACTGTAAACTGTTCCAGCAATCTACATTCCCACCAGTAGATTCTTGGGTACATCTTTTTTTTTTTTAATTTAACATTATTTTTATTTTTTTGCTTTTTAAAAAATTTATTTATTTAATTTAATTGGAGGCTAATTACTTTACAATACTGTAGTGGTTTTGCCATACATTGATGTGAATCAGTCATGGGTGTACATGTGTCCCCTGTCCTGAACCCCCCTCCCACCTCCCTCCCCATCCCATCCCTCAGGGTCATCCCAGTGCACCAGCCCTGAGTGTCCTGTCTCATGCATCGAACCTGGACCGGTAATCTATTTCACAAACAGTAATATACATGTTTCAATGCTATTCTCTCAAATCATCCCACCCTCTCCCTCTCCCACTGAGTCCAAAAGTCTGTTCTTTACATCTCTGTCTCTTTTGCTGTCTTGCATATAGGGTCTTCATTACCATCTTTCTAAATTCCATATAGATGTGCTAATATACTATATTGGTATTTTTCTCTCAGACTTACTTCACTCTGTATAATAGGCTCCAGTTTCATCCACCTCATTAGAACTAATTCAAATGCATTCTTTTTAATAGCTGAGTAATACTCCATTGCGTATATGTACCACAGCTTTCTTATCCATTCGTCTGCTGATGGGCATCTAGGTTGTTTCCATGTCCTGGCTATTATAAATAGTGCTGCGATGAACATTGGGGTACATGTGTCTCTTTCAATTCTGGTTTCCTCGGTGGGTATGCCCAGCAGTGGGATTGCTGGGTCGTATGGCAGTTCTATTTCAAGTTTTTTAAGGAATCTTCACACTATTCTCCATAGTGGCTGTACTAGTTTGCATTCCCACCAACAGTGTAAGAGGGTTCTCTGGGGCACATCTTAATGAGACTTTAGAAGGTATCCTTTTTTCTTTTTTAGTTTTTATCTATTTATTTATGGCTGTGCTGGGTCTTCGTTGCTGCTCACAGCTTTCTCCAGTTGCGGGGCACAGTGGCTTGTCTTGCTGCAGAGCCCCAGTGTCTGGGGTCCTGGCTCCAGCCATTGAGCCATGGCCTCTCGAGGAGGGTGCAGGGGGAGGGCCCCAAGGGCACTTGTGCTTCTGAGTGACTCCCCCACTGCCCTGCCTGGCTTATCCTGGTATTTAATTAAACAAGTCTTTTTAAACCTCCCCCACCCCCAAAAAAGCCCACTCACAGGCCCTAGAGTGCACGAGCGTCAGTGGTCGCATCACATGGGCTCAGCCGCCCTGCAGCACGTGGAGTCTTCCCGGATCAGGGACCAAACCTGCGTTCCCTGCGCGGGCAGGCAGATTCCCAACCGCTGGACCACCAGGGAAGTCTAGAATACTCTTTTCAATGCATTTATTTTTACTTTTTAAGACAATTATTTGTTTTGTTATTATTTTTAACATTTCCCCGCTTTTTAAATCTTGAAAAATTTCAAGACAACAGTAAAAGATGAAGGAGTAGTTACAATTAACACCCATATACTAAGAAGGTACACTCTTATATCAACACGTGCAAATATCTAGAAGAAAATGATTCATGAAAGTAATTATTTAGATTTTTTTAGATGCCTGAAATTAAATCTCCTTAAAATACCCAAAAAAGTTGCTGATTTTATATAAAATTGCTAGGATCACAAAGAGGTAAGGTTCTTTTCAAAGCTACATTAGACACATACTTTTTAAAAATGCTGACATACTGTTCTGTCAATTTTTACTAATCTGTCTATAACCACTGAAGAGGATATCATCCTAAGCTATGTAGAAGCTTCTGGTTACCACTCAGTATCTATCCTCTCCTTCTTTATTAACAGAACCCCAATTGTGTAGGAAGAAGCAAAGACCAAAAGCAGAAAAACAGTATCTCCCAGTCTCTCCTGCAGCAGAGGTGATGCTGTGATACTGTCTAATCAAGGGGTAGAAAGTAATATCCTCGGAAGGCCTTTCAGGAAAGTCCCTAAAAGGTACAAAGGCTGAAGTCAGACTGCTAGCAAGCTCCTTTTTGCTTTTTTGACCTTTCCCTCTTCCCTGGAATGAGGGCCTGCAGATGCCAGACTT
This sequence comes from Ovis aries, assembly GCF_016772045.2. Lineage (NCBI taxonomy): Eukaryota > Metazoa > Chordata > Mammalia > Artiodactyla > Bovidae > Ovis > Ovis aries. The sequence goes on from NC_056070.1 coordinate 6,489,085, forward strand.
CTGGCACATATTTGAGATGAGAACATGAGGGCAAGGATCCCACTTAGGAGAGTAGAGCATAAAGACAGAAGGAATCTGGGGTCCCTGATAATCAAGGAACCAGTCTACTAAGCCTGGATAGCTTAGTCCCAGACTTATTTCATGTGAAGGAAAAAAATCCCAAAATTTGTTTAAACCATTGATTCCTATAGTTACCTCTGGGTAAACTGAACCCTAACTGATCTGCTGGAGTTATTATACAAAAGCTATTATAACCTGCCAGAGTTATTTTACAAAGGTAAGAAGCAGGTGGAACTGGCTAAAATCAATTAGCTCATTTAAATACTCATTTATTATTCCACGCAATCAATCTCTATTGAACAGCTATGCTTAGAGGTAGAAGCACAGAAATACATAAGATGTGGCTTATAGTTACAATGAAGCAACCAAACCAACAATTAAAACAAAGTTTGATGAGTCATAAGGGAATGGCTCCCCACTCCAGTATTCTTGCCTGGCAAATCCCAGGGACAGAGGAGCCTGGTGGAAGCAAAGAGTCAGACACGACTGAGCGACTGACACTATGGCAGGGAAAGGGTGGCAGGCTATGACATCATATGGAAGTATTTAACCCCACCTGTTGGTTGGAAGGCAAATGGGATCAGAGAAAGCTTGCCAGGTGAAATGAAATCTAAGTTGAGACCTGAAAATGGAGATGGACGTATTAGCCAGCGTTACCCAAGGAAGGAAAAGTACTGCGGAAGAGGAAGCAGCGTGGGCAAAGACCCAGAGGAAGCCGGGAGAACGTGACCCGTTATGGGAAGCGCAAGCAGTCTGCCCCAGCTGGAACACACACATGGAGTGCTAGACCACTCTTCTTGGGCACTGCCGAAACCACAGAGGCCGGCCCTCTCTGGAAAGCCTAGACTCTGGAGTTGCTTTATAATTATTCCTTTATTAAAATAAATCAAAATTAAGGGCCAAAAGAGGCAAAGGCTCTTCCAGCTCTCGACTTTGATTCTTTAAATGGCAGAATCGTCCTGCTCCTCCAAATTGGTGGGGCCTGCTCAACAATGAAGAGGATAACAGAGGCTTTGCCCAACACTGAAGGACGGACTGAGAAGGGTTAGGCTGACAGATGCAGGAAAGCATCACGGTGAGACTTACTGCTGGCAAGAATAACACTTTGGCAATAATCATAAAGAAATGGATGGGAAGAGAACACTGCTATAACAGGGGGACAAGAGATGAAGGAGGTCATGACGAGACTGCTCACAATGGAACGCAGAGACGAGGAAGTGTGCTTTGCAGAGAGATTAGCAGGTGAATTGGAGAGGACTGGGGAGATGCGCAGGAGCAAGAAGACGAGGGGAAGGGAGACCTGAGGCGTCTAGCTTGGGAGAGGAAGCATGACTAAGACCCCATGCTCCAGGATTCCATCTCCATCCGTGAGTGGTTTTGGGACCTTCACTTAAACCCCATGTGTTTCAGTTTCTGCATCTGTATAATGGGAATAATAATATAATCTCAAAGGATTTGCGAGGAGTTACATGGAAGTTCTCAGAACAGGACATGGCATATAGAAGATGCTGAATAAATGCTGCTGCTGCTGCTAAGTCGCTTCAGTCGTGTCTGACTCTGTGAGACCCCATAGATGGCAGCCCACCAGGCTCTGCCGTCCCTGGGATTCTCCAGGCAAGAACACTGGAGTGGGTTGCCATTTCCTTCTCCAATGCATGAAAGTGAACAGTGAAAGTGAAGTCGTGTCCGACTTTTAGCAACCCCATGGACTGCAGCCTACCAGGCTCCTCTGTTCATGCGATTTTCCAGGCAAGAGTACTGGAGTGGGGTGCCACTGCCTTCTCCGTGCAAAGTGATATTGACGCCATTCACCAAGATAGGGGACATGAGAGGAAGCACAAGCTCCGGGGAAGAAGAATGATAAGTTCAAGTTCAGATACATTCACCTGATCTGCCTGTGGGACACACAGGAGGCAGCTGAGGATACGGGCTGCAGCTCAGAAAGCGGTGAGAGTCTGAGGCTCCTTGATCAAGGGTGGTGTGAGAGCGATATCTGAGCCAGGGCCCGGCAGACAGGAAGAAGCAAGCCCTGAGGGGACGGAGTAAGATGTAGCAAGATGCGGAGAAAAGAACTCGGGCAGCTCCCAGGGAACACGGACACTCAAGGGGCAGACAGAGGGGAAAGGGCGGAAGGAGCAGCCAATGAGACAAGAGGAAGACTCACAGAAAACAATTCTAATAAAGCTGCACCGTAACAACTAAAGAAACAAAAGCATGAATGACAGTGAGATGAGGCAGACATAGCATCATGCCCAGGGCACCAGCTTAGAGACTGGAAGTCGAGAGTAAGGACAAAAAGACCCGAATGAAGAACAGCATTCCCCAAGAACCAACATTTACAGTTTATTAACACAGTTCATAAATTATCATACGAACCCCAGAGTGAAATCTCCAAGCTGGTAAGAGGCAGAGGGCTCCTTTAGTGAGCAAATGGTCCAAGCGAACTGCTTTATCAATGAGTCTAAGCCTGAGAAAAATCTCATATTAACAGTCCAAGCGAACTGCTTTATCAATGAGGCTAAGCCTGAGAAAAATCTCATACAGTAACCTGAGTGGCCAAGAAAGAATCACATTTTTTAAGGAAAGAAAGCAGAACACAATGGCTTTACTGAAAAATAATCCAAACTGCATTTTGAAAATAAAATTCAACTGGCCCCTAAGCCAGGTTCAGGTTCAGTTACTGAACCTGAAAAGCCACTTTAAATCACATCACTTTGGGGCTTGGAGGAGAGAGAGATAGCCATTGGTCCAGATTCCAGATATGAGATGTATTCTGGCAAGCCTGCTGTAAAGCAGATAACTGCATCCGAATCTAAGACCACGGCATCTGAATCTCTGGGCAGATAGTTAGGGAAAGTGTACTGCTCTCTGGAATGTGTTAAAGACACTTACCAGACCGTTCATGCGCACACCAACATCTGGGAATCCCTGATCTTAAGGGATAGAGAAAATGAAAAGCCTGGACAACTGCACACAGCTAACGAGACATGTGGAGCAGTCCTCACACTCTAACTGATATCAGAATCACCCAGAGAGCTTGTTAAATACAAACTGAGACTACTGTAGGAGTTTCTGATTCAGCCCAAGAATTTACACTTCTAACAAGTGTGAGGTGAGGCTGCTGCTGCTCACCTAGGGACCACACTTTGAGAATCTCTGGTGTGGACTAGTCATTAGAGAGTTTCCTAAGGGCTTTCCTGATGGCTCAGACGGTAGAGAATCTGCCTCCAATGAGGGAAACTCGGGTTTGATCCCTGGGTCGAGATCAAAAGGGATCCCAGAAAAGGGAATGGCAACCCACTCCAGTATTCTTGCCTGGAGAATCCCATGGACAGAGGCGCCTGGGGGGCTACAGTTCATGGGGTCACAAAGAGTCAGACACGACTGAGCGACTAACACTCTATGTACATCACCTCAATGCGACCTGTACCCTTAAAGAAAAGGTAGCGCATTTCAGAAATGATGCTGAAAATGAAACAGAAAATATGATGAAACATAAACTTCACACATGTATTCTAAGCCCTTCTGGTCAATTGGAAAAAACACAGAAAGCTGGAAAAGACCCAGACTAAACTAAGCTAGAATGAAACTACAAGGGTCAGGGAGAAGAGACCAAAATGACTGAATAAATACAGACTAAATTCACAAAACAGGGTAGAGACAGCTCATAACTTTAAAATCTACAAAACTCTGAAAAGGTACAGTCAGAATGACAGCATTAGGCAGCTGTTTTGATTATTTGACTGTAAGAAGTCACTTTTAAGTATCTTTTTGTGTTATTTACTCAGGAAAGCTGATCCCCAAACTGTCTTGAGGCTAAATTTTTATTCAAAACAACTTTCAAACACAGTTTCCCACTGGTTCCACACAAAGCCAGGGCAGCCACAGAGACACATCCTCCCCTCACCACCGCCATGACTCAGACCTCCCGGTATTACATTAGGGAGAGCAGCATTCTAATGCTGCTCTGACCAATCCTCTCCGCTCATGCAGACAGCTCCTAGCCCCAAAACACTACACTCAAATATATCTTTCTCTCACCAGGTCAGAAGATCCGTAATTGCCTCTGTCCACCTGCTATTTGTCTCACGGTTCTGAGCACACCTCCAAAATCCATAACGATGAATCCCACTGGCAACATCCCCTTGGGGCTGTCACGCACATTTTATATCATATTGTTTCCACCCCTTTTCAAGCCCATTTCCCACTTGTGGTTGTTCCTGGGCTAGCTCTAGTACCTGCTGTCATTTCCTTCGAAGAAAGTAATACATCCAAGGGTTAGATCCTTTCAATATCGATGGGACTCCTACATCCAGCTAAGCTGCTCCCTCTTCCTTCGGAGCATCTTTGCCCAGGTTTTCCTCTTTGTTATATATATTTGCTTTTGGACTCTTCCCACCCAACTCCAAACACCCTCCTGTCTTCCCCAAAATAACCTCACTTCTAAAGGCACACGGTCTGGGTTTCGAACTTTTCAAAGTCAGTCTAAGTATCCTGTCAACAAACATACCACTTTTTAGAGCTTAGAGGCAAAATCAGGCTACCCAGACAGGTTAATGGTTTGAACTGTCGTTAAGTTTTTTCCTAGGATTCATTACTAGCTATCCTTCACCATAAAAATGTTGATTCTGCTTATGGTCCTGAAACTAAAGCTTCTTAAGACATTGGAGGATCTCTCCTTTGTCAAGCCCTGTGACAAGACACACACACACTAACCCACCGACCTGAAGACCAAAATTCAGAGTTTACCATAATCAAATCCCAAATATAATGTAACCGCCCACCAAATAACTAACTTAAAACTTAAACACAGGCTCTATGCTTACTGTCAATTATTAAATCTTAGTCTAAAGAAAATGAAAGTGAAAGTTATTCAGTCATGTTCAATTCTTTGTGACCCCATGGACTATACAGTCCATGGAACTCCTAAGGCCAGAATACTGGAGTGGGTAGCCTTTCCCTTCTCCAGGGGATCTTCCCAACCCAGGAATCAAACACAGGTCTCCCACATTGCAGCTGGATTCTTTACCAGCTGAGCCACTAGGGAAGCCCAAGAATACTGGAGTGGGTAGCCTATCCCTTCTCCAGTGGATTCTGACTCAGGAATCAAACTGGGGTCTCCTGAGTTGCAGATGGGTGTTTTACCAGTTAAGCTACTAGGGAAGCCCCAAATCTTAATTGTAAACCATATATCTGATAAAGAGTTAATATTCAGAACATATAAACACTCCTATAACTCAATAACAAAAAGACAACCTTATTAAAACATGGGCAAAAGACTCAACTAAACATTTATCCATATATGAATGGCTAACAAGCATATGAAAAGATGTTTAACATCACTAATCATTATTGAAATGCAAATCAAAACCATGAGACATCACTTCATACCCATCAGGATGGCTATCATCATCAAAAACAAAAACAAAAAAATACTAAAACCCAGTGTTGAGGAGGATATGAGAAACTGGAATGCTTGTGTACTTCCGGTACAAATATAAAATGGTTTGGCTGCTGTGGAAAACAGTAAGGTGGTCCTTCAAAAAATTAAAAATAGAATTAATATGTGACCCCGCTATTCCACTTTAAGATCCCAAACAGCTGGAAGCAGGAATGCAACAGATTATTTACACACCCATATACAAGCAGCTTATTCATAACATTCAAAAGATGGAAGCAACCCAGATGTCCATTAATGAATGAATGGATAAACAAAATGTAAGGGGTGTGTGTGTGTATATATAAGAAATATTATTCACCCTTAAAAAGTAAGGAAATTCTAACAAATGGATGAACTGTGAGAACTTACTCTAAGAAAAATGAGCCTGTCACAAGAAAACAAATACCCATATGAATCCACTTCCATGAGGCACATAGAACAGTTAAATTTACAGAGACCAAAAGAAAAAAAAGAATGGTGGTTGCCAGGTGCAGGGGGCGGGGAGAATGAAGAGTTGTTTAATGGCTGTAGAGTTTCATTACGGAAACTGGTTGCACAATGTGAATATACTTATAATACTGGAACTATATGCTTAAAAATCGTTAAAATGGTAAATTTTGTGTTGTGCATTTTAACACAATTTTTAAGTATACACTATGAAATATTTTCTCATAATGGCCTTAACTTATAAATCTGTAGTCATTTTTATCTTACATAAAGTATATTTCTCTTATATTAACATACATAGAATGATATAATACTGTAGGTGTCTTTTAAAGTAAAGGTATAATCTGATTATAAAATATCTAAAAATATTTCAATATTTATTTATAATATCAATAAATTTAAGAAATATGTCTATTTATAAATAAATACTACAAATAATTGATAAATAAAAAGAACTGATGCTTTTGAACTGTGGTGTTGGAGAAGACTCTTGAGAGTCCCTTGGACTGCAAGGAGATCCAACCAGTCCACCCTAAAGGAGATCAGTCCTGGGTGTTCATTGGAGGGACTGATGCTGAAGCTGAAACTCCAATACTTTGGCCACCTGATGTGAAGAGCTGACTCACTGGAAAAGACCCTGATGCTGGGAAAGATTGAGGGCAGGAGGAGAAGGGGACGACAGAAGATGAGATGGTTGGATGGCATCACTGACGCAATGGACATGGGTTTGGGTGGACTCTGGGGGGTGGTGATGGACAGGGAGGCCTGGTGTGCTGTGGTTCATGGGGTCACAAAGAGTCGGACACAACTGAGCGGCTGAACTACAAATTAATAATTTATTAGGGTGAGGGTGGGATGATTTGGGAGAATGGCACTGAAACATGTATATTATCATATGTGAAATGGATCGCCAGTCCAGGTTTCATGCATGAGACAGGGTGCCCAGGGCTGGTGCACTGGGATGACCCTGAGGGATGGGATGGGGAGGGAGGTGGGAGGGGCGTTCAGGATGGGGAACACATGTACACCCATGGCTGATTCATGGCAATGTATGGCAAACCACTACAATATTGTAAATTAAATGAATTAAAATGAATAAATGTATAAAAAATATAAAATATGTCTATTTATAAATACTATAAATAAATGATTTATTTATAATGTTTATAAACAAATTTTTTAGATTGAAAATGTTTTAAAAATAACACATTTTATACACAAAGCTTACTTTCTGTAAAGTTAATAACTTTATAGGAAGGATTACCAAAGAATGTACATGGCAATGAAAATATCCTATCAAAGTCTAGTATTTAATATTAATACTTTCTTTCATTTGAGGGATTCAAAGAACTTCATGAAATCTCTGAGTACTATAAGGAAAAGATTTGGTCTGTCCGAACCATAAATTGCACAGCAAAGCTTTCATCACGATGTTTACTGAATAATGCTGGACTGGATGCTGCAGTAGCAAAGCACAGACTCCAGGAGCCTCTAAGATCTATCCCGTTACTCTTTACCACGAGCTGAATAAGATACTTGAGGTGCAACTTACTAGCAAATGAAGAAGATATTTCATAAAACTTGGTTATTTGCCATCTAGCTGTCAAAAAAAATTTATCCATCTGCATCCAAAGAAAAGTATTCTCATTTTAAATTGAGACATAAAGTTCAAATAACAGTAATTTGATCTAACAACATGCAACTTGAGAACATAAGTGAAAGTTGCTCAGTCGTGTCCGGCTCTTTGTGACCCCATGGACTATACGGTCCATGGAATTCTCCAGGCAAGAATTCTGGAGTGGGTAGCCATTCCCTCCTCCAGGGGATCTTCCCAACCCAGGAATGGAACCCGAGTCTCCTGCACTGCAGGCTAATTCTTTACCAATTAAGCCACCAGGGAAGCCCACTTGAGAACATAATCCTATGTCAAAACAGTATACTAAAAATACCAGCATTGTTTTATTCAAAGCAAAAATCAAGGTGATTGCAATACCTTTAAATCCAAAAATACAAAGATTAGGTGGAAGTATGCTCTCAATTGCAGTGGCAGTGTCCATCTTGGGTGGTAGTCACTTGTAAAATTTCCAAATCCTTCCCCCTAGCACTCTGATTCAGATTATGACACACTAGATTTGGCACCTCGTCTTAGTAATCTGAATTTTGATTGTGCATTTTTAACAAGTACTATAACAACACTTTAAGAAACAATGCAAAACACACCTCTAATAAGATGCAAATTACAGAGTCTTAGAAATATATCTTATAAGGAAATTAAATCTTATCTTATTCAACCTGATAATTGACAAATTGATCAATTTTATAAGAAAGAATAGCAATATTTACATACAAATAAACAGCATATGCTTCTCTGTAAGCTACAAGTCTAATAACAATACAATTATACTACTATTTGAAACTCAGAGTCACCACTTTTTAGAAGTAACTTTCAATACAGTGTGTAAGACTTCAAACACACATACAAATTATACAGAGAGAAACTGGTTTCATTACCTTATTCCTCCTTCTGGTTTTTGATAAAAATTAGAACTTCCCAGATCCCATAGCTCTGAAAAAATTTACACTACCTCCCAAAACACCCTCTGAGGGGTTTACATTTGCTACCACAGAAAATAGGATGCTTAAAAGAATGCCACCAGAGGATTTAGATGCAGTTTCCAGAGGAAAAAAATCTTTGGGACTTCCTTGGTGGTCCAGTGGCTAAGATGCCACCCTCCTAATGTAGGGAGCTGGGTTCCATCCCACAAGAGTAACCAAGAGTTCACATGCGGGAACTAAGATCCAGCGTTAGTCAAATAACTAATTTTTTTTAATGTTTTGAGTAGAGGAGAGAGTGAAGTCTCTGAGAAAGACTGCTTTGAGCAAGATAATGTTCACCTCTGTGGACAAAGGATGTTGCCTGTCATTCCAGTAAACAAGCACCAAGCCATCAGCCACTGCAGCACCCTCATTCCCACTGATGGTATGCCCCAGGGGCAATTCCGGATAGAGAAAAACAGGAAGCACCCTGTGCTCTGGATACTGGCCCTAGATAATTAAGATGCATATCTAATGAACAGTTTCATTGAGCCCAGATTCTTGCATCTTCCCGTAAGTAAAAACGCACTAAAACCATTAACTTGCAATGTTTATTTCTGTGATTAGCAGTTATCTTTTGACTACATGTTTTTGTTTTGTTGTTATTTTTAAAGCTCAACATGCCTACACATCCTGGCTCCTCCCTTACCTCGCTGGAACAGCTCCTCAGAGATATCTGAGAGACTGTCTCCCGGGCTATAGTCTTCAGTAAGGTCCCAAAATAAAACTTAATTCAAAACTCTCAAGTTGTGTGTTTTTCTTCCGTGAGCACTTGGATGTGTAAATTCAAGTAGGCTTATTTTTCTTTAATTTGTTACTGAACATTACTGAACACACATCAATAGTAACAAGAAAACACATTACCTGTGATTGCTCTCTTCACCAGCCTTCTGCTAGATTATGTTTGCTCACTTCACTCTACAGGAAGGGCAGAAAAGGTTTTTCCAACACTTGGCACTGCTGGCAACTCCCAGAAGAATATTTCCAACTAAAAAAAAAAAAAGAGAGAGACAGAGACCCACAGTCATCAATAAACTACAAAAACCCAATCAATTTTTCTCTAGGTTTTCTCCCCTCCCAGCTACTGCCATTTGTTGTGCACTGAATGGCTCTGCCTCAGATTGCACTTATTTTTTTTTCAATTAGCAAAAATTGAATCTTTATTTAGAAGTCTGAATGCTAGCCAAATACGAGACTCCCACTGGGCAGCAGAAAGGAAAGAAGGATTCTTCTGTCCTCCAAGAGATGGTAAGTAATTATATACTTCTTTTAAAAGAGAAAAAAAAATGTGGAACTAAATAAACCCATATCCATGCATCAGCAACATAACATTATAATGAGAACAAACTATAAAATAGCAAGAAACTTCATAGCTTGCTTCTCCTTAAAGGTGTGATATTCGCCAAATATTCCCTGGCACTTCTGACCTATTCAAATATTGACAGTTGAAAGTTTAATTTATTGCCATCCCATGGGCAAAGTTTACTTTGGTTTTAGAGACAGGTCTCATGTGATCATGCCTACCTGGGAAGATGTTTCACAGCACAGTTACATGGCTTCCTGACCATACATTCAGAAAAACATGAGCTTGAAGAAGGCTGAGAAAGTACTTCCCTGGTGGTAAGTGGCTAAGATGTAGCGCTTCTAGGACAAGGCCTGGGTTCCCAAAAAGAGGAAGCTGGGAAATTGTCCCACCTGAGACGAACAGTACAGAGGACATAACCTAGAGGTGTCCTAGAGAGCACAGCAAAGAGACTAACCCCAAGCACAGAGACCTCAAAAGGCCAAAAGAAAGTGAAGTCGCTCAGTCGTGTCCGACTCTTTGCAACTCCATGGACGCGGCGGCGGCAGCGCCCGGCGCACTAAGCGTGGCCGAGAGCTACTCCATGTCCGAGGTCAGGAGCAGCGGCCTAGAGTGCCAGGCTGCGACGGCGCAGGAACGGCCGAGAGGAAGTACCCCGCGTCCGAGGTCAGGGGCCGCGGCCGAGAGGAGCTACCCTACGTCCGAGGTCAGGGGCGACGGCCCGAGAGGAGCTACCCTGCGTCCGAGGTCAGGGGCCGCGGCCGAGAGGAGCTACCTCACATCCGAGGTCAGGGGCCGTGGCCGAGAGGAGCTACCCTGCGTCCGAGGTCAGGGGCGACTGCCTGAGAGGAGATATCCTGCGTCTGAGGCCAGGGACGGTGGCGGAGAGGAGCTACCCTGCGTCCGAGGCCAGGGGCGGCGCCCGAGGCCAGGGGCAGCGGCCGGGAGGAGCAACCCCACGTCCAAGGAGTGGTAGCTGTGTGGACCCAGGAGGGCCTAGAGGAGCCATCCCACATGGAAGGTCAGAAAGGGCGGCGGAAGGAGATACCCCTTATCCAAGTTAAGGAGCAGCGGCTGTGCTTTCCTGGAGCAGCAGTGAAGAGATACCCCACGCCCAAGGTAAGAGAAACCCAAGTAAGACGGTAGGTGTTGTAAGAGGGCATCAGAGGGCAGACACACTGAAACCATACTCACAGAAAACTAGTCAATCTAATCACACTAGGACCACAGTAAAACTAAGGCATGCCTGCGGGGCAACCCAAGACGGGCAAGTCATGGTGAAGAGATCTGACAGAATGTGGTCCACTAGAGAAGGGAATGGCAAACCACTTCACTATTCTTGCCTTGAGAACCCCATGAACAGTATGAAAAGGCAAAATGACGCGATACTGAAAGAGGAACTCCCCAGGTCAGTAGGTGCCCAATATGCTACTGGAGATCAGTGGAGAAATAACTCCAGAAAGAATGAAGGGATGGAGCCAAAGCAAAAACAATACCCAGCTGTAGATATGACCAGTGATAGAAGCAAGGTCCGATGCTGTAAAGAGCAATATTGCATAGGAACCTGGAATGTCAGATCCATGAATCAAGGCAAATTGGAAGTGATCAAACAGGAGATGGCAAGGGTGAACATCGACATTCTAGGAATCAGCGAACTAAAATGGACTGGTATGGGTGAATTTAACTCAGATGACCATTATATCTACTACTGTGGGCAGGAATCCCTCAGAAGAAATGGAGTAGCCATCATGGTCAACAAAAGAGTCCAAAATGCTGTACTTGGATGCAATCTCAAAAATGACAGAATGATCTCTGTTCATTTCCAAGGCAAACCATTCAATATCACGGTAATCCAAGTCTATGCCCTAACCAGTAACACTGAAGAAGCTGAAGGATTGGTGGCAGGAGAAGAAGGGGATGACAAAGGATGAGATGGCTGGATGGCATCACTGACTCGATGGACTCGAGTCTGAGTGAACTCTGGGAGTTGGTGATGGACAGGGAGGCCTGGCGTGCTGCAATTCATGGGGTCCGTAAAGAGTCGGACACGACTGAGCGACTGAACTGAACTGACTGGACTGTAGCCTACCAGGCTCCTCCGTCCATGTGATTTTCCAGGCAAGAATACTGGAGTGGGTCGCCATTTCCTTCTCCAGGAGATCTTCCTGACCCAGGGATTGAACGCAGATCTCCTGCATGGTATGCAGATGCTTTACCATCTGAGCCACCAGGGAAGCTAATGCAAATGCTAAACAAAGTGAAAGAGGATGCTATTCTAGATGAGAACAGGTGGAAGCCAGAGAAAAATGACCAAGAAAAAAAAAACACACACATTTTAATAAAGCAATAGATACTATATGTAAATTTTAAGCATAGAAACCATATTAAGTGCCCAATAACTGGGAAAGAAGATTAAATAAATTTGACAAAATGATCTAATTTACTTTATACAATTTTGTCAACCATCAGAAAAATCTGAATTTTAATAAAGCGGGGAAAACATCATTTATCATATAAAGAAGAAAGAAAACACAGAATACAATGTTGTAATTCCATATGATCACAATCACCAGTGCAAAGCAAGACACAGGAAGCAGTTTCTTCTAATATAATTAGAAGTATTTCCCTAATTTTAGATGGGTTAAGGTGAGCAATTCAAGTCAGAATCTAGTACTGATAGGGACAGAGTAAAGGGACAAAGTAGATGATTAAACAGTCCTCTAGGGGACTATAAATAGAAAATATATGGGAGACCCCTGTAAGTTAATGATTACTCAAGAGAGAAAGTCTGCTTACCCACAAAACCAAGCAGGCTTGCTTAACACACAACCATGAAGAGAAGAATGAGACGTGCCCCAAAACAATATAACAATGGTGGCATAAACCTCACATCCTGCCCAGTGAGCTCATTAAGTTAATGATCCCTAGGACATACTCTCTGCACACATAAAAAAACAATAATTTGTGCACCTAGCTTGACCATGTAGAGACAAGAAAATTCCCCTGCCCAGCCTGGAGGAGGAGCTGATGATGGAAGCATGATGTCTACCCAAGGGAGACAAAGAAGCTCTTCTGCTCCTCCTTACTTTTCTTTTATAATAAAACTGTAGCCCAGTGAGTTCTTAGGGTGTGGCATTTCTTGCCCACACGCTTGTAAACCTCACAAGTGTTCTATTCTAGTAAATCACGTCCTTATCTATCGCTTTGTCTCTTGCTGAATTCTTTTCTACACTGAGACAGAAAGGACTGTAATACTGGAGCCCTTCAGAGGCCCCCCTGAAATGACACTACACAGTTTCAGTACAACAAATGTTCAGTCACTAAATCGTTTCCGACTCTGCAACCCCATGGACTTCAGCACACCAGGCCTCCCTGTTCATCATTATCTCCCAGAGTTTGTGTAAACTCATGTCCATTGAGTTGATGATGCCATCCAACCATCTCATCCTCTGTCGTCCCCTTCTCCTCCTGCCTTTAATCCTTCCCAGGATCAGGGTCTTTTCCAATGAGTCGGCCCTTTGCATCAGGTGGTCAAAGTACTGGAGCTTCAGCGTCAGTCCTTCCAATGAATATTCAGGGTTGATTTCCTTTAGGACTGACTGGTGTAACAAATATACCAGCTCTTTTCAAAATCTCTGTGTAATAAGGATGCACCATTCATTAACATAATTTTTCTGTAACAGTTCAGTATATTAAAAGATGGTTCCCTAGAAGTCACTATAAGAGGTTTTGTCTGTATGTCTGACCTACAGATGCCTCAAAAGCTTGGAAGTCATTTATTATAACACGTTTGTTTCGTGAAAGGGATAAAGATGAAGAGAGGGACCTCAATGTGACCAAAGTCTTCAAAACTGGATACAATTGTGGTAATGCCTGGGCACAGAAAAAGTGTGTATGGGGCCTGAGAGGCAAGGGATAACACTTCACATGCAAATAAACAAATTATTCACATTAAAATTTCTTCAGTGCCTTCAAATCTACTTTCCTCACTCGACTCTGATATTTAGCACCTATGACTTCAAAGTATAATTCATAATCAAATCCCTGGGCATTTCATCTCAAGCAATTTTACAATGACTTACAAGTAAGAGAGAATTCTACTTCTTCCATAATCCCACATGAACTGTTTTATTATCATGTACTAGAGAGACAGGCTCTCCTACTGCCTCTTAAGAATTACAGATTGCTTCCAGATGCTTTTCAGGTGATGTCAAGCCTTTTCTCATTCTGTGACTCTTGAATTATGAAAGGGCATCTCTAATTCATGAGAAACACTCCTCCCACTTCAGTATCCATTACCACACATTCTGCCCTTTCGCTCCTTTATAGGCACTCACACACACATGCTTTTACTTGGGCAGCAAGGCATCCCTATGTATCAGGAAGGGCTACTGAGAATCACTTCTATTTTACCATCAGGATTCCACCAGCAGCCATGCTTTGAGACTTCAAAAGGAAGCTGAGCTCCTTGAGAGTAATGCACAGGATAACATGGAAAGCAAGGTTAAACGGAATTAAAGTAAATTGAAAGGACTCTCTTAAAATTCACTGGGTCTTTATAATTCTCTCTTTATAATTTCTCCCTTAAAAACAAAATACATCTCCTGCTAATAAGGGGGTGAGGAGTTGGCAGTTCACAATTGAGTCACACCCAAATCTCTGCCCAGGCAAGTGTTTTCCTTCTAACAAAACATTCTACCTCCACTTAACAAAATCAAATTCAAGTTCGCAATCCTTCTATGCAATGGCTATGTCATTTCCCTAATTTCAAAACAGGGACAAATTTAAACCTCATTTGCAGATGGCATAAGTTCAGTGAATTCAGACCTCTACTGTGCTGAGTTCAGAAATCTGCTAATAGGCGGGGCACGCACAAAAAGCACAGCAAACCATCAGATGAATGCTGTGCAGGTTGTGGGCGGAGAGGGGAAGATAATTAACAGCCACACCACAGATTTCTCCCTGTATCGGCAAAATGAATGCAGAGGGGCGTTTTTATAGGGGGTGTGGATTTTTCCATAGCGTTGGATTAACTGACCTGAACTATAATCAAGTGCTTTCCTGGAGAGTAATTAACAAATCAGTCAATCAAGTACAAGCCTCAGACAATTCAAGAAGTTTTCAAATTTGTAGTGTTGACGATGAGCTGATTATTGAATAATTTCATTCTCCAAAAGAGCTGAACTGAGACAGGTTATGTGAAAACTTGCCGATAAGAACAAAATGTTCTGCTGAGGCCCACAATCTTCCCTGAATCCACTCAAGCATATTAATAATAATTCAAGAGTCTTTAAATGGATGGACCTAAGCCCAATCCATGAATTTCATAGGTGAAAAAAATAAAGCACAGTAAAGGCAGGGGACAGGGCTTCCCAGCTGGTGCTAGTGGTAAAGAAGCCGTCAGACAATGCAGGAGACAGAAGAGATGCAGGTTCAATCCCTGGGTCGGGAAGATCCCCTGGAGGACAGCATGGCAACCCACTCCAATATACTTGCCTGGAGAATCTCATGGACAGAGGAGCCTTGTGCGCTACAGTCTACAAAGACGCTGACACGACTGAAGAGACTTAGCATGCACATGGGAGGTGACGTGTTCAAAATTAAATGCTGGTAAACAGGGAAGACAGAAGTAGAAACCATATCTTCTCTACATTAAACTCACAATTCCTCAACTCAGTTCAGGTCAGTTCAGTCGCTCAGCCGTGTCCGACTCTTTGCGACCCCATGAATCGCAGCACGCCAGGCCTCCCTGTCCATCACCAACTCCCAGAGTTCACTCAGATTCATGTGCATCGAGTCAGTGATGCCATCCAGCCATCTCATCCTCGGTCGTCCCCTTCTCCTCCTGCCCCCAATCCCTCCCAGCATCAGAGTCTTTTCCAATGAGTCAGCTCTTCGCATGAGGTGGCCAAGGTACTGGAGCTTCAGCGTCAGCATCAGTCCTATAGATTTTGCCAAACTGCCCACAAAAGAGACTATTTTGCACTGATTCTGGCTACAGAATAGGTTATATAATTTCCTAATCTCTGCCCATCAAACAGCGATAAATGGAACCTCGGTTCAGTTGTAGTGTGCATATCTCTTAAAATGAGCAGGTTCAGCATCTTCTCAATATGTTTGAAAGACACCATTATTCTTCTTCCTGCAGACTATCTGTATCCTTTGTCCATTTTTCTACTGGGTTGTTGGAATTGTTCTTACGGAGCTGTAGAAACTCTTCATTAGGGAAATCAGTCCCTTTGCAGTATGAGAAGCAAAAGTTTTCTCCCAATTATCTTAGTCATCTTTTATGCAGGACTTTTTTCTGTTAGTTTTCTAAAGTAATCAAGTTTATCAATCTCTTTTACAGCTTCTCTTTTTTCTCTCTTACTTAGACCATATGTACTCCAAGATTATAAAATAACGTTGCCATGCTTTTTTTCATAAAATATTTTTAAAATTTCTGTTTAACATAGATCAATTTTGCTTAACACTTGAGATACTGTTCTAAATAGCCTTTTCTTTCCCCACTCCAGATGGCCACCTGGTTATCCGACCACTATTTATTGAACAGAGCATCTTTCCCCAATTAACTTGAAATGCCATCTTTTGTCATGTACTAAACATGACATTTAGTAATACAAATGCTTCAATTATTATAATGTTGCAGTATGTTTTAATCTCTTCTCAGAAATGGCCGAGCTGTTCATGCTTCCTTATTTTTCCATATGAGCACAGAATAAGGTTGTTTAGCCCCTGAAAATCTTGTTATTTTAGTGGAATTGTATTAAACATACACATTAATTTAAGGAGAACCAGCATCTCTGTATTCCAGAATATGACAGGCCTCATATCATTTATGTATCTCCTTCAGGAGCATTTTTTAATACCTTCATATATATCATACATATTTCTTAAGTTTATTCTTGGGTATTTAATACTTTTTTATGGTAATTGTTTTTTCTTTCACTACATTTAAACTCTACACATGGACATCACCAGATGGTCAATACTGAAATCAGACTGATTATATTCTTTACAACCAAAGATGGAGAAGCTCTATACAGTCAGCAAAAACAAGACCTGGAGCAGACTACAGCTCAGATCATGAACTCCTTATTGCCAAATTCAGACTTAAATTGAAAAATGTAGTGAAACCCATTACCCCATTCAGGTATGACCTTGATCAAATCTCTTATGATTATACAGTGGAAGTGACAAATAGATTCAAGGGATTAGATTTCTGATAGAGTGCCTAGAGAACTATGGACAGAGGTTGGTAACATTGTACAGGAGGCAGTGATCAAGACCATCCCCAAGAAAAAGAAATGTAAAAAGGCAAAATGGTTGTCTGAGGAGGGCTTACAAATAGCTGGGAAGAGAACAGAAGCGAAAGGCAAAGGAGAAAAGGAAAGATACATCCATCTAAATGCAGAGTTCCAAAGAAGAGCACTGAGAGATAAGAAAGCCTTCCTCCGTGATCAGTGGAAAGAAATAGAAGAAAACAACAGAATGGGAAAAACTAGAGATCTCTTCAAGAAAATTAGAGAGACCAAAGGAACATTTCATGCAAAGATGGGTACAATAAAGGACAGAAACAGTATGGACCTAACAGAAGCAGAAGAGATTAAGGAAAGGTGGCAAGAATACACAGAAGAACTAAACACAAAAGATGCTAATGACCCAGATAATCACGATGGTGTGATCACTCATGGAGAGCTAGACATTCTGGAATGGAAAGTCAAGTGGCCTTAGGAAGCATCACTACAAACAAAGCTAGTGGAGGTGATGGTACTGCATTCGAGCTACTGCAAATCCTAAAAGATGATGCTATTAAACTGCTGAACTCAACATACTAGCAAATTTGGAAAACTCAGCAGTGGCCACAGGACTGGAAAAGGTCAGTTTTCATTCCAATCCCAAAGAAAGGCAAGGCCAAAGAATCCTCAAACTACCGCACAACTGCACTCACTTCACATGCTAGCAAGGTATGCTCAAAATCCTTCAAGCCAGGCTTCAACAGCATGTTGAACTGAAAACTTTCAGATGTATAAGCTGGATTTAGAAAATGCAGAGGAACCAGAGATCACACTGCCAACATTCATTGGATCGAAGAAAAAACAAAGAGAATTCCAAAAAAACATCTACTTCTGCTTCATTGACTACGCTAAAGCCTTGAACTGTGTGGATCACAACAAACTGTGGAAAACTCTTAAAGAGATGGGAACACCAGACCACCTAACCTGCCTCCTAAGAAATCTGTATGCAGGTCAAGAAGCAACAGTTAGAACTGGACACGGAACAATGGATTGGTTCCAAATTGAGAAAGGAGTACATCGAGGCTGTATAATGTCACTCTGTTTAACTTATATGCAGAGTATATCATGCAAGATGCCAGACTGAATGAAGCATAAGCTGGAAACAAGATTGCCAGGAGAAATATCAATAACCTCAGATATGCAGACGACACCACTCTTCGGGCAGAAAGTGAAGAGGAACTAAAGAGCCTCTTGATGAAAGTGAAAGAGGAGAGTGAAAAAGCTGGCTTAAAACTCAACATTCAAAAAACGAAGATCATGGCATCCAGTCCCATCACTTCTGGCAAATAGATAGAGAAACAATGGAAACAGTGAGAGACTTTATTTTGGGGGGCTCCTAAACCACTGAAGATGGTGACTGCAGCCACCATTAAAAAGCACAGATATCACTTTGGTGACAAAGGTCCACAGAGTCAAAGCTATGGTTCATCTAGTAGTCATGTATAGATGCAAGAGTTGGACCATAAGGAAAGCTGAGAGCCAAAGAATTGATGCTTTTGAACTGTGATGTTGGAGAAGACTCTTGAGAGTCCCTTGGACTGCAAGGAGATCCAACCAGTCCATCCTAAAGGAAATCAGTCCTGAATATTCATTGGAAGGACCGATGCTTTAGCTGAAACTCTAATACTTTGGCCACCTGATGCGAAGAAGTGACTCACTGGAAAAGACCCTGACGCTGGAAAAGATTGGAGGTAGGAGGAGAAGGGGACAGCAGAGGATGGATGACATGGTTGGTTGGATAGCATCACCAACTTGATGGACCTGAGTCTGAGCAAGCTCCGGGAGTTGGTGATGAACAAGGAAGCCTGGCGTGCTGCAGTCCATGGGGTGGCAAAGAGTCAGACATGATGGAGTGATTGAACTGGACTGAACATTTAAACTAGTTGCTAGTATACCCAAAAGGTATGAATGTTGACATATTATTTCGACATCCAGGCACATTTATAAATATGATTATAGTTAATTTTTCATTTGATTCCATGGAGTATTCTAGCCGTATATTACTATCAAACCTCTCAAACTTCTTTTTCATTCTATTGTTCACCTGCATTAATTTGTGATTCCAAAATACCATTAATAAAGAGTGAAAACAGTAGATATCTTTATTTTGTTTCTGATTTTAATGGTCACAAATTTCCTGTTAAGCCTGAGATGTTTTTTAGGTTGAGAAGCACATAGTTTACTAAGGATATTTTCCTACTACATTTTGAGGGTTTTAAAAAAGAAATCAATAATCAATATTGAATTTTATCACATGCCTTTTCTATAAAAATGATATGATTTTTTCTATTTATATTTAACAAGATGATGAAGATCTTTAATAAGCTTCATACTACTGAACCTTTCTGCATTCCAACAATCCTCACTTGTTAAGGCATTTTGTTCTTTCAGTGCAAAATGCATATCAAAGGTCATCTCACCCCATCCTCTAAGCCAGCTCAAGAGGTGTGCGCTGGCACCACGGCTGCACTGGCCCTCACCCCCTCACCCCCTCACCCCCTGTAACCCCTCTTCTTATGCAGTACTCCCTGAGATCATCTATCCCCAGGAATCCTCAGATACCCTTCCTCTCTTCACGTACATCTCTGCCAACACGGCACCTCCACACAGAGGCCCTCTCTGTCTACTGTCAACTGTGTAAAACAGACAGGAATCACCTTCCTATCTTGTCACTCTATCCCTGAACCCGTTCTATTTTTCTCTGTAGCAACCGTCACCATCTAGCATATTATATTTCACTTCTATTATTTTATATTCCATCTCCCCAGTAGCATGCAAGCTCCTTTGAGAGCAGGAGTTTTGTCTGCTTTGCTCACTGCTCATTTTCCAGCATCGAGGATAAGCCTGGCACA
Source organism: Ovis aries (assembly GCF_016772045.2). Lineage (NCBI taxonomy): Eukaryota > Metazoa > Chordata > Mammalia > Artiodactyla > Bovidae > Ovis > Ovis aries. Next base: position 6,509,080 of record NC_056070.1, read on the forward strand.
CCGAAATGACTTAATATTTATTGAATGAAGGAACAAAAGAATGAACAAATGAACACTCATTTTATAGACAAGTAAGCTGAAGCTTAAAGAGATGAAGTCAAATCATACACTGGCAGAGCTAGGACTGAAACCCAAGTCAAACTTCCAACCCCCCGCCCTTTACCCTTGAAACAAATGACAGGTGATTCTAGGGCACAGAAAACGCTCATATATCTTATGAATACTAAAGTACGATTTATGGGACTTCCCTGGCAGTCCAGTGGTTAGGACTCCATGCTTCCCATGCACGGGGCACAGGTTTAATCTCTGGTCAGGGAACTAAGATCCTGGTTGCTGCAGGTATGGCCAAAAAAATAGTAATTATAAAAATGAAGTGCACATTAGAGACGCCATTGAGAGATGGCCCTGTACTAAATGAATTAAGTAAGCAAAAGAACTAGAAGATGGCCTCCCCAGACTGGTTCTGGAGCCCAAAGGGGTAATCTCCAGCACTACACTGTCCAACAAGGTCACCTTTAGCCATGCAAGGTTACTGAAACTTGGAATGTGGCTTCTGGGACTAAGGGACTCAAAGTTTATTTCATTTTAATTAATTGAAGTCTAAAATTCATAACTGATTCAGTTACTAGAACAACTTGGGTGTAAAAATACTTTTTCAACTATACATTTTATACAATCTCAACAGAGATCAAGCATTTTCTGGTGAAAAGTGAGCATTCAAATATAGAGGTGCTTTAAATATAAAATCCTCACCAGAGTTCAAAGATGGAGTATGAAAAAAGAATGTAAAAGGTCTCATTAATAATATGTTCATTTTAAAAATACGCATTTGGTTGCACCAGGTCGCAGCACATGGCATCTTTTATCGCAGCCTGTAGGTTCTTCAGTTGCAGCATGCGACTTCTTAGTTGCAGCCTGTGGGATCTAGTTCTCTGAGCAGGCATGGAACCCAGGCCCCCTGCATTGGGAATGTGCAGTCTTAGCCACTGGACTACCAGGGAAGTCACCAACAATATGTCCATATTGATTACATGTTGGAAAGACAACACTTTGGACAGATTAGGTTAAATAAAATACATTACTAAAATTTAAAAAAAAAGAAGAAGAAGAAGGTAGCCTCTAAAGAATTCCCAGGAAAATATGGTCATTATATTAAGGCAGCTCTCCTCTCTCATCCCTTATGAGCCCCACAGCAAGCATCCCAAGGCTCTGACCTTCATGCACACATGTCCTTGGGTAGCCAGAGGGCAAAACTGGATGTTTCAAGGCCAAATGGTCATTGAACATGTGCGTGCTACTGGAGCCGGCAGACACAGCACCGGAAGCACACTCTGCCAGGCGCTAGCCATACTATGGCCAACAGAGACACCAGGAGCCTGGCTTTGAAAATTATTTGCTTGGGACTTCCCTGGTGGTTCAGTGGCTAAAACTCCACACTTACAATGCAGGGGGCCCAGGTTCATCCCTGGTCGAGGAATTAGACTGCACATGTTGCAATCTCATCTAAACATCTAACCTAAAGACCCTGCATAGAGACTGTGGATTAGTCACTAAGTTGTCTCCGCCTCTTGCAACTCCATGGACTGCAGCCCACCAGGCTCCTCTGTCCATAAAATTCTCCAGTCAAGAATACTGGAGTGGGTTGCCATTTCCTTCTCCAGGGGATCTTCCCCGACCCAGGAATCAAAGCCAGGTCTCCTGCACTGCAGGCAGATTCTTTACCAACTGAGCCACATGCCACAATGAAAAGCTCCATGCCACAGTGAAAAGCTCCATGCCACAATGAAAATCAAAGATCCCAAGTACCCACAACTAAGATTCGGCACAGCTAAATAAATAAATACTTTTTTTTTCAAATAAAAAATGTATATGTACTTAAAATTGAAAAAAGAAAGAAAAATTATTTGCTCCTTCAAAGCCTAAGACTCTCTTTCGGTTTCAACAGGACAACCTATCATCAAATATTCTTCACAATCTTTTCCCTCTGCCATCACTGGGACATTTTCTTGAACCAACTTTAAGCTAAAAACAAAATTTCAGAAATCATTTCTGACATTAAACAGTATCTTTATTTTTTATTTTTTTTCCCAGCATTCAATCAAACCCTGTATTTTAAATCTGTGGGGCTGATCCAGCATTGCAATGTGTCACATTTAATTCCATCAGTGTACAGTGTAATGAACAAAGATTTGAGCTAGTGAGGCATAACTAAATGTTTTGAACCTGTGAACTGAAAAAGCAAGGCTCATTTGTGTAATTTCTAAATAGTAAATAAAATCATTTCCAACATCCCACTATCAAATGACAGTAATTTTTCTACCGGCACACACTTGAGGAATGCCACAAAAGGACTTTTCTAACAGTTCGTTTTATTGTTGTGCATAACCTTCTAAATATCTCTCTGCTGGCTTCTATTCAAAGATGAATGGAAGGCAGTAAAATGTATGGAAAATGTATTCAACTGCTTAAAATACATCAACCAAAAGAAAAAAGATTTTAAGGCTGTATTAAGTCGGGAAATTATATCTCCTTCACTGAGTCTCTGATTTCAATGACAGGGGACAAAACCAACAGATCCGTCAAGCTCCCTGTTCCCTCCTATACAGAGCCCAGTTCTCCTGTTTCAAACTCTCACCTTGGTCAAGGCCAGAGTAAACACCTGTCTTTCACATTTTTATACAACGTCACTTTGTGCGCCACAAATACAAGCTCTCGTACCAAGGAGGAAGCAAATTCCAGTACACGGAACAAATTCCCATTAGACCAGTCTGTTGACTGTTCCCTTGACTTTCTCGGCTGTCAAGATAATGAAGGGAAGAAAAAGATCTTTCTGTAAAACTGTAATATGTAACCTTATAAGTGTGCCCTTTAAGCTATTCACACAGAGAAAGGTTAAATAAAACTTCAGTTAAGGTTTAAAATTGAGCTAAAAATATTATTTTCTAGCACTTGAGCAACATATTGCAAGATTTTACTAAAATATGAGTATTAAAGTGAAGTCAATCGAAGTCAGTTCTTACATTTTCATGGATCAAGGAAGAAAGTTTAGAGGGATTTTTTTTTTTTACCTAACATTTCAAAGACACCATACTCGGTAAAATGAAAAAGAAAATGACAGCTGTGCCAGTTTAGAAATGCCTAACAGTAGAGAAGTGAAGGAATCTAAACAGAATAACTATTCTAAACTACTTGGCTTCCCTGGTGGCTCAGCTGGTAGAGCACCCGCTTGCAGTGCAGGAGACCTGGGTCCAATCCCTGGGTTGGGTAGATCCCCTGGAGAAGGGAACCGCTACCCACTCCAGTATTCTGGCCTGGAGAAGTCCATGGATGGGGTCTCAAAGAGTTGGACGTGACTGAGCAACGTTCACTTTCAAAGACACTGGCATTCAACTTCTCGGTTTGAGTCCCTGAGTGCTTGTGTAATGTAACATGTGAAAACAGAGAAAGGAGGGAGTCTAAATAGTGTGATTATTTTAAAAGACGACTGAAGTCTTTACATTTAAAAAAGAGGAGTACTGACCTTCCCTGGCAGCCCAGTGGCTAAGAATCCATCTGCCAACGCAGGGGCCCCTGGTCTGGGAAGATGCCACGAGTACCAAGACATCTAAAACGCCTGCACGCCGCAGCCACTGGCCTGCGCGCCCCGGAGCCCGAACTCTGCGGCGAGAAGCCCACGCACCGCAACCAGACAGCAGCCCCTGCTCACAACCGGAAACGCCTGCATGCCGCAGCCAAGACCCGACACAGCCAAAGAAACAAGTAAATGATAAGTAACTTTTTTAAAAAAGATAAGTTCTGAGAAATATTCACCTCAATAAAACTCAGCTTAATATAAGAAAATAATATATTCATATTGCATAATACCATTTCAAATTTCACTTAGTCCTTTCCCTATGACTTCCAGGGATCTCTATAAATATTGTCCACTTACCACTATAAAAGAAAAAGGCACTGCTTTTATCATTTTCAAATACATAAGAGATTTAAGTAACAAAAATAAAAGAGAAGAGATATGAAGTTTCAGGATATTTCAAAGCAAAGAAAACAGGAAGTATACTTTTTCGGCTTGGGTTTTTAAGGCAATGAGGGTGAAACATACAATAAAAATTAAAATGTACGCAATATAGTTCAGGCTTAAGCAAGCAAACAGTCCTGGATTTTACTGGCCAACAGTCTTGCCACACACTTGCTGGAAAAAGACACTTGACAGAATGCCAAATTCATATTCCAACATTCAAAAATACAGTTTCATATCCAATTTTATATCAACTGCATGTTTTATAATTCTAACAAACAGACTAACATCAAGCATTACCACTCTCATTTCTGTCTTTGAATCATAGAAGCAAGAACTATTGAGAAGCATGAAGTAGCTGACAAAATTCTAACTTTCATATGAAATCTCTAACTGAAAACATTAAGACGAAGAAGTGAGAGACGTCACTACAAAAATACTGAACAAGAGGGAAAGATCCACCATTTTCAGAGGTGGGCTCGGAAAGGAATGTGCAGTCAGCATCCTTGCCAGTCACAGGGCACACTGGACATGTCTCTATTATTATCTGTTTATATTTTTATCCCCCTTGGTCTCCTTCAAGGCACGGACCTGGCTTAATATATCATCCTGGCCTATCAGCTACTGAATTCACATAAATAAACCAAGTGCTGAGTCAATTAACCTTTCTTAAATTCTCTTGACAAAAAATATTCACAGTGTTTGTGTTATGCAAATTTCATCTCAATTAGAAAGGTACCAAAAGAAAAGCATGGCCTGAACACATGTTAAAAGCTAAATGGCAGAAAAAGGGTTTTTTTTCACTTATTGAGGCTAAAGTATTCTGAAGTCAGATCATGAGTCACTGGACTCTAACGTAAGGTGATACGTTTTACAATAAACAATAAGAAATGTAATCACATAGGTTATTTGTTTCCTAACTCGAAATATGGCCAGACTCCTCAACTCTCCAGACAGGTGAATATACAACCTCAAAACACCTCATCTTCTGAGTGGTGTCTGGGACAGCTGACTGACATGCTGTCGAAACCTACTTTATTTCTTTATTTAGAGGCAAACAGATTCTATAATACTAGGTTCCACAGTAGGGAGCATGAATTTAGAGTGCTGGGGTTTCATCCTTATGAAAAAAAATACAGTAGTGTTTTCTTAAAAGAATGATCCCAGGAGACATTCAGAGTTAAAAGGAACTTGAACTTTGCGGAAGTATGGAGGCCTGCTTTGCCTAGCCTCAGGTATTTGAATTTATTCTGCTTCTTCCAAGGAATGTGAGACACTACCATGAGTTGAGGGACTGAACATGGCTCCAGAGCTCCTGACCACGCACCTGCCCTCATCTCCCTTAGTCTTCTTGACACCCGCATCCATCGATTCCTCTGAGATCAAAGCAACAAAAAATCCCACACAAGTGAAAATGTGATCTTTGGCCTGGCATTTGAAAGGTCAGGTCCTCACTAGCCAGTGTTCAAGGCAATTATCTATAATATAGGGCTTCCTTGATAGCTCAGTTGGTAAAGAATCCACCTGCAATGTAGGAGAAAATCATGCCCACTGTCTTCACCTCACAAATTAAAATCCTAAAGCAAAAGGGCAAAGTGGCAACAGACCACAGAAGAAAAAGAGAACTGTAGTAGAAGAATGCAGGAGACAAAGATATTACTATTAATCTATGCAGCAAAAGCAGTTCTAAGAAGAAAGTTCATAGCGATGGACCTCAGAAAACAATCTCAGACAACCTAACCTTACACTTACAGCAACTAGAGAAAGAAGAAATAAACAAAATCCAAAGTTAGTAGAAGCAAAGACAGCGTACAGATCAGAACAGAAATAAATGAAACGGGAGACTTTAAGAGAGAATAGCACTGAAACATGTATAGGACCATATGTGAAACATGTAAAAGCAGGGCACTCAAAGCTGGTGCACTGGGACCACCCAGAGGGATGGGAGGGGGCGGCAGGTAGGGGGGGTTGGGACAGGGGGACACATGTACACCCATGGCTGATTCATGTCAGTGTGTGGCAAAAACCACAATATGGTAAAGTAATTAGCCTCCGATTAAAACAAATAAATAAATTTAAAAAAACAAAACAGAAAAGATCAAAGAAACAAAAACCTGGTTCTTTGAAAAGAAAAAACTGATAAACCTTTAGCCAGACTCATCTAGAATAAAAGGGAGAATGCTCAAATCAATAAAAATCAAATACGAAAAAGGAGAAGTTAAACCAACACCACAGAAATATAAGGATCAGAAGAGACTACTACAATCAATTATACATCAAGGAAATGGACATCCTGGAAGAAACTGACAAATTCTTAGAAAGGGACAATCTCCCAAGACTGAAGCAGGGAGAAACAGAAAATAGGAAGACTTATTACCAGTATTCAAACTAAATCAGTAATTTTAAAATTCCCAACAAACAGAAGTTTAGGACCAGGTGGCTTCACAGGTTAATTCTATCAAACATTTAGAGAACAGTCAACACCCATCCTTCTGAAACTATCCCAAAAATCCACAGAAGAAGGAACACTCCCAAACTCATTCTATGAAACCACCATCACCCTGATACCAAACCAGACAAGGAGATCACAAAAAAGAAAACTGCAGGCCCATATCACTGATGAATATACATGCAAAGTTCCTCAACAAAGGGGCTTTCCTGATAATTCAGTGGTTAAGAATCCGCCTCGCAATGCAGGGGCTGCAGGCTCAGTCCCTGGTCAGGGAACTAAGACCCTCCATGCTGTGCTGTGCTTAGTCCCTCAGGTGCCCAACTCTTGTGACCCCACGGACTGCAGCCCGCCAGGCTCCTCTGTCCATGGGATTCTCCAGGCAAGAATACTGGAGTGGGTGGCCATGCCTCCTCCAGGGATCTTTCCAACCCAGGAATCGAACCCAGGTCTCCCACATCGCAGGCAGATTCTTTACCATCTGAGCCACCACAGAAGCCCAAGGTCCCACACGCCGTGGAGCAATTGAGCCCAAATGCCACGACTAGAGAGTCCCAGTGCCACAACAAAAGACCCCAGAGGACACAACAAAGCTCCCAAGGCCAAAACTAAGACCCAACAGTTCAGTTCAGTTCAGTTGCTCAGTCGTGTCCGACTCTTTGCGACCCCATGAATCGCAGCACGCCAGGCCTCCCTGTCCATCACCAACTCCCGGTGTTCACTCAGACTCACGTCCATCAAGTCAGTGATGCCATCCAGCCATCTCATCCTCTGTTGTCCCCTTCTCCTCCTGCCCCCAATCCCTCCCAGCATCAGAGTCTTTTCCAATGAGTAAATTCTTCGCATGAGGTGGCCAAAGTACTGGAGTTTCAGCTTCAGCATCATTCCTTCCAGAGAAATCCCAGGGCTGATCTCCTTCAGAATGGACTGGTTGGTTCTCCTTGCAGTCCAAGGGACTCTCAAGAGTCCTCTCCAACACCACAGTTCAAACGCATCAATTCTTCGGCACTCAGCCTTATTCACACTCCAACTCTCACATCCATATATGACCACTGGAAAAACCATAGCCTTGACTAGACGGACCTTAGTCAGCAAAGTAATGTTTCTGCTTTTGAATATACTATCTAGGTTGGTCATAACTTTTCTTCCAAGGAGTAAGCATCTTTTAATTTCATGGGGCTGTAATCACCATCTGCAGTGATTTTGGAGCCCCCAAAAATAAAGTCTGACACTGTTTCTACTGTTTCCCCATCTATTTCCCATGAAGTGATGGGACCGGATGCCATGATCTTCGTTTTCTGAATGTCGAGCTTTAGGCCAACTTTTTCACTCTCCTCTTTCACTTTCATCAAGAGGCTTTTGAGTTCCTCTTCACTTTCTGCCATAAGGGTGGTGTCATCTGCATATCTGAGGTTGTTGATATTTCTCCCGGCAATCTTGATTCCAGCTTGTGTTTCTTCCAGTCCAGCGCTTCTCATGATGTACTGTGCATAGAAGTTAAATAAGCAGGGTGACAATATACAGCCTTGATGCACTCCTTTTCCTATTTGGAACCAGTCTGTTGTAAATCCTCAATAAAATACTAGCAAACTTAATGCAACAATGCGTTAAAAAGATCATACACCATCCTCGATTAGAATTTATCCCAGGAATGCAAGGGTTTTTCATTATCTGCCAATCAATGTGCATGCGTGCCTGCTAAGTCACTTCAGTCATGTCCCATTCTTTGTGACCCTATGGACCACAGCCCACCAGGCTCCTCTGTCCATGGTATTCAATATCCACTTATGAGAAAACTCTCTAAAGTGAGCATAGAGACAACCTACCTCAACATAATAAAAGCCATATATGACAGCAAACATCACTACAGCAAACATCACTCTCAGTGGTGAAAAGCTGAAACCATTTCCTCTAAGATCAGGAATAAGATGAGGTTATCCAGTCTTGCTGCTTTTATTATTATATTAATAGTTTTGGAAGTCTTAGCCACTGTAATAAGAGAAGAAAAGGAAATAAAAGGAACCCAAATTGAAAAGGAAGAAAAAAACTGTCACCATTTACAGTATGCTATACACAGAAAATCCTAAAGTTGCCACTAGAAAAATACTAAATCTCATCATTGAATTCAGTAAAGTTTCAGGATACAAAATTAATACAGAGAAACCTGTTGCATTTCTATACATTAACAATTAAATATCAGAAAGAAAAATTAAGAAAACATTTAAATTTTTAAATCTCACTTAAAGACCACACAAACAGAGAGAAAGATATACTTGTCTTAAACTGGAAGAATCAAAATTGTTACAATGACTATACTCCCCAAGCAATCTACAGATTCAATGCAATTCCTATCAAATTACCAGTGGCATTTTTCACAGAATGGAAACAAAAAACTTTTTGATTTCTATGGAAATACAAAGGTCTCAAAGAGCCAAATCAATCTTGAGAAAGGATAACAGAGCTGGAAGAATCACACTCCCTGACTTCAGACTATACTACAAAGTTACTATAATAAAAACAGTATGGTACTGGCACCAAAAAAGACGTATAGTTCAATGGAATTGGATAGAAAGCCCAGAAATAAACCCACTCACTTATGGTCAATTAATCTATGACAAAGGAGACAAAATAGGCCAAAGACCTAAACAGACATTTCTCCAAAGAAGACATACAGATGGCTAACAAACACATGAAAAAATGCTCAACATCACACATTATCAGAGAAATGCAAATCAAAACCACAATGAGGTACCATTTCACGCCAGTCAGAATGGCAGCGATCCAAAAGCCTACAGGTAATAAATGCTGGAGAGGGGGTGGAGAAAAGGGGGCTCACTATTGGTGGGAATGCAAACTAGTACAGCCACTATGGAGAACAGTGTGGAGATTCCTTAAAAAACTGGAAAGAGATCTGCCTTATGACCCAGCAATCCCACTGCTGGGCATACACACCAAGGAAACCAGAATTTAAATAGACACATGTACCCCAGTGTTCATCGCAGCACTGTTGATAATAGCCAGGACATGGAAACAACCTAGATGTCCATCAGCAGATGAATGGATAAGAAAGCTGTGGTACATATACACAATGGAATATTACTCAGCCATTAAAAAGAATACATTTGAATCAGTTCTAATGAGGTGGATGAAACTGGAGCCGATTATACAGAGTGAAGTAAGCCAGAAAGAAAAACATCAATACAGTATACTAATGCATATATATGGAATTTAGAAAGATGGTAACGATAACCCTGTATGCGAAACAGCAAAAGAGACACAGATGTATAGAATAGTCTTTTGGACTCTGTGGGAGAGGGAGAGCGTAGGATGATTTGGGAGAATGGCATTGAAACATGTATAATATCATATATGAAACGAATCACCAGTCCAGGTTCAATGCATGATACTGGATGCTTGGGGCTGGTGCACTGGGACGACCCAGAGGGATGGTTCGGGGAGGGCGAAGGGAGGGGGGGTTCAGGATGGGGAACACATGTATACCTGTGGCGGATTCATGTTGATGTATGGCAAAACCAATACAGTACTGTAAAGTAATTAACCTCCAATTAAAATAAATAAATTTATATTTTAAAAAATAATAAATAAATGAAATAAAATACAGAAAAGACGGTCTATTCAATAAGAGGTGCTGGGAAAACTAGACAGTCACATGTAAAAGAATGAAATTAGAACATTATCTAATACCATATACAAAACTAAACTTAAAATGGATTAAAGACCTAAATGTTAAGACTGGATACTATAAAACTGCTAGAGGAAAACATAGACAGAACACTCTTTGACATAAATCACAGCAATTTTTTTGGACCCATCTCATAGAGTAATGGAAACAGAAACAAAAATAAATAAATGGGACCTAATTAAACCTTCCAGCTTTTGCACAGCAAAGGAAACCATAAATAAAACTAAAAGGCAACCTACAGAATGGGAGAAAATATTTGCAAAGAACGCCATGGGCAGGAGCTTAATGTCCAAAACATACAAACAGCTCATACAACCCAAAAACAACAGCAGCAGCAAACACAGCCCAATCAAAAACCAGGCAGAAGACTTTAAAAATCATTTCTCCAAGCAAATCATACAGATGCCCAACAGGCATGCGAAAAGAAGCTCAACATCACTAACTGTTCAGTTCAGTTGAGTCACTCAGTCGAGTCCGATTCTTTGCGACCCCATGAATTGCAGCACGCCAGGCCTCCCTGTCCATCACCAACTGCTGGAGTTCACTCAGATTCATGTACATCGAGGTAGTGATGCCATCCAGCCATCTCATCCTCTGGCGTCCCCTTCTCCTCCTGCCCCCAATCCCTCCCAGCATCAGAGTCTTTTCCAATGAGTCAACTCTTCGCATGAGGTGGCCAAAGTACTGGAGTTTCAGCTTCAGCATCATTCCTTCCAAAGAAATCCCAGGGCTGATCTCCTTCAGAATGGACTGGTTGGATCTCCTTGCAGTCCAAGGGACTCTCAAGAGTCTTCTCCAACACCACAGTTCAAACGCATCAATTCTTCGGCACTCAGCCTTCTTCACAATCCAACTCTCACATCCATACATGACCACAGGAAAAACCATAGCCTTGACTAGACGGACCTTTGTTGGCAAAGTAATGTGTCTGCTTTTCAATATGCTATCTAGGTTGGTCATAACTTTACTTCCTAGGAGTAAGCATCTTTTAATTTCATGGCTGCAATCACCATCTGCAGTGATTTGGGAGCCCAAAAAAATAAAGTCTGACACTGTTTCTACTGTTTCCCCATCGATTTCCCATGAAATAATGGGACCAGATGCCATGATCTTTGTTTTCTGAATGTTGAGCTTTAAGCCAACTTTTTCACTCTCCTCTTTCACTTTCATCAAGAGGCTTTTAGTTCCTCTTCACTTTCTGCCATAAGGGTGGTGTCATCTGCATATATAAGGTTATTGATATTTCTCCCGCCAATCTTGATTCCAGCTTGTGCTTCTTCCAGCTCAGCATTTCTCATGATGTACTCTGCATAGAAGTTAAATTAGCAGTATGACAACATACAGCCTTGACATACTCCTTTTCCTATTGGAACCAGTCTGTTGTTCCATGTCCAGTTCTGATTGTTGCTTCCTGACCTGCATATAGGTTTCTCAAGAGGCAGGTCAGGTGGTCTGTATTCCCATCTCTTTCAGAATTTTCTATAGTTTATTGTGATCCATACAGTCAAAGGTTTTGGCATAGTCAATAAAGCAGAAATAGATGTTTTTCAGGAACTCTCTTGCTTTTTCCATGATCCAGCGGATGTTGACAATTTGATCTCTGGTTCCTCTGCCTTTTCTATATCCAGCTTGAACATCTGGAAGTTCATGGTTCATGTATTGCTGAAGCCTGGCTTGGACAATTTTGAGCATTCCTTTATTAGCGTCTGAGATGAGTGCAATTATGCGGTAGTTTGAGTATTCTTTGCCCTTGCCTTTCTTTGGGATTGGAATGAAAACTGACCTTTTCCAGTCCTGTGGCCACTGCTGAGTTTTCCAAATTTGCTGGCATATTGAGTGCAGCACTTTCACAGCATCATCTTTCAGGATTTGAAATAGCTCCACTGGAATTCCATCACCTCCACTAAGCTTTGTTTGTAGTGATGCTTCCTAAGGCCCACTTGACTTCACATTCCAGGATGTCTGGTTCTAGGTGAGTGATTACACCATCATGATTATCTGGGCTGTGAAGATCTTTTTTGTATAGTTGTTCTGTGTATTCTTGCCACCTCTTCTTAGTATCTTCTGCTTCTGTTAGGTCCATACCATTTGTGTCCTTTATCGACCCCATCTTTGCATGAAATGTTCCCTTGGTATCTCTAATTTTCTTGAAGAGATCTCTAGTGTTTCCCATTCTGTTGTTTTATATAGAATTACTGTATAGAATTACATATAGAATTACTATATGAACCAGAAATACCATTTCAGAGCATATATCAGGAGAAAACTCTAACCCAAAAAGATGCATTCTCCCCAGTGTTCATAACAGCACTGTTTACAATAGGCAAGACACGGCAACAACCTAAGTGTCCACCGACAGATGAACAGATAGGGAAGGTGCGGTGCACACACACAGTGGAAAATTCACTCTCACATAAAAAGTGAGTGAAATGATGCCGACTGCAACGACAGGGACGGACAGAGATTATCATACTAACTGGAGTGAGTGAGACAGGGAAAGACAACTAACATATGATATCACTTCTATGTGGAATCTAAAAAATGATACAAAACAGAAATAAGCACACAGACACAGAAAACAAACTACGGCAACCAAACAGGAAAGGGGGAGGGGTAGATTAGGAGTTTTCAATGAACAGATACAAACTACTATTCATAAAATAGATAAAATGACAGGGATCTACTGTATAGCACAGAGAGCTATATTCAATGTCTTATGATAATCTACAATGGAAAAAATCTGGGAAAAAAAAACTGTGTGTGTGTGTGTGTATAACTGGGTCAATCTGCAGTTCGATATCAACTATACTTCTATTTAAAAAAATAAAAATGCAAACATAAAAGAAGACCTGGATTCGAAATGTCTCAACCTGCTTTTGAGTCCTGACTCTGCTGAGTAGCCTTGGAAGATATACATAATCTTGCTGTTTTTCATCTGTAAAATGGGCGTGGCCATACTCACCTCCATTGTTTAGAAATGGCGTGATACACATGAAAACTCTTTATATCTGTGAACTGCCCTTCAAATGTTATTATTAGTGCACATACTGCAGCCACATTTCATCTTGCCTAAATAATGCCAACTATCAGGGGACTGCTTTGTATTAATTTCATTCTGGAGTGCTTTTTTTCTGATGTGGGCTAGAAATTAAACCTTTCTTCATGTAGTATGTAACATAAAAACATCGAATCAGTATGTCGGATACCTGTAACTAATGTGATATTATAACTCAACTATCCTTCAGTAAAGCAAAAAAAGAAAAAACTAAATAACATACAAGGACGCTTGTAAAATAAAATAAACTTCTAATTCTGACACCAACATCTTGAAGACTTAAGAGTTTTCACATGATCCCTCGGGTTTCAGTAAACAGACTAGGAAGTCAGGGGAGGAACTCTTTTCTCTTTATTCCCATAACTGTTCAAGAAATCACATATGTACAAAAGCTAAAATTTATATAGGTATTTTATATTTCTCCCAAAGAGTCTAAATGACATCAATATGCATATTCTTGATAGAAATACAGAGTCACTTGCCCAAAGTTAATTTTCGTAATAGACCTCTAACTTGCTGACAGAAAGAACCACCATACCACTCACGAATGTCTTTTGTACCCACTCAACGACAGGGAAGTGATAGAAATGACTGACATCTTGATGTCCTTTCAAGTGGCCCCACCAAACAGAAAGTATGGTCCAAGCCAGAACAAGAATCATTTTAAGAAGTGTTCTAAGCACAATATTCCTTTCAGAAAATATGCTGGCCCCAAGCCCTCAGCACAGACACCTTCTAGAAGGCAGCCTGCCTCAACCCCTAGAATCTCAGTACTGACTGAATCATGACACAATGCATTTGCAAAATCAAAGAAAATTAAATACCCACATAGCCAGCTCTCTTTTCTACACTATTAGACAAAAAGCACTAGTGGAATAAGTGAGGCATTGACCTCTGGCTTGAACACAAATGGAATTATCCTACCACACACTACTTAAAATTGCAAAGCACAGTCTCAAGTTAATTTGTCACTTGGAGATATCGCTGGGCTTTTATGATGAGAATTCATTTGTGAGAAGCTCTTAGCACCGTTTTCCCCTTAACCTTTTCCATTTATCTTACATTTGCTACTCTTCCACAGCAAACTTTTATGTGCAATTTTAAGGCTGTATAATGTAAGTTACAAGGGCACTAGTCTTTGAAACCCAAAGAACAATCTAATGAAAATGAGGTGATGCTAACAAGCTGACAATGACTTGCCCTCTCTTGATCCAACATGCTGAAAAATATGATCGGGTAGGATTCTCTGTGATACTCATGGAGGAGAAAAGAAGAGGGGCTGGGGTCAGCATTTATTTGACTGTGAGGTGGGGAGATTATATCCATAAAATTTCGTTTCAAAATTGCTAAAATGAGGAACAGCCAAAAGCAAAATGCAGTTATAACGTGATTGATTCCCTGTGGAGAGGAATGATGATGTTAGGTGCGAGGTGAACAATCGGCCCTCTATCCATAATGAACTTCTGAGATTTCTGTAAGCATCATCCGAGTGCATTTAGAAGTGGGGGGAGGCGAGTTCAAAGCCTTCAGGTGACAGTAAGCCTAGAGATGACAGTTTCTTGCTTTTCTCTCAGCCTCAGGGTCACTGATGTAAACAAGGAAAATACCCCTCTTGCTCCGTATGCCACACAGGATCGACTCATTTAGACACATGATCCCTGAAACCACTGGACCAAGAGAACCAGTCTTACTCCACTTATGTACACAGCACACCTGAGGAGCCTACACAGCAGGCTGAAGTATGACTGCCAACCCCACAGAAGGTCTTCCACCTCAGCTGGCTGCAAATCTTAAAACGATTTCTTAAAACTTTTATTCAAAAACAGCTAGACCGAGTTGGGGTTGTTTTTTTTTTTTGGCGGTGGGGGGGGGTAGGGGCGATGCCTCACAGATCCTTTCCAGTCTGATGGAAACAATGGACCCTCCACCCACAAAGAGGCATTTTCCCTGGTAGCTCAGACTGTAAAGAATCTGCCTGCAATGCAGGAGACCAGGGTTCTATCCCCGGGTCAGGAAGTTCCCCAGAGGAAAGCATGACAACTCACTCCAGTATTCTTGCCTGGAGAATCCCCATGGACAGAGGAGCCTGGTGGGCTACAGTCCATTGGGTTGCAGAGAGGAAGACACGACTGAGCAACTAACACACACACCTACGCACAAGCCAAGCTTATTTGTCTGATACCAGGGTTGGTTCCTGGATCTCAGACTCGGAATTCTCAACTTCAGGGTGTTGAACCATTGCCTGATTAATCAGAGACACAAGAGAAAAGGAACAGGCTTGTACTGCCAGCTTGGGTGAGGTGATCATGGCCACAGCAGAGCCGCACTGGGGAAAGCCTCCATCAGACCCTCACTGCAGACAGGAAGGTGGAGGAGCTGCGGTTTGGAGCTACCTAAGCGGTACTCTGACAAATGAGGCCCTGGCTGGCCAAGCAGAAAATCACTTCCTTTCACAAGCAAGCAAGCATCCAACTAACACCTGAAAAGCATGCTTATATACATCTACTAGAGGCCTCAGAATTTCCACATAAAAGGGACGAAGGCGGGTGGTAACATAGTGGGAAGTCAGAGCTAGGGTTTTTGTTATAGGACTTCGTGGAAGGCTGAGAAAACATCAAATTTCCATAGCAAAGCAAGAAGAATTTATAGGAACAGGAAGTTTGGGGGAGAAGTGAAGCCAACCCTTGCCGCTATCACTGCGTTCTTCAACACCAGTGGTTCTCAAACAACAATGTGCTGCAGAATCACCCCCAAAAAAGTGTTAGTCACTCAGTTGTGTCCAACTCTTTGTGCTGCTATGGACTGTGGCCTGCCAGGCTCCTCGTCCATGGGATTCTCCAGGCAAGAATACTAGAATGGGTTGCCATTCCTTTCTCCAGGGGATCTTCCCAATCCAGGGATTGAAGCCAGGTCTCCTGCATTGCAGGTGGATTCTTTACCATCTGAGCCACCAGGGAAGCCCAGAATCACCCCAAAGGCTTGTTATCTTTCTAGGCTCTACCCTCAAAGTTCAGCAGATGTGGGTAGAAATCAAGAATTTGCATTCTAACAGGTTTTAGGGGCGGCTGGTCAGGGGACCCTGCTTTGATCTACACAGGATGGCTCAGCAGGTAAAGAATCTGCCTGCAAAGCAGGAGACACAGGAGACATGGCTTCCATACCTGGGTCAGGAAGATCCCCTGGAGAAGGAAATGGCAACCCACTCCAGTATTCTGGCCTGAAAACTCCCATGGACAGAGGAGCCTAGTGGGCTACAGTCAGTCCAAAGGGTAGCAAAGTGTCAGACGTGACTTAGTGACTAACAGCATGAAGGACATCCCAGCTTCTTAGGCATATGCATAGTCTCACCTGGATGTCATGCTGCTGCTGCTGCTAAGTCGCTTCAGTTGTGTCTGACGCTGTGCGACCCCATAGACGGCAGCCCATGAAGCTCCCCCGTCCCTGGGATTCTCCAAGCAAGAACACTGGAGTGGGTTGCCATTTCCTTCTCCAATGCATGAAAGTGAAAAGTGAAAGTGAACAAATTCAAAAAATAATAATAAAGTACCAGTCGGCCCTCAGGTCAGCTTCTTACCCGTGTTTACCTGATGGCACACATTGGCTGAACTGGGGGTTCATAACGTACAATAGGCTTCTTGATGACTGCTGAGTGACTCAAGGTAATTCACACTAAGATAAGCACAAAGGAAGAACTTTGAGCTGTTCGGTTTTAAAATTTTGCCCTCAGGAAGCAATAAACTGTAAATTGGTGCCAGGAAGATTCACTTAAGAAGTAGCAAAAATACCCATTTCTCCAGAGCTGTGGTTTTCAGACCAAGCTCCACAGAGGCCCAGATGCACACTGCAATACTTTCAGGGCAGGGCGGGAAGAGGGCAGAGAAATGTAAGAGGCTTTGGGCCTCCCATTTCCATCCCTCCTGGAACTAGAAATTCAGCTTTCCTCTCATTTACAGATAGGTCTAAATTAGAGGTTTTACTGTCCCTTTGAAGGAAGGAAAAGTTTACCCCAGATTTAACTACCTCTAAGAGTCCCTCCATTTCTGGGATTCTATTATAACACAACACAAAGTGACTGGCACATTACAAAAATAAAAACATCAAACCAACCCAGGAGGCCGACAAAAAGCTAAAACTAGCATCCAATGAGTGCTTAGCAGCCAGACCTATGCTATGAAGGTCCGATGTCGTACAGAGGCACTTCCAACCTCCCTGAAGGCAGGAACTGAACCTCTGTAAATGGAATATAAAAACACACAAACTCCAGAGGTGACGATCACAACTGAAACTTGCCCCATCAATCAGACACCCTGCAGAGACCAGGGTCCTTTCAGCAAGTGCCGTGGTGCTGCTCATGCTCAGGCCTGTCATCGACAAGTCCAGCTACTAAACTGGCTAAACTTGTGACACCTATTTAACCTTCTAGGCAAGTTGTTCATAAGGTACAAGAATCATAACCACAGCCCACAACTGGACCACAGCCAGAAAGATAGAACGCAGCATGGGAAGAGGAGTGGGAAAGGTAGTTTGGGGAGAAGGAGGTATTTTCCATCTATTAAGCTTTAATTTGTAGTATTAGTAAAAGTGTTAGTCGCTCAGAAGTGTCCAACTCTTTGTGACCCCATGGACTACTGTAGCCCACCAGGCTCCTCTGTCCATGACATTTCCCAGGCAAGAATACTGGACTGGGCTGCCATTCCCTTCTCTAGGGAATCTTCCCGACCCAGGAATGGAATCTGAACTTGTAAATGACCCATAATTCCAGGGTTTCAACACCACCTTTGAGGGGCAAATGAGGAAATGAAACCTTGTAATTGAGGAAGCCATCTACTCCTGGGATACCAGAACTGCCTGCAATGACTAGGGTGCCCTGTCGGGGACTGGAAGATATGGGTTTGGTATTTCTTTAGGCATTAAGAGCATTTTCAAAACCATCAGGATCTCATACATACACACCACTTTCCTACTTTCAGCCAGTCTGGGGTCGGGAAGGCGTCAGGCAGAGGTGCTATGTATTTATTATTTCATTAAACAAGAAACCCTTTCTGAGCTCCTTTGGCAATAATGAATGACACACAGTCCCAAATCTCAAGGATCCCTCAGTAGCCCTGCAAGCCCTTCCCTCAGCCAACCAACAGTGTTAAGTCATACCTAATGGCACCAGGAGCTGGGTTAGAGTTCAAAGTCAAGCTCAAGGCAACAATTACAAATAGTCCAAACCACCCTCGAAAATTCCCTGAAATTCCTCATGACATACAACACTGCTGTTTCTCCCTAAGTCCAAGATGACCAGTTTTTCCTGCCCTCTGGGAAAGACTATTCACTCTTCAGGTCAACCCAGATAATGTGTTAGGCTTGTATTTTGTGAGCTGTGCTGTTAAACCGAAGCACTCACAATCTTCGAGGAAGTGAAATCTCCCTACAAACTACAGGCTAGTAGCCCCTATCTCACGTTTGCCCCAGGACTGCGCTCATCATATACTCCAATGGCCATCTCCTACCTTTCTGTTCCTTTTGCTCAAGTTTACTTCCCATGCGTAAACCATGCACATAGTACGACTCACTGCAGTATCACCATCTTAGTACTTTCCCACAGACTTGCCCCAAACGCCACCATTTCTTTGAGTCAGCATACTGCGAATCCTTTAGAATTCACACAAAAATCCCATGGACGGAGGAGCCTGGTAGGCTGCAGTCCATGGGCTTGCTGAGGGTTGGACACGACTGAGCAACTTCACTTTTACTTTTCACTTTCATGCACTGGAGAAGGAAATGACAACCCACTCCGGTGTTCTTACCTGGAGAATGCCAGGGACGGGGGAGCCTGGTGGGCTGCCGTCTATGGGGTCGCACAGAGTCAGACACGACTGAAGGGACTTAGGAGCAGCAATGGGGAATGAGTTATATACAGACCCTACACAGGTGAATGAGTGTTTTTATTCAATTAGCTCCAGTTATCTGGAGAGTTTAGAGAAATGAGAAAGTGAACGTGAAGCTTGGTAGACGGTAAGAAAATCAGGAAAGGTCCAGAATATGAAATACATTTCCAGCCAACGGGGCCCTGTTGGGGAACAACGTGAAGCCGTGATCCTCCCCAGGAAGAGCTCTGAGGGGAACGGGAGGGGGAGTCTAACGACACAAAGTCAGCCCTGCCCTCGGCACACTGCCAAGTAACCCCCCCTCCTAAGTCCACCAGGTAAGGGGTGACTCAAGGAAAAGAGATGGCTCAGTGAAGGCTACTCTGATCTCACTCAGCCAGGCGGCCCACCCAACCATCATTCCTTGCAAGGTCACACACACCGCTCTGGCTCCGAAACACACCCCTGGAAAGGAACGCAGTCCCTCCATCTCTATTCCCACAGGGTCGTGAGAACGAGGGTCCCACCACCACACCTCAGACTCTGCTGGGCAGCATCAACAAAGCCGGCCTCCCCGTGTGTTGGGAAACCTGGCCTCTCTGCTCCCAGAGGGGGACAGACACATTCTTCCAGTCAAAGACCATGCTTTCTTGGGAGACCAAGGGCTCCGCCCTACCTCCTCCTACGTATCTCTCCACTCCACTTTTCTTTACGACTTCTTTCCTCTCTTTGTCACTGCGCTGCCCTTGAGCAGGGCCCATATCCAACCACGGTTTCCCCTCCTTCACGTGATCATGATTTTCAGGCTTTAGGGTGGACATCCTTCTCTCTTTTGTCGCCTCCAGATGATGGCTCACCTTCATCTGTGTCTCAACCTTCCAACTGTCTAATGCCTAGCCTCCAGTTCCCTCAAACAGCAGGTGGCACACTTAAACGCAAAGACCCAGGAAAGAAAACGGTTACACTAGTCAACAGCGCACACATTTAAGCCCCGCTCCGTTCTTCTGGATGCAAGTGCTCCACACCAGCCTTGAACGGCTCACGTCTGCACTCCCCGCTTCAGTGAGTTCCCGATTCACTCAGAACTTTCAAGTGACCCTCGGTCCACACTTGGCACTTTAAGCAGGCAATTAAAAAAGACTAGTAAACCTGTTCTTGACAGGACTAGACTTAACAGTAATGAGAAAAAGTGACAAGTACATGGCTTGCTGCCAAGGAATCACGAACAGTTAAGAATTAGATTCAAAACAACTGATAGAATCTGAAAAGCAGAGTGACCTCCATATATTTTATCTTTTGCTTGGTTTGCACAATGCACAAGATATGAAACTCAAAATATTAAGATACTAGTTGAAGGAGAAACTTTGAGATTTAGGAAGCGGTACTGAAGGAGGTTACTAGAACAGAACACTTACTAACTAGATGTAGCTATTTTTACCTACAGTGAATATGAAATAGATAATGTACCACTTTCCTAAATTTTATGCCCAGAAACACTTCAATTTTTTTTCTGTCTTGCAGTATAAAATAGTCATTTCTTTGCTAAAGATTCTTACCTCTCTCACACAAATATTTAAACCTAATAGTGAGGATAATTTAACATGGGACCTATAAAAACTACTTAATTTAAAACAAGCACATTTAAAAAAACAGGATATCAGAATTCACATTTTCATACTACTGTATCCTCTAACACCAAAATGAAATGTCATATTTCACTGGATGTCCACAATTTCAATAAGAAATGTCTTCCTACGAACTCTTATGACATGAAACTCTTAAAACATGAAAAAGTATTCAAAATAGCTGACACGAGTGATACAAGATTCCCTTTATTTTGTTTGTTTCATAAAATTAAGAGCATTGCCATATAATACAGAAAAACATAAAAGCTGAATTTCAGGTGTATCCAAAAGCCCTTCCATCCCACCCCACACCACTACCAACAACAAGTTATCGTTTTGGTAACTCTACAAGGGTATTAATACTTTAAGCCATTCTCGCGTCAACCACTGTTCTGCTTTCTTGCTTCAGAAACCACTGTTGCAAACCCAACTCTAGAGATAAATAATGGAGATTAATGCTGTATTACCTTGAACAAGCAATTAAAAGAGGCTGAAAAGCAGCAGCTAAACCCCAGACCATTTGCTCTTTCACAATAGGAAGCCTAAGGTAATCTTATTTACTAAACATAAATCACTTGAGATCTGGCCAAATTCTCCAATGATGTTCCAGATGGAAACACTGCAAAGCCAGAAGTTGCTTACATTGAGGATTTTCTTCCAACTCTAAAAACAGACTGAACCAGTTTTTCTTGTTGCTTCTAGGAAAGCGATCATTTTAAACCAAACAATTCAACAGAAGGGCTTTCCTAAGACCTGCCCGTGCTCTATTTTGGGTCCCACCCCTGCCCTCCTTCTAACAGTATTAAGTTTCTTGACGCTGAGTCCGCTTCCTCCTCCAGTATCTACTGAAAAGTCTTAGGCTACAGAAAGCAAACTCCATTAAACCCGTCTTTAATGTATTTCTGTAGTTTATTCATAGTGGGAAAAAATGTGAAGATACGGCCCTTTAATTTTTCCGTGTGTTGTGAGAAAGAGCGCTTTTTTTTTTTTTTTTTTTTTGAGAGAGCGCTTTTTTGTTCATCTCTCTGTAGGGCTCTGTGAGGTTTATGCAGACAGGCCTCTCACAGAGGCTGCTGTGTTTCCCAAGGTCCACGTTCGTGGGCATCCAGGGAGGAAGAGGTGGGCTCCATGTCTCACTTCCTTGAGCTAAAGGCACTTGGACAGAGAGGCTTTGACAGTTACAGTGTGCAACGAGATTCAGGGACTTGTTTGTTAAAAGGTGCTGTGTTAACACACCTTCAGTTTTTGGTGAACTCAACAACCAAAGGTTTGTGAGGATACTTTCTTTCCACTAAATACCACGGGAAATGCCAGTGGTCCGACAGAGATCCGCTTGGCCCCAGAAAAACCACTCTGAGGTGTGAGTATTTGCTGCTGAGATGTTAGACAAGAAAGAGGGGATCTAGGTATACGTATGACTGATTTACTTCACGGCACAGTAAGAAACGAATACAACACTGTAAAGCAACTATACCCCAATAAAAATTAAATTTTTTAAAATTTTAATTAAAAAAAGAAGAGTGTAAGAAGTCAGTCCTTTCTACCTGATAAAAACCTCACTTAGTTTTAAAGTGTATTGTGGAACTTCCCTGGTGGAAGTTCAGAGGTTAAGACTCCGGACTTCCACTGCAGAGGGCATGTGTTCCATCCCTGGTCAGGGAACTAAGATTCTCACATGCTGTGTGGCAGGATAAAGGAAAAATAGAATAAAAAAAAATTTAATGACATTAAAAAAAAATAGTGTATTGTGACAGAAGGCCCTAGATTAAACCTCAGCCCATACGTTTTAGTTCTTTATTCCACGGCTCTAGCTATTCCCTCACTCACAGTTCGGAAGCCGAGGGTACAAAGAATCACCCAGAGCTGACTCACGTCTGCCAAAGCTCCTACCAAACATCAGTCAGGTTTTCCCCTCCTACATGTTGCCATACCCCCCACACGTTTTGTGTATCTAACAAGAACTATTAATTTCTTGATTCCCCCACCAAGGCCTCGCCTCCCTGGGCACCTGGGGAAGACTTCCAGAGCCTGTCCGTACCTGATCCTGCAGTCTCTTTCTCCTCTAAGCCCAAGAACTTTGTCCCAGGCCTGGCTGCCTCCTCCAGGACCACAAAGCTAGCCGCCGTCAACCCAATGAGTAGCTCAGCTGCTGACTGACAACTTTTCTCCTACCCAGTGAATGCAATTCAAAGTTCTGTGGCCTAAAATCAAAACACAACCCAGAGCTCAAGACCCAAAGTCAGACAAACCTGGTTTTGACTCTGGTGTGTACTATCTCTGTGACATGGGCAAAAGAAACTTCTCTAAGCCTCAGTTTCATTTCTAAGATGGGGACAGTAATAGTATTTACCTTTATTGTGAAGCCAAGATAATGCATACTACAGGGGAACCTGGCATAACCAGACATAAACAGGTAGCTGAGCTGTGCTAAGTTGCTTCAATCGTGTCTGACTCTTTGCGACCCCATGGACTATAGCCCGCCAGGCTCCTCTGTCCATCTAGTTTTCCAGGCAAGAACACCACAGTGAGTTGCCATGTCCTCTTCCGGGGATCTTCCCCACCCAGAGATCAGACCCATGCCTCTTATGCCTCCTCAATTGGCAAGCAGGCTCTTTACCACTAGCGCCATCTGGGAAGCCCATAAATGGGTAAGCTTCTAATTTGGACTTTCTATTTGGCTGTAATATTCTGTGGATTTGTTTTACTGCCTTTGGAGATTCTAAGCATCCTCCAGCCTGGCACAGTCCCCACACTCCTCCTTAGAATCTTTTCAATTGAAATATAGCTGATTTATAATGTTGTGCTAATTTCTACCGTACAACAAAGTGACTGCTTTATACACACACACACACATATATGTATGCATTCTCTCTTCACAGTCTTTTCCATTACGGTTTACCCCAGGAGACTATAGTTCCTTGTGATACGCAGTAGGACTTCGTTGCTTATCGATTTTAAATGTAATAGTTTGCATCTACTAACCCCAAACTCACAGTCCATCCCGCTCCCTCCCCGCTTGGCAGCCACAGCTTTCTTCTCCACGTCTGGGTCTGTTTCTGGTTTGCAGACAGGTTCATTTGTGTCCTGCTTTAGACTTCACGTGCAAGTGACAGCAGATGACATCTGTCTTTCTGATTTACTTCAGTTAGTTTGACAATCAGGAGAAGGCAACGGCAGCCCACTCCAGTACTCTTGCCTGGCAAATCCCTTGGACAGAGGAGCCTGGTGGGCTGCAGTCCATGGGGTCGCTAGGAGTCAGACACGACTGAGCGACTTCACTTTCACTTTTCACTTTCATGCACTGGAGAAGGAAATGGCAACCCGCTCCAGTGTTCTTGCCTGGAGAATCCCAGGGATGGGGGAGCCTGGTGGGCTGCCGTCTCTGGGGTTGCACAGAGTCAGACATGACTGAAGCGACTTAGCAGCAGCAGCAGCAGTATGACAATCTCTAGGTCCACCCAGGCAGCTACAAATGACCTCATTTCATTCTTTTTTATGACTGAGTCATATTCCTTAGAATCATATTCTCATTACGTAACTGTCTGGTCCCTGAGTTTGTGACACCCTTTACCCTCCTCAAACAAAAGGTCTCAGAACTACAAGGAATTTTTTAGAATTATAAAGATATTAGAGAACAGGACAGCCAGGCATTATACTAAACACACTGCCTTCTTAAAAACCAGCACAAGAAGTCCCCAATCTCCAAGAAGACTGAGACCTCTCAACCAGTCCAAAGGCACGGGCGTGGCAGGGAGCCTGGGAGGAACAAACTCTGCTCTCTACTACTGAAGTCAGTAACAACTCCCAACACACGGAGCCCCACTGGCAGCGGTCCAGGTCGGGCACAAAGTGGACAGAGCAAATATGATAAAGGCAGAGCAGAAGATAGACTTCAAAAGCTTTGTTCCTCCTGAAGTGTGAAGGCCACACTGCCCAGGAAATCTCTTGTTCCAAAAGTTCCTGTCAGATGTCAAGGTTTTAACCACACCAATCGTTTTGCACACATTAAAAAATTCAGTTCTTTTCTTACTAACTTTACCCACATAAATTTTCCATGAATGATAAAAAGATTTAACAAGAAACACATATCTTAACAACATACATCATTCCTGGAAAAATATCACTACGAAAAGGACCAAAACTGAACACTGTAAGAATACAAAGATAACTATTATGGAGATTTGTTACTATCACAAAACTAAACAACCATAATTCTTTTTGGGGCTTCCCTGGTGGCTCAAATGGTAAAGAAACTGCCTGTAATGCAGGAGACCCAGGTTCAATCCCTGGGTCAGGAAGATCCCCTGGAGAAGGGATTGGTTACCCACTCTAGTTATTCTTATCTGGAGAATTCCATGAACAGAGGAGCCTGGTTGGCTATCGTTCATAGGGTCGCAAAGAGCTGAACATGACTGAAAGACTAACACTTTCACTATAATTCTCTTTCATTTATCAGAAAATCTCCATTTCCTTCTAGCATTCCCAAAAGTACGTCAACTGAAAATATGCTCTTTAAAATAAGGCGGTCTGCTTTAAAATACTCTAAAATGAAATCAAGTGGGCTTTTTTCAAAGTGTACAAAAATTTTTCAAAATCACTATAAAGTCAAAGATAAGCATGTAATCCAACTATTACTTCAGTAAAAACATAATTTTAAAAGCTATGCAGGGTCAAAATTATCATCACAATAACCAACACAGTGATCTTATATGAATCCAATTCATATTGATTCTTTACAGAATCTGTACACCCTCTGGTCTGAGAATCCAAGTATATAGATCATTAAGGTCAATTACACAGGGGAAAAAGGTCACGCTCCACGATGCTGAGCACGGATTTTCCCGGGTGGCTGGATCACGGGTGATGTGCTTTTCTTCTGTGTGGTATACACACGAGGTTTCCAAGTCTGCTGCTCCAAAAAAGAGCCATGACTTTCATTATCAGACGAAGAACGTTCTTTATGTATTTTACACTCCTGTACCTAACTACAGTTAGAGTATCAGGGTACATTTTCTAAAAGGCCAGGTCCCTCAAGGAGGCAGAAACTGATGTGAAGAAAGTAGCTTTCTCCCACGTGTTCCGCATTTGCTCTGCCCCCATCTGACCTCCTGGGAGGATTAATGACCAGCCCTCCACCCAGGGTTTCTGAGAAGTGACGTAAGGCTACACAGTGACCTTTCAACCGCCCTGGGCATGTTCTCTAGGGCTCAATGCTTCTTACCTGACACTCCGGACTCCTTGCGATACAACTGCTTTATATTTGTTCTACAGACCTCAACAGAGCTCAGCACAGCTCTCTCTCTCCACACAGCAGACTTTGTCTATTTGTTGAGCATAAAATGAAATAACTCATTAATCGATTAACATAATTAAATCATAATTAAATTGATTACTTAATGTATTAATTAAAGTAAATACAGTAAAGTAAACCCAGCCCTCTGCTTCTCAGCCTCTAGAGGCAGCGCTCTGAAAAATTCTTAAGAGATGGGGATACCAGACCACCTGACTTACCTCTTGAGAAACCTGTATGCAGGTCAGGAAGCAACAGTTAGAACTGGACATGGAACAACAGACTGGTTCCAAATAGGAAAAGGCGTATGTCAAGGCTGTATACTGTCACCCTGCTTATTTAACTTCTATGCAGAGTACATCATGAGAAACGCTGGACTGGAAGACGCACAAGCTGGAATCAAGATTGCAGGGAGAAATATCAATAACCTCAGATATGCAGATGACACCACCCTTATGGCAGAAAGCGAAGAAGAACTAAAGAACCTCTTGATGAAAGTGAAAGAGGAGAGTGAAAAAGTTGGCTTAAAACTCAACATTCAGAAAACTAAGATCATGGCATCTGATCCCATCACTTCATGGGAAATAGATGGGGAAACAGTAGAAACAGTGACAGATTTTACTTTGGGGGGCTCCAAAATCACTGCAGATGGTGACTGCAGCCATGAAATTAAAAGACACTTACTTGCTCCTTGGAAGAAAAGTTATAACCAACCTAGACAGCATATTAAAAAGCAGAGATATTACTTTGCCAACAAAGGTTCGTCTAGTCAAGGCTATGGTTTTTCCAGTAGTCATGTACAGTGAGAGTTGGACTATAAAGAAAGCTGAGCACCAAAGAATTGATGCTTTTGAACTGTGGTGTTGGAGAAGACTCTTGAGAGTCCCTTGGACTGCAAGGAGATCCAACCAGACCACCCTAAAGGATATCAGTCCTCAATATTCATTGAAGGATGATGTTGAAGCTAAAAAGCCAATACTTTAGCCACCTGATGCGAAGAACTGACTCTCTTGAAAAAAACCCTGATGCTGGTAAAGACTGAATGCAGGAGGAGAAGGGGACGACACAGGATGAGACGGTTGGATGGCATCACCTACTCAATGGACACAAGTTTGAGTAAACTCTGGGAGTTGGAGATGGACAGGGAGGCCTGGCGTGCTGCAGTCCCCGGGGTCGCAAAGAGTCGGACACGACTGAGCGACTGAAGTGCCTGAACTGAGAGGCAGCGTGCGGGAGGTGTAGTGGCAACGACTGAGGAGGGCTCCCACTAACCCAGATCAGGACTGACGGGAAGGCTTTCAGGAAACACCCGAAGCAATGAAGGAAGAAGGGGTTCCTCCCTGAGTCGGCTCTGAACTTACACAGTAAGGGGAACAGGCCGGGGGGCCCGGGGTGGGGCACGTTTCAAGGAAGCAAGGCAACCAACTCCTGCTCCTTGCATCATTCCCATGCAAGGGCACACGACCTGAGACGAGGATTCCTCTGCCAGCTTCATGATTCCAAGAGAACTTCAACCAGCAAGCAGGATGAGGCAGGAGTAGCTGATCCCTGCTGGGGCATGACCTGCCACCTTTAATGACAGCAGTGGTTATCTCAGTTTCCACGGCCTGCGAAGCCCTGGCAGAGTTTTCAGGGTTCTTAGACAAGGCATTATTACTACAGTGACCCTGAGGAAAAGGCTAATAAGAGAGGAAACACCATTACATTCTTTACTGTGAATTCTCAAACCAGTGGGTGTACAAACCATACAAAGAAAAACATAAGTTGCGTGCATAAAATTAATTTTTCTGGGTATTGTGATGCTGCTGTTAAGCCTTAGTACTTGTGATTGTTAAACTGAGCTGCTTCCTAGTCAAAATCACCTATACAAACTGCGGCTTAGAATGACAAAGTGTAGGCGAGGTGAACGCTGGTATCTGATCTCCCAGTGAGACTGGGTGGCTCCACCTGTCACTAACCACAGTAAAGAATTTCCCTTTTGCCGCTGTTAACCCAAGAACTGCTGTTGTTGTTAAGTGATATCCACACAAGTGGACAAGGAAAGAAAAAAAATTAACCCACAGAAAACTTTCCTTTTTCACAGTCTTAAGGGGTGTGTTTATAAATATTCAGAACCTCTCTGAGTGTAAAGGCAGTGCGACGTTTACCGTCGGACATACAGCTCTTCCATGATTTCAAAAATGCCCTGAGGAAGCCGCTGTGCATCTCTCCAGCTTCCTGTTTTACCACAACCTCTGCTTGAGATGTTTTTTAGGCCTAATTTGTCTAACTTGCTCTGTTTTCTTCACAGGACTGTAATTGTTAGGTACATAAGTGTTTTAAACAAACACAGCTGTAAACACTTAGGAAAATGAAAATTTGCCCTGGGGGAACACATAAGAAACTCGCTAGCCTTTTTAGTTCCGCAAAACAGCTATCTCACAGGGCCTCTGTCCTGAGAAATGCCTATTTTCGTCATAGCTGGTACCATGTCGCATAAGCAGATCCGAAGTTACTACAAGAACAAAGTTCCTGGGCCCAACAGCAAAAAAAAATGGCTGTCGGTGACTTCACACCAGTAACTCCAACGCTTTCTGGTGGGCCTCCAAGGTGTCCCGCCTGAAGCAAGACGACAGATGCCACATCACAACCCTTTGAGAATCAACTCTTTTTGATTAATGCAGTGATAATTAAAAAGCCATATTTTATCACCTCCTTCCCACAAAAAAATTAAAAGGGCATGGAATTATACCTGAAAGTTCTGATATGCAGTAATTCAATTTCTACTACCCAAAAAAAACAGAAAATAACAAACTTTGGTAAGGATGTGGGGAAACTGAAACTGTGTCCTGCTGACATGAATGTAAAATGGTGCCATGGAAAATAATACGGTGGCTCCTCAAAATATTAATTATCAACTAACAGAGATACCACATGACCCAGCAATTTCACTTCTAGACATAGACCCAAAAGAGAGCAGAATCTCAGAGAGGTATTTGCATACCCATGTTCATAGCACCATCCTTCACAATAGCCAAAAAGGTGAAAGCAACCCAAATGACCATCCAATAAACAACATATGGTCTATGTGCATAAAATGGAATATTAGTCATAAAAAAGAGGGAAATTCTGACACATGCTACCACCTGGATGAATCTTGAGACGTAATACTAAGTGAAGTAAGCCAGTCATAAAAGAACAAATACTGTCTGATTTCACATATATGAGGGACCCAGAGTGCTCAAAGTCATAGGCGCAGAAAGTACAAGGGTGGCTGCCAGGGGCTGGGCTCTCGCTGTTCGGTCACTAAGCCATGTCCGCAGGGAGAACAGGGTACAGAATTTCGGTTTTGCAAGAAGACAAAAGTTCTGAAGGTGGAGGGTGAGGATGGTTGCACAGTAATGTGAATACAGCCACTGAACTGTATGCTTACAAGTGGTTACCTCGTAAGCTTTATGTTACATATGATGTTAGTGTGCACTGGGCTTCCCAGGTGGCAACAGTGGTGAAGAACCCCCCCGCCAATGCAGGAGACACAGGCTCGATCCCTGGGTCAGGATGACCCCCTGAAGGAGGGCATGGCAACCCATTCCAGTATTCTTGCCTGGAGAATTCCATGGGCAGAGGAGCCTGGCGGGCTACAGTCCAAGGGGTTGCACAAAGTCGGGTATGACTGAAGCGACTTAACATGCAGGCCTATGATAATGAAGTTCCACAGTCTGGGCAGCTTAAAAAACAGACATTTATTCTCTGACAGTCTCAGAAGCTAGACGTGCAAGATCAAGCTGTGAGCAGCATTGGTTTCTTCTGAGGACTTTCTCCTTAGTCATCGACAGCCGCCTTCTCCCCGTGCCTCCAGCACAGTCTTCCCTCTGTAACTGTGCTCTGCCCAGATTTCTTCTACTTATCAGGACACAGTCCTACTGGATTAGGGCCCACCCCAGGGATCTCATTTTAGCTTACCTCGTTAAAGACCCTATCTCCAATTATACTCACATTCTGGGGTACTGGAGATTAGGGTTTCAGTATATAACTTGTGCCGGGGGGATACAACTCAGCCCACAGAATGTATATTTGATCACATTTTTAAAATAACAACATAATAAAACAAATGAGAGCAGGCAGAGGGGAAAGAACAATCTGAGGGAGGCTCTGAGGATGGGAAAGGATGTGATCAGAGGAGAAGAAAGAAGGCCCGGGGAGGCTGCAGCAAAGGGGTGAGTGATTGCCAGGATGAAAAACAGAAGGTAAACGAAAATACTGTCCTTGAAAATGCACTCCAAAATTTACAAAAACTCAAAACAAGTAAACCTTCTTAAAGGAATAATCATGACAACTTATGTAAAAGAGGTATTGCTAGTTAGCTCGGGATACACTACTTCAGAGTGTCATCTCTGCATTTTTGTTAAAAGTCCTAAATCTTCTAAAAACTTTTTTTCAGCCGTGAGTTTTTTTTTTAAATATTATTCTGGTGAAATATACATAACATAAAATTTACCATTTTAACCACTTGTACAGTTTTTCTTTATAGATACATCACTACTTAAAAGAAAATGTCCCTTAAGTCAGAGTACACGGTTAAATGGAGAAAAGAATGGTTAGTAAGTAATGCTATCATTTTACAAAGCCCACTGACTTTTCTATTAAATTTCTGAAATGCGTTAACCAGGAAGTCAGGAAGAATACCTTTAGAGATTTGGGTTAAAAATACCCAAATTAGCAACCTGGGTCAGCATGCACCGCCCAACTCCTCTGTTCCCCAGGTGCTGGCCGCCCTGCAGTCTGACACCACTGAAACACCGAGATCTGTGAGCATCAAGCATCACAGGCTTGTACTTCAACTTGAATAGCACGCACTTCACAGAAAACGCTCAGAGTTACTGAATGTCAAGGGTATGTTTTCAACCAAAATTGTTTCACAACAGGGGTAGATTAGGAGGAGGGATTGGAAAAAAAAGGTTCCAAAAATTTTAAAGTGCCAAAACCTACTTTTCAATTCTGTCAAAGATTAACCACAAGTAAACAGAGAAAAAGTTAGCATGCTTTCATCACAGCTGCAAGAACACTGACTGCTGGTCATATGTGCGCGGCCTTTTCCTTTCCTCCTGGTGCAATGGACACTGCCCACAAAAAATAAATTCCACCACATATCACAGCTTCTCTCTTTCTCTCTCATATATTCAGAATATACGAGGAACACCCCCCAGTCAGTAACAGAAAACTGGGAAAACATAGCAAACGCTCACCGGAGAACAGAGAAAACATGAAAGGGTTGAGCCCGGGTCTCCGGCCTTGCGGGCAGATTCTGTACCATCTGAGCCACCAGGGAAGCCTAGTCAATACATCGTTAACCTCATTAACAATCAAGAAACTGAAAAGTAAAGTCACAATGGTAAACTGTATTACACATAAATTATACCTCAATTTTAAAAACACACAGTAAGATACGATTGCATACCCACCAAACAGGCAAAATTATCTGAAATCTTATCACACAAAGGTCATCAGGCCAAAGGCAATTTCACACATGAGTGTAGTCTGTCCTGACACAACTACTCTGGAAAAGAGCTGTCATCACCTAGTAACATTAAATGTGCATATATATACTCTATGACCCAGCAATTCCACTTCTAGGTTTATACATTTAGAGAAACTCTAGCACAAATGCAATGCATAAATGCAATGCAGAGGACGTATGTTCATACCAATCTTTCTCATGACTGCAAAAAGTTACACAACAACACAAATGTTCATCGGCAGCAGAAAAGAGAATTAAATGTGGTATATTCTTAAAATGCAATGCTATACAGCAATAAAGTAAATAATATATAGCTTCATGAATAAACACGGATGAATCTCAGAAACAATCTTGAGTGAAACAGCACAGCGAGAGAAGAATACAAGTTACATGATTCTATATAAAGAGTAAAAGCAGCTAAAATTAAACAATGTATTGTTGGGAGATAAATACACGTAAGACAAACCCATTTTTCTTAAAGGCAAGGCAGTCACTTAAAAAGTGAAGGAAAATGGATACCACGGGAGGCAGACGGGATGAAGATGATACAATCATGAAGGACATACCAGTTTCTAAGATACTGAAAATGTGATGTTCCATCTCTTAAGCTATGCAGTAGGTACAAAATTTTACTATTTTTCTTTAAATCATGCATATACTGATATATATTCTTATATATGGATGTATATGATATATCCCTCCTTTGAAAACATAAAGGCCAAATGCTATTTTTTCAAAAACAGCCTTGAGGTGTCAGTTTCAAGATGGTTGATAGCCTGGTTCTCCTACCTGAATCCCTAATGAAGTGAAAGCATCAAAAAATAAAACAGAAGAATTCTGTAAGATAAAAAGAGTTTGCTGGAAGAGAACTTTAAATGGACAAGAGATTTCAACAAACTTCTGGGAAACAAAACAGGAGATCGAGATGAGCTGTCAGATGAAATAGTGAGGGACAGCTGCCACCCAGGGCCACCAAGGAGATGGTCTGTTCCAGAGAACACCAGGGAGACCCCAGGCTGTGTCAGCAGGTATCACAGAGCAGGGAGGAGGGTAGGGGGCGGCGAACAGGGATGGAGGGGTATCAGCGAGCTACCCACCCCGCCTCCCCACCCTCCAACAGAGCCTTCAGGCAGCACCGCCAAGCGTAAGGACAGACAAGCATCTGGGGGTTTGTTTCTAAAGGAACAGAGCCAACTGTGGCAGCAGGAAATGAGAGATGGCCTGCGGAGGTGTCTGATGTGAATTTTGCTTTCTCGGAGTAAAACCTCCCTGTCAGGGCACTTCTGGGGTGAAGCAAAGCCACACACTCATACACATACACAGCTCTATTTTGAATTCCTGCTCAAGGGAGAGGTGGGGTAGAGCAGATACAGACTCTACATACAGATCTTTGCAAGATAATAGAGAAAGACCTTTATTGTTAATTATGAATAGCAACTAAGTCTACCAGGAAAATCAGAAACATTAAGGGGGGAAAAGCTGACACTGAGAAGAAAGGGAGTTAATTCAGGAAACAGAAGAGCCCTTTAAAAAGAAGTTAGCTCTAATACCACTCAAACAGATTCAAGGTATTACAACCACTGAACAAGAATGAGATGCACAAAAATAAAATGACTGGAGAAAAATAAAGAACTTTAAAAGTATTTTTGAAAATATAATCACCAAAATAAAAATTCTGTAAAAGTACTGTGAGATGACAGGAAATTTCTCAAACATGTTTAAAAAAATAAAAAGACAAAAGGACAGAAAACGGGAAAGACTAGATTAGAGACAAGAACCAGTGCAAGTAGGTGTGAATTCCAACTAAATGCTGCCTGATTGCAGGCGTGCTCAGCAGTGTCTGACTCTTTGCGACGCCATGGACGCTTTGAAGCCCACCAGGCTCCTCGGTCCATTGGATTCTCCAGGCAAAATACTGGAGTGGGTTGCTGTTTCCTTCTCAAGTGTATCCAGGGATCGAACTGGCGTCTCCTGCGTGGGCAGGCAGGTTCTTTACCACTGTGCCACCTGGGAAACCCTGAGTGGTCCCATGTTAAATGCCCCCAGGCCAGCTCCGACATTCAGAGAACCATGGTAGCTGCCTGGTCCAAGGGGAATGGAACTGTAAGCTGACTTAAACCAACCACATTTTCTCTTTTGAGAAAAAGACTTAGGAAAAACATAGGCTCTCACACGGGCCTAAAACCAAAAACTCATGTCAAGGCTGGAAGGTATGTTAGCCCATGGGAATCAGAAGGAAACAGACACAGGAAAGGCAAAATGAGAGAGGCGGCAATGAGACCACGATTCGTGGCTTTTTGGGGCCCATTCCACAGTCCCTATTCGGCCCACTGGCGTCATGGAGATGGGTTAACTCCTACATCTCTAAGTCTTTTTCTATTTTATTTAATTTGGGAGGGCTTCTGTTCTTTGCAACCAATAAACCCTGACTAAAACAGCAAGTGTCTGCTTTCTGGAGCCACACGGTAACCAGGAGACACAACACTGTCTGCTGTACCATGGGGATACCCTGAGTCTCCCTCCACCGAGGCTGCAGAGCACAACTCGGGCTCCCGCTGCCTGTCACTCTGTCAGCACGGCACACAAACGGAGCCAGGCCGTACAGCTGAACGTCAGGGCGATCAAATGCTGTATGTGATCAAATGCTCCAAATAATTAAAATGGCAAAGTCTAGAAGTAAACAAACGGTGTACTCAATGAAAACTTGAAATTGTGGAACAACTGGAAAAGGAGGAGAATGTTAACCTGTCTTGCGATATGGAACAAGAGGACAAACGCTGCAAGATTTGGGAGAAAAAGAACAAATCAATGTGTTTTGTATCCCCACTGAGTTTTTCAATCAGCCTGAAAAATTAGAAAGCCATGCAAAAATTCTCTTTTCATGACATGAATAAAGCTGATTTACTTAGAAAAGAGTACAGAATGCCATTGTTTAGATTAATCAGAACCAAACAAGAAAAAAAAAAAATTCTTTGAAGTTCAAGAAATAGAAGGAAATTCTTTCACGCATTTCCTGGCTGGATAACCAGAGTCAAACCATAACATGAAAATCTTAAGCCCATATGAGACCTTGAAAACTGAATACAGATATTTTC
The DNA here is from genome assembly GCF_016772045.2 of Ovis aries. Classification (NCBI taxonomy): domain Eukaryota; kingdom Metazoa; phylum Chordata; class Mammalia; order Artiodactyla; family Bovidae; genus Ovis; species Ovis aries. Next base: position 6,543,664 of record NC_056070.1, read on the forward strand.
CAACTTAGAATTGTCCAACTTAAGATTTTTATACCTTATGATGGGGCGAAAGCCATACATGCATTCAGTAGAAATGGTACATGGAATTCTGAATTTTTATCTTGTTCCATGATAGTGATAGGCAGTACATACACTCTCGCAATGCTGGGCAGCTCCCAGTCAGGCGCAAAAGTGTAAACAACCAATATACTTACTACCATTCACACCCATCAATCATTTTGTTTTTCACTATCAATATTTGTCGGGGGGGGGCGGTGTGCAGTGTGCAATTTCCTCGGTTCTGTCTCACTGCAGCAAAAATCTGAAGCGACAGATGGACCCAGTGTTACAGCTCAGTTTTATCTGGCAAGCAAAGGAAAATACATCCTCAAGGCGTGAGGGCAGGTCGACCCAAAAGACATGATGAGAAGAGAGCCAGAGGCTCAATTTTGTTTCCTCTTTTTATAAGTTTTTTCTTTTTTCTCCTCCCCCTGAGCCTGCCCTCTGTAAACTGGGCTAGCCAGGAGGCTGTTTGCTTCACCTGAGGTCCTCACTCTGGTTCATGGGCTTTTCCCTTCCTTGTCTTTTAGCCACCGCCATGATGGACTCCTTTTTCCTATTCTAACTACCTAGCACATTCAATACATTACCTGAGATATTATTACCTTTGTTATAAAATAGGCTTCGTGTTAAGATGATTCTTCCCAATACAGGCTAATATAAGCGTTCTGAACACATTTAAGGTAGGCTGGGCTAAGCTATGATGTTCAGTAAGTGCAGTGTATTAAATGCATTTTCAACTTAGAATATTTTGAACTTACAATGGGCTTACTGGGATGTAACCCTATCAAAAGTCAAGGAAGATCTGTACTGTGCAATTGACCAGGGAAGAGAAGGGCCACCATGTGAAGGGTAAGGGGATGCAGTGTGTATGTTCCCATGATTACCAGCCAGACTTGTCTTTCCTAGACTTTCTGATTTCACAGACCAGTAAAATTACATACACACACACACACACTGCCAATTCAACTGTCAATTATATATATGTGCGTGCGTGCTAAGTCACTTCAGTCGTGTCCGACTCTGTGACCCCATGGACTGTAGCCCACCCACAAGGCTCCTCTGTCCATGGAATTCTCCAGGCAAGAATACTGGAGTGGGTTGCCATGCCTTCTCCAGGGGGTCTTCCCAACCCAGGGATCAAACCTGAATCTCCAGCATTGGCAGGTGGGTTCTTTACCACTAGCACCACCTGGGAAGGCCCCCACCAATTACCTATATTTCCAAGTAAATATAATTTGAGGCCATTACTATCACTAGGTGTTACTACCATTATTTAATTATTTAGAAGACATTTTTATGCCAAAAACAGTAGGAAGGATTTGATCTCAGCATTTCTAAAGCCCTTGAGAACATCCTCACAGGCAGGAAAATACACTTATGCTACATCAATTTTGTTTCAGTTTTGTTCAGGTGTTGCTTTAGCTCTGATTTTCAATCATTCCCTAATCCCCAGGGTCCCCCAACTCCATTATTCCATTAGTCCTTACCTCAAAACAGTTATCATAAAGTAGGGAAAGCAGTAAATACGCAAATGGAACACAAGGATCAAGCAACATCTGGGAGCCAAAACACGACAGAGATGGCTTCACATACATAAGGGCTGAAAAGCTTCCCTGGAGGGTTAAGGAAGACAGGTGTGGACACAGGAAGGAGGAGGAAAGCTGAGCACGTGATGAACACAGTTCAGAGTGAACAGAGGGATATGAAAGCAAGAACGGGAAAGGTGCAGGAGATGCCGAGGAAGAGGCCTCAGCAGAGGAGAGAACTGACAAGGGGCACTCTTGTGATCTGGAACTGGGAGGCTCTGGGGGAGTTCACTGGATGCCAGGCTGCAGAGCTGGGACTCTGTTGAGAAGCAGCAAAGAATCTCCACTGGAACTAGCATGACAAGGGAAACGTATCAGCAATATTAACCCAGCAGAATCTATGAGTTTAGCATTAAGATTTGGTAACTTAAGTAATTTCCTGAGCAGTTAAGCAATTACCTCTAGTGCTGGCCCATACTCTTGCCTGGAAAATCCCATGAATGGAGGAGCCGGGTAGGCAGCAGTCCATGGGGTCGCTAAGAGTCGGATACGACTGAGCATCTTCACTCTCACTTTTCACTTTCATGCGCTGGAGAAGAAAATGGCAACCCACTCCAATGTTCTTGCCTGGAGAATCCCAGGGACGGGGGAGCCTGGTGGGCTGCCGTCTATGGGGTTGCAGAGAGTCAGACACGACTGAAGTGACTCAGCAGCAGCAGCTAGTTCTGGCCCAAAAGATTCTCTTTGAGAAAATCCTGGCCCACCGACCCTCTATGAAATGCACTGCCATTGTCTCTGCACCTACAGCCTTGGGGGCGGTGGCTGTCTTAATAACCCTGCTGCTGCTGCTGCTGCTGCTAAGTCCGACTCTGTGCGACCCCAGAGATGGTAGCCCACCCCTGAAAATCATTTAATTTGCTTTGTCTCAGGTATGGCTGCCAACTCCTCTAGGGTTTTGCTCTTGGTAACATCAAAGTATTCACTGGTGGAAATAAGACAATGAAAGAGTGCTATTTTAGAAGAGAATCCTAAGTGATCAATTAATAGAAATGTCCACTACGTAATTGAAGATTCACTCATTTATTCAACAACATTTATTGAGGCCCCTGTTTGGCAACCAACGGCGTGCCAGACAACCAAAAAAAGGGCATAGGTCCCTGCCCCTGTGAAGCTTACATTCAAGGAGAGATACAGACACAAACAACAATAAATACAATAAATACAATATCTGCAAGCATGTAAAAAGTGTTTGGGGAAAAAAAAGATGGGCGAGAAAAAGAAAAGGAAAAGCTAAAGAAGAAAAAAACTCAAATACTAATTGAAACTAAGAGACAGGACGAGCTCCCTAAGAGGGCAGACTATCTGGTTGATGCCCTTTTCACTTCTGAGATTCTGCCACTCCAGATCAAGGAATCTGACACAGACAAACTCAACCTTCTTGTTTACACAGAAGGTAAGATCAAAGCAACACAGAATTGCTGTGGCTTAAATAACAGAGACCCACCACCAGGGAACTGTCCTCTAACACGTGAGGAAATGGAGCCCCACAGCATTTACCTAAGGGGGAGGATGCAGAATTGGAGTTCCAGAACTCTCTAGCTTCTTGTAACTTTTAATAGCAGAAGCCACTTCAGCCACTTCAAAAGTACTTCAAACTCTATTGGAGGCAAGGAAAAATATTTTTATTACATAAATAAATATTAATATAATATTCTATAAGTATATAGTATTTTATAGAATATAGTTATGTCTATAATTTCTATATTATATAATTACATATATAAAGCTAATATAATAATTAGCTATATAATAGCAATAACAAAAATAGCGAACACTTAAGCGAGCACTTACTTGTGCCAGACACTCTTCTAGACCCTTGTCATGAACAATAAACCATTTTCATCCTCACAACAACCCTGTGAGACAGTCAGAGTCCACAGTGAGTAGCCTTACCACCACGCCACCCCTTCCATTACTTACACATACCTGCAGAGAGCATCATTCTTGCCACTAATCAGAAAACCGACATCTGGATTTTTCACTGGGGCTTGGCAGAGTTAGATTATATTTGTATGTCATAATGCAACTATTTAAGCTTCATTTGAAGTACATGTGCTTTAGAAGTAAAGGGAATTTAAAATATAATATAATATATACCATATACTATAATCAATATTATGCTGAGAAACCGGTATTTCGGTAATTCAAAAAAAGGGTCCTCAGCAATATGTTTTCAACTAAATACTACTTCAAAGAAATTACTTCAAGACCTTAAGCAAAGTTTTTAAGAAATGAAATTCTGGTTTTCCTGTTTTTGTTTCACTTAAACCTTATGCTTTGGTTTTTCAGAGAAAGGGAAGGGAGAGAGAAATACAATGGAAAAAAGTTCTTTCCCTTAGTATTTTTCTAAGCATCTGATGTTTAAAATTTTAGATTAGATTTTAGAAAAATTAGAATCATGATGTTTACCAACAATATATGATAACATGGTAACAGAATATAACACATTTTTAAATTTTTAAAAAACAAAATTCCCCTTCCTCAATACAAATACAGATTTTGCAAATTCAATTATAACATAAAATGTTATGCTGTATCCAAAGCTGATGATCTTTTTGCCTTCAGTTTAGTAAGTTCATTTTCATTTCAATGGAATTCCTTATTAGAGTTTTTACTACATGTTACATACTATTACAATTCACCACATGGATCTGTCTACATTTTCTGGTTGTACTAGAATTTAATCATAAAGAATAATAGCTGAATACATGGATCATTGGCTACAGCTCACAACCATTTTAGAGGTAATGTAATCTGCATAGCACAGTAGGTAGTCTACACTATCTGTCTGCATCGATCTCAGAGCAACTTCTAATCCTTTACTGATGAAACTGTCCCTCCCGTAACTCGTTATCTTTTTCCTAAGAGAGAAGAGAACTGCTCTTTCTTACTGGAGAGCAAGGTAAGGGAGATGCCAGGCTCTCAACTTTGATACATCAGTGTATTCAGATAAGACACAAAGAGGAAAACAGCACCTGTTGGTTCCTAAATTCAACATTCTTTTCTCATACTTGAGTGAGTGAGTGACAGTCACTCAGTCGTGTCTGAGCCTTTGCAACCCCCTGGACTGTAGCCCTCCAGGCTTCTCTGTCCATGGAGTTCTCCAGGCAATACTGGAGTGGATTGCCATTTCCTTTCTCACACTTGGAAGGATCCTATTTCATTGCACTATGTTTTCAAATACACAATCCCTTTGATCTTCAGCGTATTTCAGAACCTCCACCTGAAATACTACATATTTCTTTCTCCTTATCTTTACCACCACGGAGGTCCCAACATGAAGCTATTTTTGAATGGTCTAGTAATGGCTATTATTTGAGTGCCAGATGGTACAAGACACTGGGACAACACTGAAAGAAAATAAACACGAGTAGCAGCATCCTTGTCTTCAAACAGCTTTTAAAACCAGTAGGAATGGATAAGTATACCACTTGTGGCCAGCACTGTAGCCACAAGGTATAAGGAAAGCCTGAATTAACGTGTTATAGACATTTAAGGGGGAGGAGGGACTCTGAGCTTTGCTGCAGCCAACATGCAGAGGGAAACATGATCTCCTATAAGATTCAGTGTCCCTGGGGTAAAAATAAACCAGCTGCTCAGGGAAAGAACAACTATTTTTGCTACTGAGATTAGAAAGCAATTCAACCTATGGTTACTGAGAGAGGATTCTGTTCAATGTAATAAAAATCCTAAGGATATATTTTTACAATAAATAAGGGTAAGTTTGAAGAGGGCTGAGAAACTCACTAAGAAATCTAACACTGATGCATTGCAGAAGGGCAGGTTCAGCTCACCATGACTGCAAACTCCACACCAGCAAAAGATCCTGAAACATGACTGACACATTGAGAATACTGCATTTCTCTGGGGGGAATGAGTGCCTGCATGCTAAGTCGCTTCAGTTGTGTCCAATTCTGTGTGACCCCATAGACTGCAGCCTGCCAGGCTCCTCTGTCCACGGGGATTTTCCAAAAAAGAACACTCCAGTGGGTTCCCACGCCCTCCTCCAGAGACTCTTCTCGACCCAGGGATTAAACCCACGTCTCTTACACCTCCTGCGCAGGTTCTTTACCACCAGCCCCACCTGGATATGGGGTCTAAATATGTAAAAACCACTGTGTTATTTAACTGAATTCATTTATCCTTATGCAAACAGAATCGCAAAGATATTCTGATGTCAACATTTGACATGTAAATAGAAAGGAGGTCATCAGCTGAAACAGATAAAAGTGACATCTTAGAATCACTGTTTTAAAAGACAAACTTTCTAAAAATATCTCATCTGATACTCACTTAATTCTACAAAGCTTTTTGTACCACTTCTTCCCAGGTGGTGTTAGTGGCAGAAAATCTGCGGATCACATCCCCGGGTCAGGAAGACCCCCTGGAGGAGGAAACGGCAACGCACTCCAGCATTCTTGCCTGGAGAATCCCATAGACAGAGGAGCCTGGCTGGCTACAGTCCATAGGGTCACAAAGAGTCAGACACGACTGACAACTCAGCACAAAGTTTTCAGTTCAGTCGCTCCGTCATGTCCGACCCTTTGGGAAGCCATGGATGCCAGGCCTCCCTGTCCATCACCAACTCCTGCAGCCCACCCAAACCCATGTCCACTGAGTCGGTGATGCCATCCAGCCATCTCATCCTCTGTCGTCCCCTTCTCCTCCTGCTTCCAATCTTGCCCAACATCAAGTCTTTTCCAATGACTCAGTTCTTCCCATCAGGAAGCCAAAGTATTGGAGTTTCAGGTTCAGCTTCCAGTGAACATTCAGGGTTGATCTCCCTCAGAATGGACTGGTTGGATCTCCTTGCAGTCCAAGGGACTCTCAAGAGTCTTCTCCAACACCACAGTTCAAAAGCATCAATTCTTTGGCGCTCAGCTTTCTTTACAGTCCAACTCTCACATCCATACATGACTACTAGAAAAATTATAGCTTTGACTAGATAGACCTTTGTTGGCAAGGTAATGTCTCTGCTTTATAATATGTTGTCTAGATTGGTTATAGCTTTTCTTCCAACAGGTAAGCACCTTTTAATTTCATGGCTGCTGTCACCATCTGCAGTGATTTGGGAGCCCAAAAAAATAAAAGCTCTCACTGCTTCCAATGTTTGCCCATCTATTTGCCATGAAGCAATGGGACTGGATGCCATGATCTTAATTTTCTGAATGTTGAATTTCAAGCCAACTTTTTCACTCTCTTCTTTTACTTTCATCAAGAGGCTTTTAAGTTCTTTGCTTTCCGCCAAACGGTGGTGTCATCTGTGCATCTGAAGTTACTGATATTTTTCCCAGCAATCTTGATTCCAGCTTGTGCTTCATCTGGCCCAGCATTTCACATGATATACTCTGCATAGAAGTTAAATAAGCAGGGTGACAAGGTACAAACTTGACACACTCCTTTCCCAATTTGGAACCAGTTTGTTGTTCCACGTCTAGTTCTAACTGTTGCTTTTTAAATTGCATACAATTTCTAAGGAGGCAGGTAAGGTTTTTCCACAGTTTGTTGTGATCTACAGTCAAAGGCTTTCGCATAGTCAATAAAGCAGAAATAGATGTTTTCTGGAACTCTCTTGCTTTTTCTATGATCCAAGGGATGTTGGCAATTTCATCTCTGGTTCCTCTGCCTTTTCTAAAACCAGCTTGAACATCTGAAAGTTCACAGTTCACGTATTGCTGAAGCCTGGCTTGGAGAATTTTGAGCATTACTTTACTAGCATGTGAGATGAGTGCAATTGTGTGGTAGTTTGAGCATTCTTTGGCATTTCCTTTCTTTGCGATTGGAATGAAAACTGACCTTTTCCAATCCTATGGCCACTGCTGAGTTTTCCAAATTTGCTGGCAAGTTGAGTGTAGCACTTTCACTGCATCATCTTTTAGGATTTGAAAATAGCTCAACTGGAATTCCACCACCTCCACTAGCTTTGTTTGTAGTGATGCTTCCTAAGGCCTATTTCACTTTGCATTCCAGGATGTCTGGCTCTAGGCTGGTGATCACACCATCGTGATTATTTGGGTCATGAAGATCTTTTTTGTAGAGTTCTTTTGTGTATTCTTGCCACCTCTTCTTAATAATTTCTGCTTCTGTTAGGTCCATACCATTTCTGTCCTTTATTGAGCCCATCTTTGCATGAAATGTTCCCTTGGTATCTCTTATTTTCTTGAAGAGATCTCTAGTCTTTCCCATTCTATTTTTTCCTCTATTTCTTTGTACTGATCACTGAGGAAGGCTTTCTTATCTCTCCTTGCTATTCTTTTGAACTCTGCATTCAAATAGGTATATCTTTCCTTTCCTCCTTTGCCTTTCACTTCTCGTTTTCTGTACCACTTAAATTTATCTCAGCATAGGTTCATAGTTTTCCCATTTTATAAGAAAGGACAGGGTTGTTTGAGGTAAGGACAAGACTTTGTCAAGTTTAAAATTGGTGTGTGGGGTAGAGCGGGGCGCTGAATTTCTGCTGGAGGTTACACAGGGCAAATTTAATAATCACAGATACCCCTTAATTATTTGGCTTTTTTAATTTAAAAGACTTTTGTTATAAAGGATTAATGGCTGAACGCAAAAGTTTCCTTCTATGAAAGAAAAGAAAAGACTTTTCTTCAGAGGACAGAATTCAGGAATGATTGGCAGAAAGAAGTCAATTCTTTTCACCCACCCAGTGACCTGCTCATTGCTCAACAGTGAACAACATCCAGTCTTCTGAGGCAGGATTTGCTCACATTGATTGGAAATAAAAGTGTTACTAGATCATGTCAGCTCAAATTTCAACAATTAGTCCCAGGCCATTAATAACATCAACTCCAAGTTTCCAAATGAAACAACTATTACAACTTATGACAGACTGACCAAAACTTCCAACAATTTTACAAAGACTCATTCACCTGGAAATGAATAACTCATCAAGAGGCAGAGTGGAGGGTCAGTGTGCAAACGTCTACACGTGAACTTGGCTCCTGCTGTTACACCATTTTTCATTTAGTTTTGTCAGGCAGTTCAGTTCAGTCCCGTCGCTCAGTCGTGTCCGACTCTTTGCGACCCCATGAATCGCAGCACGCCAGGCCTCCCTGTCCATCACCAAGTCCTGGAGTTCACTCAGACTCACGTCCATCGAGTCAGTGATGCCATCCAGCCATCTCATCCTCTGTTGTCCCCTTCTCCTCCTGCCCCCAATCCCTCCCAGCATCAGGGTCTTTTCCAGTGAGTCAACTCTTCGCATGAGGTGGCCAAAGTACTGGAGTTTCACCTTTGGCATCAGTCCTTCCAAAGAAATCCCAGGGCTGATCTCCTTCAGAATGGACTGGTTGGATCTCCTTGCAGTCCAAGGGACTCTCAAGAGTCTTCTCCAACACCACAGTTCAAAAGCATCAATTCTTCGGCGCTCAGCCTTCTTCACAGTCCAACTCTCACATCCATACATGACCACAGGAAAAACCATAGCCTTAACTAGACGGACCATAGTCGGCAAAGTAATGTCTCTGCTTTTCAATATGCTCTCTAGGTTGGTCATAAGAATAGGGAAAAGGAGTCCAAAATGGTGGTGGCTAAAAGACAAAGAAGGGAAAAGCCCTCGAAAACAGAACAAAGGAAGGTGAAAGAAAGGTCCGAGGACTGGAGTGAGGACTTCAGGTAGAGCAGCACTCCTGGCTGAGCCCAATCTGCAGAGGGCAGGCCCAGGGGGAAGAAAACATACGATAGGAGGAGCCAAGCGCTCTTCTCTCTCTCTTCCCCCACCCCTCCACACCCCACCTCCCGCCACGCTCCTCCACTCTCTTCTCTTCTTCGAGGATGGATTCTCCTGCTATCTTCTAAATAAAACAGAACTGTAACACTGATTTGTCTAAGAGCTATGACACGGTTTGTTCAAGACCTGAGAGAGCTGTGACGCGCCAAGGGCTTTAATGTCCCAAATGGCTCCAAATCATCACTGTGACGAGACAAAGGACCAAGGAGCATACACTCGCCTGACAGTTTTATTGTCTGCGACTATATGTATCATTTGCCTAAAAAACTATCAATTAAGACAAAGTTCATAGAAAACAAAGAACATATAAATTTAAAATGTGGTGAGTCTTTGTATTTATGTGCTGACCTATAACATCCTACTCATTCATATAGTGATCAGCATAGTTGCACTATCTATCTAGTCCTCACCTCATTCTTCCCAGGTGGTGCTAGTGATAAAGAATCCACCTGCCAATGCATGAGATGTAAGAGACACAGACTGGATCCCTGGTTCAGGAAGATCCCCTGGAGGAGGGCATGGCAACCCACTCCAGTATTCTTGCCTAGAGAATCCCATGGACAGAGGAGCTTGGTGGGCTACAGTCCATAGGGTCACACAGAGTTGGGCACGATTAAAGCAAGATGCATGCACATCTCATTCTACAAAGAATCTGAGATGGCCTGAGAAATGCATGTATTACAGAAGGAAGTTAAATGTCATGACCAAGCAAAGCTCACTTGGGAAACACATACATTAAAACTGGAACAGTCCAGGGATTAGCATGACCCCTGCACAGGGATGCCACACAAATCTGTGAACTCATGATATTTTTAAAGATCCTTGACCAAGGAATGCTTAAAGAAGAAAATGAAGACTGTGCCTGGCATAAGAGATATTGGTACAGAACCCAGATACGGAGAGCTATTTGAGTCCTACACAGTGACTACAGCTAAGCAGGGAATCTGAGTGCCTCCTAGCAGCCAAGATGAAAAAGTAAATGTAGTCAGTTATATGATTTTCTATGAAGAACAAAATTTCCACTCCTCCAGGGAAGCAAAGCTGTTTCCAAACACTTGCTGTGAAACAGCTGCTCTAGGAGACACAGAAAGACATGATGGAAAAATTTTCCAGTATCTCAAATAAGGTCACAAAGCTGTTTTTTGTTGTGTTTTTTTTTACGTTGTCCCAGATTAAAACCAAATTCTACAATGCAATCAAGATCATATAGCCCAGGAGCCCAAATTTTCCCAGCAACATGGTGGATTAAGCTGAGAGTAAAAAGCTGGAAGTCCAACAGTGTAGTTTAGGAGATTATTAGCACTAAAGTGCAAGAACAAAAGTTAAAATAAATCACCAAAATTATGATGCTCCTCAGTTTCCATCCTCACCTCCTTTCTTTGTACAAGTCAGTCCCTGGCCACTGTGATCTAGCCCACAAATGGAACCACTTTTCACTTTCACTTTCTATTACCACTCCAACCTACACCTTCCAACCCAGAGCTAAAGTATTATCTTCATTTACTTATCTGACATTCCTACCTCAAGGTCCCACCAGTACCAGCTCCACAAGTCCCAAACTAATCTTAGCTATCTGACCTCTCAAACACATTTTTCCTTCTGCCATCCTCAGCTAGTCATAAAAACCCCATCCTCGGGACTTCCCTGGCGGTCCAGAGGTTAGGACTCTGTGCTTCTACTGCAGAGGGCACAGGTTTGATCTCTGGTTGGGGAACAAAGATTCTGCATTCCTTATAGTGTGCCCTCCCCCGCCCCCCACAAAAAAAATCCTATCCTCTCAGTCATCTGGGCTTACGTCCTTGCAATCAGTTTTCTCCTTTTCCTTAACTGCCCACATCCGATCAGTAGTCTGCCCTACTATTCTCCCCGTCCATTCTCTAATCCAGTCCCAGGCCCACTTTTATAGATCATATCCCCAATATCTCAGGGTCATCAGACCACACGCCTTCCTGCATCATCTCCACTCTCTCTCTCTCCACTCCACTTTCTCATATATGCTACTGCAGAAGAATGTTCCTAAGGTTGTGACTATGTCAGTCCACTTAAAAAAAAAAAAAGAAAAGAAACCTGTAATAGGTTCCCTCTGCTTACCTGAAGCAAATCTGCCTACCTAAGCCCCCATGGCCCTCTTTCTCACATAGCTTCTGCTCCAGCCAGTCTATAGGCCCTTGAGTCTAGCCACTCCTGCTATAAGCTGGATCTTCCCTTTTGTTCTCGGTTGTATACCCATGAGACGCCCTTCCCTTCACATCTGCATATTTAAGGATGAAGCTGAGATGTCACCTCACTCAGGAAGCCTTCTGTACTTCTCTCTGTGAGAAGTAACACCTCCTCCTCTCTGTCCTCCTGCGCTCGTCCAGGGCTCTCAGCCCAGAGAGGAATTAGCACACCCTGTCCTCGCTCCCTCCCCGTCTAGCCTACACTTGAGGCTGCTCCACAATCGCCACCCAAACACACATCTGGTTTGGGCAGCTCCCTGTCGCCCCTCAGGTCTCACGTCCGTCCAGTCACCCACAGCGTCTTGCTCCTACATGAATCACTGCACATATTGATTCCACTGTAGTTCACTGTTTACGCATCTGCCTCCTCCAGGGCAAGGCTCAAATCTTATTTATCTCTGCAATCTAACGTAGCCAGCTATCCACACACCATCCGAGCTCCACTCCCTGCAGAACAAGTCTTCTCTTGCTTACTTATTGTGTGTCTCTCCCACCAGAACGTACTAAATGAGAACACAGAGTTCGCTTGCGTTAATCTCATCTTTCTTCCCAGCAACTACAACAGTGTCAGGCACAGACTAGGTGAGCCAAAGCTAAGCATGAATTGATAAACAGCTGAATGATCCCAAGTGTCTAGGCCAGTCCTAGAACACCACAGTGACCCTCCCCCAAAGACTGTTGCAGGAATTGTCTTGTATATAAAAGTTATTATTAAACATATTTTACAAGCTCTGACAGTTGGGTGATCTCGATATCCTACTCTGGCTCCCAGCACGGTGCTTCATAGGAAACCCATTGGCTCAGATGGTAAAGAATCCATCTGCAATGCAGGAGATCTGGGTTTGATCCCTGGGTCGGGAAGATCCCCTGGAGAAGGGAATGGATACACACGCTAGTATTCTTGCCTGGAGAATTCCATGGACAAAGGAGCCTGGCAGGCTACAGTCCATGGGGTCACGAACAGTCAGACACAACCTCAGCAACCAACACACATGGTGCTTTACACATATGAAGTCCTCGGTAGATTTCTGAACAAATGATTTAATAAATTAATACATTACTTGAGCTTTTATGTTCTAAACCTGAATTTGTTTCCTCCTGTCAATACAGGAGAATCCGGGGACTTCCCTGGTGATCCAGTGGTTAAGTCTCTGTGCTTCCAATGCAGGGGGCACAGGTTCGATCCCCGGTCAGAGAACTAAGATTCCACATGCTGTGCAGTGCAACCAAAAGATCAATAAATAAAATACAACTCACTTTATTTCTTATGACACAGGATGCCGGGGAAAGTGTTCACTTCTGTGACTCTGAGCACGCTGTTGAACCTCTCTTCACTTCAGCTTCCTCCTTAAAAGGCCAGGAGGACCTCTCATGCAAAGCAGTCTATTCACTTCATAGCTAAATGAACAGCCTGTCCTAAGTCCTCTATTACCCCTTCTTTATCAGTCTTAAATGGTTCTAACTCATGTTAGAAAATCTTAATATATGTTCACTGAGCTTGAGTGGGCCATTATTTAAAACAGTACCGGCTTTGTTCGTGTGTAGGTGCTCAGTTGCTCAGTTGTGTCCGACTCTTTGTGACCCCACAGACTGTAGCCCGGAAGGCTCCTCTGTCCATGGAATTCTCCAGGCAAGAATACTAGAGTGGGTTGCCATTTCCTCCTCCAGGGCCTCTTCCCAACCCACAGATAAAACCCATGTCTCCTGCATTGGCAGGTGAATTCTTTACCCCTGAGCCACTGCGGAGGCCACAGGGGGTTTTCATTACGAGGTATTAATTCTCCATCAATTTTTCATACCCTTACAGTCCTTCAGCACTCATCCTGCGAGCACAGGTGACTTGAGCACATGACTGCCATCATTTCCAAGACTTCTTAGAGTCACGGCACCATAATGTCCCTGAACGGCACTACCTCACCTGAAGGGCAATTCTCTTTCCCACACAGGAAACAGCACAGCAATCAGATAAGTCATGAGAACAAGAACTGTGCCCATTAAACACAGTACGCAGTACCATGACCCCAGCTTCAGGGGGGATGATTTAGTTTTAAAAATAATAATAAAGAGCTTAATGCTACTGTAAGTGCATCTCAATCAAAATGCACTTAAATCCCTCTGGGGACAGTTCTGTCGGGAGGTGGGGAGTGGTTAGCCAGCACTCATACAGATGAATGTCACTGATAAGGTATGAGGTTATGACTCAGTCAAGATGGGATTCACTGAGATTCACTCAGACAGGCAGAGAACACAGCGAGTCTTCTGTACGACCATTAAATGTTCTTTTTCTAAGATCCTCATTTAATGAAAAGCAATGAACTGCCACAGAGGACAGTTAGCATAGAATCACCCTTTAAAAGACCAAATTCAGAAGAGGATTCTCTAACAAATCTTGATACTATTCCTAGGCAAAGAAAATATTTGCATTGGAGGCACAAAACTATATTTGCATAAATAAATGCTGCCAACACAGAAGCAATATGAAAATGTAAGCCCTTACTGGCAAGTAGTAAACCCAACAAAATGCAGATGAAAGCCAAATCTCTGGTGCTCAGGGGAAAACAAGAACACTTGAGAATAAAAGGTCAATAGAACTTTTGTTCCCAGCTGCGTAGCTAAGGCTTGCCACCTTGTGAGCTCGCAGAGCTGTTCACTCTTCTGAGAGCACCTATACCACACTGAGTTGACTGCATTTTCTCAAAAGTGAACAATTAAGAAACACAGCGCTCATGGTGACCCAACTGGAGCTATGACAAATGCCCCACTTTAAGATAACCTTTCATAGCTGCAGTTATCAGTTCAGCACCTCCAAAAGCCTTCCTAGAGATTCAAATCGCAGACATGTTATTTTAGCTCAGTTACTCCCACTTAAAAGTCCGTGCTGATTTAAAGTGTTAGAGAAAGTACACAAAGCTGCTTCCTTCCAAGATCAGGAAGGAAAGGGGCAACAAGTGCGTGTGCGCTCAGTCGCTCCGTCGTGCCCGACTGTTTTGCAATCCCGTGGACTGTAGCCTGCCAGGCTCCTCTGTCCAAGGGATTTCCCAGGCAAGAATACTGCAGTGGGTTGTCACTTCCTCCTCTGGGGCATTTCCTGACCTAGGGATGGAACTTAAGCCTCCTGAAAATCGTTAAGTGATAGTGGCTAAGGTCCTCCCCAGTGGCTCAGTGGTAAAGAATCTGCCTGCAACACGGGACATGTAGGTTTGACCCCTGCATCAGGAAGATCCCCTAGAGGAGGGCATGGCAACCAACTCCAGCATTCTTGCTCGGAAAATTCTATCGTCAGAGAAGCCTGGCAAGCTACAGTCCGTGGGGTCACAAAGAGTCAGACACAACTGAAGCAACTAAGCATGCATGCACGCATAGTGGCTAAGAAGATAAATTAACAAAAATATTGAATAATCTTGAATAGCAGAAGTTGGCAAGAACCCCTGATACTTTTCAGTGGAAGAATGTGGTCACAGTTCTGAGACGTTTCACACTAACAGGGACTTTTCCTAAACAGAGAACTCAACATCTAAGGAATTTTAAAAACTTGATAATATTTCATTCAATTCCCTGTTATAATACTTACTGGTATAAAACAAAAAACTGCAAGACGTATTTTGCCCATGGAGGATGAGAGGCACCAGGATGAAGTGAAAGACTTGAGAGTAAAATGTATCCCCCTTCCTCACCGCCAGAAGCAAAAGTGAGACATCCGCACAGCATCAAGAGCAACTTCATTAGAGTTAACAAGAACACCAAAGTCCACACGTCTACAGGAATATTAGTCCCTTCAAAGACTACATGCTCATCACAAAAATGCCTGCCAATGCTCAAGAAGTCTTAGCAGTAACTCTTTTAAGGCTGCCTTTACGTATCCAACACCTTTTCGAAAACTTCAACTGTGACAAATCTGGGTCTTTGAAAGTGGAAGTTGAAATGTGCGAGCTGGAAATACATTTAAAAAATGAAGGGAACCACTGAGCTGGATATTATTTTTAATCAAAAGAACAAGTGCTTTTTTTATGTGGCTTGAAAACTACTTCCAAAGACAATTCTTTAAGACTCCAAATTCTCCTTCTATGAGCAACAGCTATGGGATAAGCAGGCAACCTCCCTAGATGACTTCTTTGAAGAGCATGTTTCGCTTGTTAGGATGTCTTTAATATTGGGATTGTACGTTTACTTAATTAGGTAACTGCTATCTCTGATTCCATTTTTTCACGTTATTCATTCATTCAACAAATATTTATAGTGCTCCTAAGTATCTGCCGAGTACTGTGCTAAGTCCTAGGAAGGTAACGGTGAGCAGGCCTCTCTACCTGCCTCATGAAGACAATTTACAGAGGCACACAAATTATAACCAGTAAGTCAATCCAATGGGAGAAAAAAAAAGACATAGGGTGATGCAAAAACCTATTATCAAAAATTACTAAAGAAGACAATGAGCTGATACAAAGAAACTTTATTTAACACTTCATGAAGTGGACGGTCTCCTTGCGGAAACTGTAAAATGGGGCAGAAGACTGGAAGCTTTCACAGGATAAAGAATAAAGAACAGGGAAGGGAAACACGGAAAACATCGGTGACACCCCGGGCCATGCATTCACCCTTGTCTGGAGTGGGAAGTCTCAGCGCTGACCTGGCGCCTGCGGACTGACGGACTAGTTACACTCCCTGGGTTCCTGGTCAAGCAGAGCAGATGCAGGGACACTTTATTGTTGTTGTTCAGTTGCTAGTCATGTGCGACCCTTTGTGACCCCTAGAGTGCAGCACGCCAGGCCTCTGTCCTTCACTATCTCCTAGCGTTGGCTCAAACTCATGTTCACTGAGTCAGTGATGCCATCCAACCATCTCATCCTCTGTTGTCCCCTCCTCTTCCGGCACTCAATCTTTCCCAGCATCAGGGTCTTTTCCAATGAGCTGACTCTTCGCATCAGCTGGCCAATGTACTGGAGCATCAGCTTTAGCATCAGCCCTTCCAATGAATATTCAGGATTGATTTCCTTTAGGATTGACTGGTTTGATCTTCTTGCTGTCAAGAGTCTTCTCCAGCATCACGATTAGAAAGCATCAGTTCTTCAGCGCTCAGCCTTCTTTCTGGTTCAACTCTCACATCTGTACATGACTACTAAGAAAACCATAGCTTTGACTACACGGACCTTTGTTGGCAAAGTGATGTCTCTGCTTTTTAATACACTGTTTAGGTTTGTCATAGCTTATCTTCCAAGGAGCAAGGGACACTGGAATCATCTAAGTGTCAGTTTGCAAGTGGAGCACCTGGGCATGAGCGGCTCCATCGGGGGGCTAGAAAGTTATTTTAACAAGCCTGTAACAGTGAGACCCAGCTGGTGTAAAGAGGCTTTCTAAGGAGATGTAGTTTTTTGTTTTGGCTGTGCCAGTTCTTTTTGTTGCTGAGTACAGACTTTTTCTAGTTGCAGCAAGCAGGGGGGTATTCTCCAGTTGTGGTGCTCAGGCTTCTCATTTCAGTGACTTCTCTTCTTGCAGAGCACAGGCCCCAGGAGTTCAGGATTCAGGAGTCATGGTGCACAGGCTTAGCTTCACTACGGCATGTGGGAACTTTCCAGACCAGGGATTGAACCTGTGTCTCCTGCGCTGGCAGGCAGATTCTCATCCAGTGCACCACCGTGGAGGTCCAGAGAGTTCATCTGAACTGAAGATAATCAGCAGTTAACTCATTAAACAAAGAGCACTGCGAGGGGAAAGGTATGGAGACTGGGTGGAGTAGAGGAGAATCATGTTTCAAGTAGCATGTGCAAAGGCTCTGTAGTTTGGTTTGGTTTTTTTAAGACTATGGGCACATTAAGAAATGAAAGACTGCAGTGCTAAAGCACTCACTTCAGTTCAGTTCAGTTCAGTCGTGTCCAACTCTTTGCGACCCCATGAATCGCAGCATGCCAGGCCTCCCTGTCCATCACCATCTCCCAGAGTTCACTCAGACTCACGTCCATCGAGTCCGTGATGCCATCCAGCCATCTCATCCTCTGTCATCCCCTTCTCCTCCTGCCCTCAATCCCTCCCAGCATCAGAGTCTTTTCCAATGAGTCAACTCTTCGCATGAGGTGGCCAAAGTACTGGAGTTTCAGCTTTAGCATCACTCCCTCCAAAGAAACCCCAGGGCTGATCTTCTTCAGAATGGACTGGTTGGATCTCCTTGGAGTCCAAGGGACCCTCAAGAGTCTTCTCCAACACCACAGTTCAAACGCATCAATTCTTCGGCACTTTGCTTTTTTCACAGTCCAACTCTCACATCCATACATGACCACAGGAAAAACCATAGCCTTGACTAGATGGACATCTGTTGGCAAAGTAATGTGTCTGCTTTTGAATATGCTATCTAGGTTGGTCATAACTTTTCTTCCAAGGAGTAAGCATCTTTTAATTTCATGGCTGCGTCACCATCTGCAGTGATTTTGGAGCCCCAAAAAATAAAGTCTGACACTGTTTCCACTGCTAAAGCACTACTTTAATACTAGTGAGAATACTAGCACTGAGTGAATACCAGTGAGAATACTAGCATTGACTGAATACTAGTGAGAATACTAGCGCTGAGTAAATATTAGTGGGAATACTAGTTTTGCATGAATACTAGTGAGAATACTAGCATCGAGAAGTGTCTCAATACTAGTGAGAGAATGGTCCAGGATGAGGCTGGCAAAGTAGACGGCTGGACTCCACAGAGCCTGGCACACATTAAGGATCTTCACTTACCTTAAGAGTGATGAAAGGCCTCAACTGGACTTTCAAATGGGAAGGAGGATGGGGAAGAGACACCATAAAATCAACGTTATTTAATATCACCAAGGCTAGAGTAAAGAACCAACTGGAGAGTGGACAGAAGAGAAGCAGGAAGACCAGTTAAGAAGACACTGTAATAATCTCAAGAGAGGGTGGGGATAACACAGATGCAAGAAAGGGGTGGATCTGAGAGGCATTGGATGTAAAAGCAGTGAAAGTTAGAATGGTATTCTGTGTTTGTTATTTACTCAAAGATAATACTTTCATTATGCCTGCTGCTACTGCTGCTAAGTCGCGTCAGTCGTGTCCGACTCTGTGCAACCCCATGGACGGCAGCCCACCAGGCTCCCCCGTCCCTGGGATTCTCCAGGCAAGAACACTGGAGTGGGTTGCCATTTCCTTCTCCAATGCATGAAAGTGAAAAGTGAAAATGAAGGCACTTCGTTTTGCCTAAGAATTACTTATTTGCTAATCACAGGAAATGGCAACCCACTCCAGTATTCTTGCCTGGAGAATCCTGTGAACGGAGGAGCCTGGTGGGCCACAGTCCCTGGGGTCGCAAAGAGTCCGACACGGCTGAGCGACCGCACTTTCTTGCACTTTGCAAACCAAAACACATAATGCAAATGTCAGAGTTCTTTTTCAACCAGGTCCCACATATTTTATCTTTTATATAAGGAAGAAAAAATAACAGAGAAAAGCAAGACTTAAGAAGTATTTCATTTTATGTAAAAATGTGTGTTCCTGAAAAACTGAGTTGCACCTGGGTAATAAAAGAACCCATACCTTATTACTGAGTAAATATTTTTCTTGCACAAAAACACACTAAAAAATGCAGAACAGATTCTCATGATACTGTATCAAGTGAAATGTAAACCATTATCTCAATGATTTCCATACATCATTTCTCTTTTATTACAGGGTACATAAATCAGGTGATTTTACAACTCTAAAAGGAGGGAATGGCTGAGAGATTTAATAATCACCATCAAGTTTTATAATAAACCATTTAGTAAGCAACTAGAATGCCCAAGAGGCTTGCAGTGATTTAAATCTATTCTTTCACCAGTGATTTCACTGGCTCCCTGATAATTCCCTGATGGACAAGGGAAGCCTGATGTGCTGCAGTTCATGGGGTCACAAAGAGTCGGAAACGACTGAGCAACTGAACTGAACTAAACTGAATGATTTCACCCACATGGAAAAGTCATTTTTATATCTATCTTACTGTGATATGCTACTTCTAATCCATACCCTCCAAAAAAATACAGCTTTCCAGTAGGCCTGGGTTAGCTACCATGTCATAGCAACATACTGGGTCAGCCAAAAGTGCACTCGGGTTTTTCTGTGTGGTGGTGCATGCTCAGTCGTGTCTGACTCTTTGCAACTCCATGGACTGTAGCCTGCCAGGCTCCTCTGTCCATGGAAATTTCTAGGCAAGGATACTGGAGTGGGTTGCCATTTCCTTCTCCAGGGGATCTTCCCAACCCAGGGATCAAACCTGTATCTCCTGAGTCTCCTGCATTGCAAGCAGATTCATTACCACTGAGACACCTGGGAAGCCCCCGTAAGATGGTATAAAGTTCAAAATGTAGTCACCCTTACAAACTCCGTGAATACACAAAAAGCCAATTTTGTACTGAATTTGCCACTTGTTCTTGTGTTTGATGCACACGGGCCAATCTGGGCCATACTCAGAACAAACATAAAGGGGGAATCTGGGTTTTAGTAGTCTCATACATCAATGACAAATGTACCAACTAAAGTTTAATGCCATGAGCTAAAAAAAAATTTTTTTAAGACAGTCTAACTTTGAGATTTTGCAACTAGATTCTACACCACTCCTTGAAAATACAGTTTTCAACTTGGAAAGAAACAGATTCAATATAAAAATCACTGAAGAATGAATATAAAACTACAGCATGTTGATAAACTGACTTCTAAAGGCTAAACGCACATTTTAAAATGCTGCTTTTGACAACTTAAGTCACAACCGAGGCATTATTTGATTGCAGACTCTGCATATGAATTTCTGTTTTCTTCCTTAAAAAAAATCATTAAGCAACTAAAGTGTATGTGAAGTAACCTGAATCACCGAAAACAGAGTCTTGGCAGTCACTATACTTTATAACACACTTAAGCTGAATTGGGCACACAGAAATATAACTTCTGATATGCAACAACAGCTCTTTGTGGTTGTTTTTAAATGTATGCCTTGAAATCTTTCCAGCACAGAGGTAAAGAAGAGAAATCATGAAAATCTCATTATCTTTTACTTTTCAGGAAAAACAAAGTAGATTAAAATTAAGAATTAAAATCTCAAGCCTTACAAAACTAAAAATGTAATTCACCGAAAAATATTTATTACTATTGAGCTATGCCAGTGTACTCGATATGCCAAGTCTGCTGCTCGCCTGGACATTTTACGATCACATTAAAACACAGTTGAAAGGGGAGCCCTACAGCAAAAAGGTTGACCCTTTCATGATTTTACCTGCTTGACAAAGGTGTCATGATAAGTCACATGGCTCATGAGTTTCCCCAGCTGACTGTTGCTTCATGCACTCACCAGTATTTTTTTTTATGGTTTAATTTTTTTTTAATTTTTATTTTTACTTTATTTTACTTTACAATACTGTATTGGTTTTTCCATACATTGACACGAATCCGCCACAGGTATACATGAGTTCCCAATCCTGAACCCCTCCTCCCACCTCCCACCCCATATCATCTC
Source organism: Ovis aries (assembly GCF_016772045.2). Lineage (NCBI taxonomy): Eukaryota > Metazoa > Chordata > Mammalia > Artiodactyla > Bovidae > Ovis > Ovis aries. The sequence continues at coordinate 6,564,727 of NC_056070.1, forward strand.
TCTGGATCATCCCCGTGCACCAGCCCCAAGCATCCTGTATCCTGTATCGAACACAGACTGGCGATTCATTTCTTACATGATAGTATACATGTTTCAGTGCCATTCTCCCACATCCTCCCACCCTCTCCCTCTCCCTCAGAGTCCAAAAGTCCATTCTATACATCTGTGTCTCTTTTGCTGTCTCGCATACAGGGTCATCATTACCATCTTTTTAAATTCCATATATATGTGTTAGTATACTGTATTATTGTTTTTCTTTCTGGCTTACTTCACTCTATAATCAGCTCCAGTTTCATCCATCTCATCAGAACTGATTCAAATGTATTCTTTTTAATGGCTGAGTAATACTCCATTGCATATATGTACCACAGCTTTCTTATCCATTCATCTGCTGATGGACATCTAGGTTGTTTCCATGTCCTGGCTATTATAAACAGTGCTGCAATGAACATTGGGGTACATGTGTCTCTTTCAATTCTGGTTTCCTCAGTGCGTATGCCCAGCAGTGGGATTGCTGGGTCATAAGGCAGTTCTATTTGCAATTTTTTAAGGAATCACCACATTGTTCTCCATAGCGGCTGTACTAGTTTGCATTCCCACCAACAGTGTAGGAGGGTTCCCTTTTTTCCGCACCCTCTCCAGCACTTATTGCTTGCAGACTTTTGGATCTCAGACATTCTGACTGTCACCAGTATTTTAGTAAGGAAAAGTAAAGCGGGTTTTTATCTAAGACTCAGGTCTTACAATTTCTGTATTCCAAGTGAAGGGATATTCACTCACCCCTTACTTTTCTTAAGAAGTACAAACAAGTACATCCGACAAGGTAGTGAAAACTTGAAGGATTAACGAGGATATTAGACATCTCACATGTAATTTTTTTTTTTGGCCCCACATTGCAGCCTGTGGGATCTCAGCTCCCCAATCAGGGATCAAACCCAGGCCCTCAGCAGTGAAAGTGCAGAGACTGAACCACTGGTCCATCAGGGAATTCCCTAATATCTAAGGTTTGTGAACAGAAAAAAAAAATAAAGTTTTTATTTATCAGGAAAGGAACTGACACTAAGGCATTTTGATTTACCTGCTCTGTTTGTGTTTATGTATGATGAGCTACCATCACTCAGGTCCGCAATTAACAATGTATAGCTATTCACAACCTGCCATTCCCACTTCTTGCCTCTGCTGGATTGTTTAAAGCAAATCTCAGGACTTCTGCAGTAGTCCAGTGGTTAAGACTCCGGGCTTCCGCTGCAGGGGGCCCAGGTTCAACCCCTGGTCAGGAAGCTCAGATCTCACACGCCTTAAAGCATGGCCCAAATCATACACCATATCTGAGACAAGAAAAAAATGGCCCACAAATATATGTCACTTCCCAATCCCCAGATGCTCTGAATATTAGTTTATATAGGGGGAAATATGCAGCTATAACTTTCAGTCTTAAGGAGGAATTCATCTTGGATTATCCAAGTAAGTCCTAAATGCAATCCCATGTATGCTTATAGGAAAAAGGTAGAGGAGACAAGACACAGACATACCAAGAGGAGAAAGCCACGTGAGGTGGGACAGAGATGCAGCCACAGACCAAGGGCAGCTTCCAGAGAAGAAAGAATTCTCCCCCAGCTCCGCACAGGGACCATGGCCTTGCCTACGCCTTGACTTTAGACTTCGAGCCTCCAGAACAATGAGAGAACAATTTCTGTTGTTTGATCCACCCAGTCTGTGGAAGTATTACCATAGTTATAAGAAACTAACCAAATATTATACAAACTGAAAATTTTTTCACCATGTATATTTAAGAAGTACTCTTTTTAAAAATAATGCCATGATCATTCCCTTTGTTAAAGTCCTTTAATGTGTCTATATCCAGAGTTTAAATTTCCCAAATTGCCTCAATTTCATATTTCTAATTTATAACTTTGTGGTGATTTAGCCAAACCAAGATACAAAAATACTTATGCCTCTTAAGTCTCAAGGCAACTTTTTTAAATATAATAAATAAATAAAAACACTTATCTGACACTGACTTTGGGGAAAAAAAATAACAGTTCCTTCTTTTTCTTGCCATTTATTTACTGAACAAACAAAATAACTTGTTCTGCAGAAATATCTGCATTCTGGATTTGGCTGATCACATCTCCATGATATTTTTAAACATGGTCCCCTTTTTCCTATGCTTTTTATAAACTAGCAATTAGAGACAAAGTCTTGATTGGAATCATATTCAGGTTTTTGATAAGTAATGTCAAATGGTTCTATATATTTCCTATTTTATCCAGTTAGGGGGCACATATTTACTTTTTTCTCTCTTTGTAACATTAACATTGATTGGTGGGTACAGGGATTCTCTGTCTGATGTTATCAGTTATAAAGTTCCCAACTGCCCTTTGACCTAGGTTTCAGGAGTCACTGACGACCATTCCCTAGGTTGCTGTTTCATTATGGGTAATAAAATGGTAGTATTTTCTTTATGTCATTTCTTCTGCACTTATGGGTTGGAATCCTAAAAATCAGGTTTTTGTACAAACCACTTGTTGGTTCCTCTGAAATACAGCATTGGTTTTTTAAAAAACAGGAAATGTAAGGTAAGTGCTTGATAACACCTTTTTAAGGTAGTATCAGACAGATACCTGCCTCTTGACTATTAAGACTACCCTGGTCTGACTCAATGAGTGTAACTTCTCAAGTGCACTCCACATAGTCCTCAGGTTACCGGTTCAAATACTCCACCTACAATATGAAACCTATTTTTAAAGAACAAAAGGCAGGACCCAACATGACTATGTCGATTTGATGTCGATTCTCAGGATTTACGCCCAATCAGACCAGTCCAAACTCTTCAACCAGCCCCATGGAACCAGTCTGCCTGCGGCTGACTGATCCTGTCTCACTGGTGCAGCCCATCTTCTCATGCTGGACTTGGCGCCTTTGGCTGGTGCTCTGCACACCTGACGCTCTCCCTGCAACCAGCTCAAGCTGTCCTCTTTGCCCTCAGCAGTAGACACAGCTCCTGCTCCTGCATCCAGCACCCACCCTTCTTCAGAGAATGGCACGACCCTTCTTTCAGGAGACTGCTCCTCTTCCCCACCCAAAAAATGTGTTTCTAGACAGGGCTGCCAATTACCAAATAACGTGTGCCGCCGGCCACAGGGAAAAGGGTACCATCCAAGGGAGGTCAACCAGAGGCAGCCCCGGGATTCTGAGATGTAGATTAAAAGCTCAGGCCCTCTTTCTCGGTGATCCTTGGCTTTCGGGCAGCCATGCCCTCAGCCACGTGGAGAAAACTGACCCAGAGAGAAGTAGGGAGAAGTAGGGAAAAGACATGGAGACTCTCAGTGGTACAGGAGTTTCCAGCTCTGGCTTCCAATACCTCCTTCACTTCTCTCATACCTTTGACCATGTGAGTCAATAAATTCCCTTTCCATATAGTTGAAATTTCTAATAACTTACAACCAAAGGAAGCCTAACACAATCCTCACCACAGTGACCTCTACATTTCTGGTTTCTTATGCTTATTTTCTGTACAAATAACACTTAATCACAAGCTGTCCTAATTTTTTGTGTGTCAAATACATCTCTGTCAACATCTTTTGTGGCCTTGCAGACATATTAACTCATAATTTTTGAAAGAATCCCACTAACAATCCCTAGAAGAGTGCTAACAGAGATTTAGTACATAAATAACAATTACCATGTACTGATCATTACTTACATGGTAAGCATTTCAGATGTGTTATCTTATTCAACCCTCAAGGAAAATTCCTGCGGGGGGCGGTGCATTATAAACTTGGGCTTCCCCGATGGCCCAAGTAGTAAAGAATCCACCTGCCAATACAGGAGACGCAGGAGATGTAGGTTTAATCCCTGGGTCAGAAGATCCCCTGGAGGATGAATGGCAACCCACTGCAGTATTCTTGCCTGGAGAATCCCATGGACAGAGGAGCCTGGTGGCTACAGTCCATGGGGTCGTGGAGTCAGACGTGACTGAGCACAAAAACATAAAGAAGCTAAGGTTCATCCCAGGAAAGCAACAGGTTCACAGACACAATTATTAAACAGCAAGGCAGCAGTCTGAGCCAGATTTGTGTCCAAACTGCACCTTCTCTCCACCATGCCCATGTTGCCTCCCACAACAATAAATACTTGCTAATTAACTTACCAGAGAGTATAACTCACCAAAGGCCTCCATTTAACCCCTGACTCTCCTCTGACCTCAAAGTACATGCCCTTCATCATTAAGCACAGCCTTAATATATGGATGCATAAATAAATGAGCCATATGAAAATAAGTACCTTGAAAAAGTTATAATACAATTTCTCCAAAATTACTACTGGCAGCCTGAAGATGAAATGCTGGCATTCCTCTTAAGGAAGAGGTAAAAGGATGAATATTTAAGACCCCTCTGCCTGAACAAGATGTATACAACTCCCCTGGCGGTGATATTTCAAAGCAGCAAAAGGAGATTGGTGAGAGCCTGTCGCTGTGAGACACGCCTTCAGCTCTGCAATTGCTCAGAGGAATATTCTTGTGTCATCATTAGACACTAACAGTTATTGAGCACTCCCATGGCTTGGAGGCAAGAACAGAAGCCCTTTAGGAAGAAAATGGCTCCATCTTCTTAGCTCAGTCACGAAAGACCAGGAGGACAGGAACAGCAGTTTACTGACAGAGAACCCCAAAATCCCCAGTTCCCATCTCTACACGATCTGCACACTTCAGGCCAAGGTTTTCGATTCCCTGCTTCTGTGTCCAATTGCTGCTGGAACTACTCTATTAAACTAACTTCAAGGCAACAACTGTTTTCAGCATCTACCCAAGGACTTAAGTGTCCCATACACGTGTTGGTGTGTCTCTTTTTTTTTCCTTCCTCACTTTTTCCACTCTACTTGGGGACCTTATACCATACATACACTCTTCTGAAGAAGACAGTGATTGTTCCTAAGAAGGCCAGAGCTGCTATCAAAGAGGCGTGCTCCTTAGTTATACGTTGGCAAGAGCAGAGCCAAGGGGAGAGTGTGCCCAGCACACACTGGAGAATGGCTGTACCCCTTGACGGCACGGGACTTTGCTAACCTGCACGCTCTGGTGAAAGACGAGCCCTGAAGCACTCAGCACCACCACAGACACAAAACAACTTCAGATGAGACTGTATGTGCGACAGTGCTCTTCAAGCCGTGAACAGCCAGGAGACTCTAAATCACTCCTGCTGTAGATGTGGCGGCAACAAAGGCAACGACCTGGCGAACAGGTGGGTATGTGATTTGAAGCCTGACTCGGTCTGGACATGCTAAGTCCCTTCAGTCACGCTCGACTCTTTGTGACCCTATGGACTGTAGCCTGCCAGGCTCCTCTGTCCGTGGAATTTTCCAGCTAAGAACACTGGAGTGGGCATCATGCCCTCCTCCGGGGAATCTTCCCAACCCAGGGATTGAACCCTTGTCTCTGATGTCTCCTACATGGGCAGGCAGGTGTTTTACCACAAGTGCCAACTGGGAAGCCCAGCTCTGAATAGACGGGACCTTCAGTAATAAGAAGGGAAAAAGGAAGAGGGGCCAACAGGATTTAACAGAAAGCCCAGACAACCAGGGGTGTGAAGAGTTTTCAAGACAGCAAGCTCCCAATGACCTCCGTGGTGGCTGGCTAACTGGCTAAGCCACCAGTTACTAAGACTCCACGCTCCCAATGCAGGGGGCCTGGGTTTGATCCCTGGGCACAGAACTAGATTCTGTCTGACACAACTGAAGATCCTGTGTGCTGCAATGAACAAACAGTGCAGCCAAATACATAATTTTTTTTAATCTTTGAAAAAAAAAGACAGCAAACTCTCAATCAATTCAACAAACACTTTACTGAATGGCAGGCATTGGTCTACATCTTGGGACACAGCCAAAGAGAGTCAAAACTAATTCAGCAGAGATCCCTGCCCTTCATGGAGCTTTACGTTCTTATTTGGGGGTTAACTGATAAACAATACACAAAATAAATAAGTAAATTGTAATATGTTAGAAAACAAGTGCAGGACAGCAGGGGAAGGGGGAAGGAATGTGCAGAGGATCTGTAATACTCTGAGATTAAAAGACACACCAAAGTGCATAAGGGGGTCAGATTTGCAATGATGTTCCTCAAAAACTACATTCAACTGCAGGAGAAATGAGGAAAATCAAACAGAGTTTGAAGGAAATGTGCATAAAATTGGACAAACCCAAACTGCCTAGGAACACAGAGCTCTTTTTCCATATTTCGTCTTCTTGACCCTTGCTCAAAATTATTGACACCAACATGCTACATAATATTATTATGGAGGAAGATACGAAATAACTTCACCATGGGCAGAGCAAAGGGAATTATAAGAGACAAAAGCATAGCAGAAGAGAGCAAAAACAGTTGCAAACCAGTACTTCAGGAAAGGGCTAATTCAACAGAACTTTAAATATGGCTCAACTTTTTCTTAGGAAAAGTTAGCTCTAGGTCAAGGACGATGTATAAGTTTTGTTTCTAGTAACAACTCCAAACAACTGGCAGAGTCTCCCTGGAGCGCCACTCTGATAAAGAGTCCTGAGTTCTGTGGGCCATGAGCTAGACATTTCTTCCCTGGGCACAAGGTTGGGGGCAGAGCGCACATGCCCCATACTTGCCTCTCCTTCCTTGGTAGAGCTTAGTGCTTTAAAAGAAAATCAGTAAACACTGACCACCTTCTATGTGAAGCAAAACCAAGAACAGTGGAGGATTTGCAGTACAGAGCTTGACCCGAGTCCTCATGGCGTTTATAACTGGGGATAAGAACAATTGTACAAAAGATTTTTTAACACTAGAAAGCTAATGACTAAATTCCTAAAATTTCAGTACAGAGATTCAGATGCCAGGAAACTGCTACAGGAGAAGATAGCCAAGAAAGGCTTAATGGAGGACACAGGCTCGGAACTGGATTTGAAGAATTCACATCACTGAGACAGGAAAGAGGAAGCACCAGTCCCATCAGAGAGAGTGGGAAAGGTGTGCTCAGGAATGAAGAACAGATCGGCACGGCAGCCTGAGCAGAGGGCCTGCATGGGGCGCAGCACAGATGCCTGAGTGTTAGGGATCGCCAGGGAAACAGACCAGCCGAAGACATGCAGATAAGGGAGGTGGACAGACGCAGAGAACAAACATGGACACCGACGGGAGAAAGGGGTGGGGTGGGATGAGCTGGGACGCCGGGACTGACGCATTTACGCTCCTACGTATAAAATATGTAACTAATGCGAACCTGCTGGGTAGCGCAGGGAACTCTAGTCCGTGCTCTGTGGTGACCTAAATGGGAAAGAAATCCAAAACAGAAGGGATGCGTGTATACATAGAGCTGATTCTCTTTGCTATGGAGCAGAAAGCGAGACAACATTGTAAAGCAACTCTACGCCACTAAAGATTTTAAAATAAATCAAGGATGTATATTTTCATATATATATAAACAGACAGAAAGGTTTATTGTAAGGAATTGGCTCATGCAATTAACAAAGGCTGAGAAGTCCCAAGATCTGCAGTTGGCAAGCCAGAGAGGAACAGCTGATAATACAGTTCAAGTCCAAGCTTAAGGCCAAAGACACAGAAGATGGATGTCCTAGCTCAAAACCTGTCAGGCAGAGAGCGCAAATTCTCCCTTCCTCAGCCTTTCTGTTCAATTCAGGTCTTCAGTGGACTGAATGAGGCCCATCCACAACAGAAACGCCCTACTTTCAGCAGAAAGACTACTCAGTCTACCAATTCCAGTGTCAAGCTCATCCAGAAACAACCTCACAGACACACCCAAAACAATGTTTAACCAAATAAATCCCTGGACAACCTGTCACCCAATCAATTAAATCTGGCACCTAAATTTAGCCATTATACCTTGAACTGACTTATTACTCAGTAGGCAACAAGGACCATGATTAGTGACATAAGCAAAGCTGTACTTTATAGAATCAGACCAATCATGGCATGAAATGGATCACAGAAAGAAAAACTGGAAATGAACACAAGGCAAAACACACTCTAACCGCCCATGTGATGATGAGACGCAGACCGTGAACAACACACACGTACGGGATTCTGTTCACAGTAAGGTTCTCAGCCCGGTGACTCAGAGGAGTTACTCTCGTCACCCTATAGTTTAATAGGATGTCAGGATCCAAATAAAGAGCTATGCCGCAGGAACTGGAGAAGCAAGCCTAGGATTTCAAAGGTCAGCAACGAGGATGCAGATTTACGGATCACCTGTGCAGGGGACGGAGCCAAGTTGAGAGTTTGCTCCAGGAGTGCCCCCCCGACAGAAGCCCGAAGGACAGCAGGTTGAATCAGTCAGGCTCGAGTCAGAAAGTCGTTTTGTGACTCACTGTGGAGGAACGACCACTCCTAGGTGGCACACTAATCCTAAAACGTGATCAAGAGGTAGGATGACTTTAGGAGGAAAAAAGGGAGAAGCAATACAACCAGGCCCCAAACAACCAAAACACAGCTTACAAGCTGATTCATCAAGAGCGACTGCAGGGTCCACTTTCCAAATCGGACACACAAAGTCCTCAACATGAACCCAGTGGAGAAGTACAAGGAGGAAACTGAAAGACAAACTTCATCAAGCTGAAGTTAGCATTAACCATTAAGTTTTTAATACAACTCGAGTAAAGAGCACATTGTCCAGTATTTCCTGAAGCAAATCAAGGTCAGTGAAAGTCCTGTTGCCACTTTTTTCATAAACATTACTGCATCTTGCTTAAAATAAGGAAAGTGTAAACATTCTGAAATATATCACAAACAGGAGGGATTTTAAATAGTCAACTTATTTAAAAAGTGACAGTGTTAGAGAACAGGCAATAACTAAGACTAATACACAAGATAAGTTTCATCTTCCCACAAAAAAAAAACCCAAAATGTAAGAACTATATACAAGCAATGAAGTTTTATCTGTATCCTAAAAAATTCTTAATTTATTAAGAAATTTTTCATATAAAAGACATCAAGAAGCATTTTTCCTAATAAAATAAACATGGGCAGATATCATCTTAATTTTAAGGGTGCACCAAATATTTATGCTAAAAGACCTACTGATGATCATATTTTTAAAGTATAGCTTATATTACTTATGCATAAATACACACATGTATTACACACAAGTGTAATACATAGGGTATGTGTGTATATATATATAAGTGTGTATATATATAAGTGTGTATGTGTGTACATTTATATTTGTTAAGATGTTTTTATACTCATTCTAATATGTTACAAAGAAAATCATGAATGAACTCCAAGTACAAGTTCCATGAAGACAAACAAAACAGAAGGTATTCATCCTGAGGAATGAAACATAATCCTCTAACTGAATGGTCATGAACAAAGCTTGGACTCCATGAAAATATTAATCAGCTCTCTAAGATGACCAATAAAAACTCTGCCACAGGAAGTGCTGAAATGTTCCTGCTTCAGTGAGCCTAGGTCATGAAATTCGGCCAAAGTAATTACATTTCACGTTTGCCACACACAGATGAGTAAAATTAGTTCCTGGGACTTTCTGCAGGTCTAAAGATCTTAAAATTGACGCATAACCAATACTTCAACAGAGGTAAATTTTCATACAAGAAGAGGAGCTAAAACACACTCACTCTGCACTCTGCAAAGCCTAGAGGATTCCCTGAACTCCTTACTGGCATGTCCTAGAATAATGTTCTTTAAAAAAATTTTTTTTTAACTATGCTCCATAAAAAGTAATTAGCAGCTCATCCAACAACTGCAGAATATATTTAGAGCTGTTATCAATTACTATATTCTCTTGGGGAAAATACTAAAACCAAAAAAATCTGAAATGAGGTGAGCCTCACCTAAAAGCTTAGCACCTTTTGTTACGATGACCTTTTGTTTCAGAGTCTGCTCATATATTAATAATTTCTATCTTTGGTCCAATATATTCAAAAATAAAAAAGCCACTAATATAGTTTAAAACGTAGAGACACTACTGGAGGAAGTATAAATTAGAGATATTTAACTTTTCATCCCTCTGACTCTTTCACAAACCTTTCCTACCCAAGTGTACAAAGATATACTTTCAAGGATGTTCTCCAAAGTATTATTCTTACTAGGGGAAAATGGGAAACCCCCCACATTTCCAACAATAGGAAATTGTTTAAATCACCTGTGATGCAATACTACACAGTATGATCTGTATGTATGGCTATGGAAACATTTTCAATGCATATTAAGTTACAAATTAAGTTGAAAGTTGTGCTATTTTACCCCTACTTGTTATTAAAAGCACAATTATAAATATATTTTAATTTAGGAAAATTTGGGGGAACTTTCTCTAGAATACAACATCACATTGCATGTTTAATTTTCAACATTACATACTTCTATAGTGTTTGAATGTTGAATATGTATTGTGTGTATAATCAGAAAAAATAAAGTTTTCTTTTAAGTTGGTGATATAATTTTGGAGAGAAAGTAGAAAATCTCAATGTATGGCAAAACCAATATAGTACTGTAAAGTAAAATTTAAAAAAATAAAATAAAATAGAAATAAAATAGAAATCTTGCAGTGTTAAAAACTTTTCTATTATAGTTCTGCTATATCACCTGCCTCGGCCTCTCTCTTGGAAGACCATTGTTTCCTTATTCTCAGAATTTCAAAATTAAGCAACACACATAGATATCAGAAAGACCTTCTTATCATCTCCCATTAGTAATAGCTTCTCGAGATAAAAGTTTAGGCCAAACTCCAGTATTTACCAAACGCAACTGAGTAACACCATCAATTTCTTAATAGCTGCACACAGATTGCAAAAGTGTCTCTCAGTTCAGTTCAGTTCAGTCGCTCAGTCGTGTCCGACTCTTTGCAACCCCATGAATCGCAGCTCGCCAGGCCTCCCTGTCCATCACCAACTCCCGGAGTTCACTCAGACTCACGTCCATCGAGTCAGTGATGCCATCCAGCCATCTCATCCTCTGTCATCCTCTTCTCCTCCTGCCCCCAATCCCTCCCTGGGATTTCTTTGGAAGGAATGATGCTAAAGCTGAAACTCCAGTACTTTGGCCACCTCATGCGAAAAGTTGACTCATTGGAAAAAAGTGTCTCCAATCCTAATTAAAAGTTATTATAGGCCTGGTGGGCTTCTGTCTATGGGGTCGCACAGAGTCGGACACGACTGAAGCGACTTAGCAGCGGCAGCAGCAACCTCAAAAGTGTACAGGTTATGCAGACTTTGAAATTCTGAAGCACTTTTGTGATAGAAATATGAAGAATTAGAGATAATTACCTATTTTTGAATCCACAGTCCAACAACCTAATCAAACGCTGTAAAAGGCAGACAGAAAGGAGAAGGGAGCAATGCCTGGAAAGCTGACTAAGGAATCACAAGCATGGAGGAAAAGTTCCACCTGCCTGGGGAAGGGTGTGAACCTGGGAGACCTTAGCAAAACAACTCAACTATATTTCAATTTCCTCACCTACAAGATGAAAGGGCTGGAAATAAACAATCTCTGCAGTCTCTTTTGACTTTAAAATTCGAAAAACAAACCTTTACTCTTTCCTTGCCAAAGAAGACCTAAAAAAGCAATACACATGTACACAGCATAAAATATAAGGTCTAAGGTTATAAGGTACTTGGCCAAAATCAGCAAGAGTCCTGCCTGGCTCCTCCTCACCCTTGAGTTCCACTCTCCAAAAGAAGCCCTTTCAACTCTTTTAGATGTTTCTTCTAGTAATTAATTCCATACTTTTAAACCCCACACTTAAGTTCTATTTTCTGATTTTTTCAACTGTAGATCCTCGTCAAAGTTTCTTATGGCAACCAGTAGGGCATTTATTTACCTACCCCACCTCCTGGGGTGCACCTACACTGTTAACATGCAAAGGATATAAAGATGACATGCATGTACACACACGTGTATGTACGTGTTTCTACAGTCCCCCGTGAGCTCACATTTTGGTTAATGAGAAATAAGACCCCATTTTGCACCCAAACCTGCACAAAATGCAGCAGAGAAAAAATTGAAAGCCTGTCCTCTAAATCAGAAACACTGCACTTGGGTCTGAGTTCAACATATACAGGAACAAAATATGCACCTAAAAGTTTCCTATTTTCTCTGAATCTCATCTGTTTTCCTCCTGTATAATCTGAATATAATAGCACGAACTTCAAAATGGTTAAATCACAAAGCACAAATATGGTATATGCTCGGTCCCTCAGTCATGTTCCAACTCTTTGCAACCCCAGGGACTGTAGCCCGCCAGGCTCCTCTGTCTATGGGATTTTTCAGCCAAGAATACTGGAGTGGGTTGCCATTTCCTCCTGCAGGGGATCTTCCCTGACCCAGGGATCGAACCCACATCTCTTGCATCCCCTGTACTGGCAGGAGGATTCTTTAACACTGTGCCACCAGGGAAGCCCCCATACTACATCTGATCTTAGCCAAACAGCCAAGAAGCGATGGCAAAAGCTGCCTTTTTGGTTAAGTCAGCCACCTCAAGACCCACAAAAAAGTTACTTTCTGTGACTGTCTTCACTAAGAGATCCCTATAAATGAAGTTCCTGAAGCTACTGGTCACTTGAGCACTGTTCTCCTGTGTAGGCTAAAAACTAAGAGGCAGACGTCATCGAGAGTAAGAGTGAAGTAAAGGTGTTCACTCTTCACACAAGTGTGAGAAGTAAGGGTGAAGTAAATCATGTTCCACGGCCAAAATCTGAGGGGCCAGCTCTTCCAAGGTCCTATGTATCACCCAATGAGACAAACGTGCATAGAACATCGAGCATCTAAGCAGGGATCAGAGAAAGCAACTCTGTTTTATATTTCCAGAGAGAGGGAGCTTTCTTATCAAATTCTCTTTGGAAAAGTGAAACAAGAACATCATTTCCAAAGTCACACCTCAGCCTTCTATATGATATTTCAACATTATCTGTACATCTGCTTTCTGACTTGCAGACATAATCTACTGACTTCCTACATGGCAGAAAAGAACTCTGCAGAGAAAGTGTTTGGAACCAATTTCAAGAAGTTATCACGAAGAACTGTCCAGCAGAGCATTACCAACACTGTAGTAAAACAGTCCTCTCATTTCTGGTCTTCAGAGGCCTACATTAAAAGTGATACAACCTGGGCTCCCCTGGTTGTCCAGGGGCTGACTCCACACTCTCAAAGCAAGGGGCCCCAGTGGATGCCTGGTCGGAGAACTAGATCCCACATGCCACAACTAAAGATTTCGCATGCCATAACGAAGATCAAAGATCCCATGTGCTGAAACTAAGACCTGGCTCAGCCAAATAAATATCTTTTCTGGTATATAAAGTGATACAACTGTACTGTCTCTATTTAGGGAAAGGTAGGAAGCTAGCTGGGTAGTTGTGCCTAGATTGTGAAACCACTCTAAATCTCTCTCTGAATCTAGTTCAGTGATAGGCAGTTTCTCTTGTTTTTTCCATCTGCCCCACACAGTTAAATCCTGTTCCTAAAGCTACAGGACAAGTGACAAATGGGACCCCAAACTTTATTTCAAGACAAACATGGAAACGATTTCTATGAACCTGGCAGAGAGGGGTTAACTGGAACTAAAAGAAACCAGCTTTTAATTACCTGGAAAGGTTATCTAAATCCAACAAGTATGCCACATTAAGCCGTAAATGTACAGATTGAGTCTCCTGTTTGATTTCTGTCCAGCGAAGACCGCTAAAGTTCTCCAAATGTGGACTTGGGCTGTGGTACGCTACGTTTGGGCAGTTTCAGGGGAAAATGTCCTGTCCAGGGCCAGGTGTTCAAGTGAATTTGAGGTCAGGCAGGTTACCCTGCCAACCAGACATGGTACATTAAGGAGAGGAAATCTTTTTCTCTCGCTAATCAACAGGATAAAGGTGATTAAGCAGGAATTATTTTTCAATGACCTACATAATTTCATCAGGGCTGCTGTGGCTATTAGCAGAGAGCAGCTGACTTCCTAATGAGATGAATTTGATAGCAGGCCCCTTCCAGAGAAGGCCTCCAGTAGGCCCAGTCTACAGGGAAGCAACAAGTGGTGTGCACTGCTCACTCCTCCTCCTCAGGAGGATCTCTCCTCCGTTTTTATTTCCTTTCTTCCACTGGGAATATTCCTCACCTTGGATGGCTAAGGTTGCAGCACCTGCTGAATGGTGGAAGCTGGGTCTATTTTTTGTTTCATTTTTATTTTATACTGGAATATAGTTGATTTACAATGTTGTGTTAGTTCCAAGTGTACAGCAAAGTGATTCAGTTATACACATTCATATATGCATTCTTTTTTCAGATTCTTTTCCCATTTTAGTTATTACAGAATATTGGGAAGAATTCCCTGTGCACCCAGTTGGATCCATCCATTCATAACACAGCAGGATAAATTAGGAGTCTGGGATTAACAAAACTCGGCTCTATTAAGAATGGATGGATCCAAGTGGGTGGGACAGAACTGGGCTAATTCATTAGACCTGCCCACTTGATTCCCAAAGTCCCCAGAAACAAGGCTACCTACCCCTGCCATCAACACCTGGCTCTGGCTGGGCTCTTGAAATAGGACAGCAGTTCCACTCCCGAGCAGAAGTGGAATTATAACAAAGGACCTTTGTTAAGGTCGAAGCAGGACACACACACACACACACACACACGCACGCACGCACACACACACACACACACACCCATCATCATCACCGTCAATAATAACTACGACTTGAAAGCAATTTCATTAGAGAACTTGATGGAACTGAGCAAAAGCCACCCAACGAGTAAGTCCTCACACCTGGCAAGTACTGCAAACTTCAGAGTGGCACCGCCTCTGCCTCTGGTATAAAAGCGACAAGGTCTAGAGAGGAAAACTGAGCCCAAGACCTCTTCGCCTTTGCCTGCTCCTCCCGTAGGATTCAGCTCTCCGGCCCCAGGGACCAAGAAAAGGGTGGAGAGCCCTAATGCCACCCTTCTCCGTCAAAACAAGCTAGCTCTCTCTCCCCCGGGATCAGTCACCGAGTAACGCCCGGTCCCGCGGCTCGGGGAGCCAACCTCCTCCCCGCCGCGCCTGGCCCGACACGGAGACCTTGTCTGGGCTATTCCCAAGGGCCCGCTCCCAATTCCTGCGCCTCCCTCCCGGTCGGAGAGCTCAGGAAGAGGCGCTTCTGCTCTCCCGCTTCCCACAACCCCTAAAGCAAGAGAGCCCCTCAAGCGCAAGTCTCAGAACCGCGCGCCACGTACCTGTCAGGGGCCGCGGCTCCTCCTCCCGAGGGCGCGGTGCGGGGACAGTGCAGAAAGTTTGTGCCGCTGCCCGCGCCGGACGCTGCGAGGAAGGGGGAGCGGGCTCCTCGCCGGGTCCGGGACAGTCCGCTCCGCTCCCGGGCCGGCCGACGCTCGCAGATCTCTGCTCGGCTCCCCCCTGCCCGGCTCCAAGTCTACGGCGGCTCCCCGTGAAAGGACGAGGCGGGAGAAGGTCCGAGCGCAACTCGCCGACGGTGCGTCAGCGGGTGGCAGAGTCTCGCCGCTCCCCGGCTCCCCCGCCCCCTACCCCGCGCCCTCGGGAGCGCAGGCGGGGCTCGGCCGGGGAGGGGCCCAACCTGCCAGGCCGGCCCGGGGGAGCGCGCGCCCGGCCCCGCCCCGCCCCTCCGGCCCCGCCCCTCGAAGGCCCCGCCCCTGCCTCCGCCCCTGCCCCCTGCGCGTGGCCGCCAGGTGTGGGGTGGAGAGGGGTGGGGTCGGCTGCGACGTGGCCCCGGCGCCCGTTGCCAAGGTGAAGGAGGCGGAGCCTCTGAGGGAAAGTTTCCACCGAAACTTGAACCCCGAGGAATGGAGGACACCTCGCCCTTGGGGACTCCTCTATCGCTGGAACTACACCACTTCACGAACACACACACACACAACATTTACAATCGTGCCAAAAGGCTCATTACTTGGGTTTTGCTGAGTGGAGAAAGTGAGACACCTCCATGCAACACGCACCCTGTGAGTATAGGTGTACGTGTCACAGTTCACTGGCAGTTTTCCCCCAAATATGAGGGCTCTTTAATTGGACAGTTCAACAGCAAAAAGAAACTTCCCCATCTCACAACTCCTCAGAAAATGAGAGAGCAGGTTGGGAATCCATTTCCCTACGCCCAGGGTATGGCGATGGCCTTTGGCACTGCCTTTCCAGAACCCAGACCTTTCCAGAACCGGACTCCATGTTTGCTGGTGTGTATCATCGGAGACCCTGCCTGTTGTCTTGCTGGCACTGCTACCTCCTCCTCCCCATTCCTCCTCCTTCCAAGCTCCTTGCCTGTTTGGACGGTAAAGTCGAGGATCTGCTTTCTGAACTTTTAATCCAGGAGGAGGAATCAAATTCCTGGTTAGAGGCTCTCTTGGCATTTCCAGAGCCCTGTGGTTGGTGTGGCTGAAACTTGAGGTGAGCCGCAATCAGAGCGGGTTGGGCCGAACTATGGCTTGCAAAGGCGGATGTGGGGTTTTTCTTGCCCGCAACATCCTGCTTGCGCCTCACCAGATTCTCCTTTGGAGGAAGTATATCTTCCTCCCTCCATTCTCGATGAATGGCATCCAGTGACAACGAAAATCAAGTCTATCTAGCTTCGGGTTCTCTCTTGCAACCTCAGTAATCAGAGGATGCAAAAACTTCACACTTCCAGCTCTACCACCACTGTTATTCTTGATGACTGCAGCAGGGATGCATCTGCTGCAAATAACTCTCAGGGGTCACCAACCTTCCACCGATAACAAGTGCAAGACAGGTGGCTAACTAAAAGCTGCGGAAGGACAGGGAGATAGAAGCATAGGAGCGAGGAAGTTCTGCCCAGCAGGTCAGGGCCTGTTCTAACAATTGGGATGTGGGGGAATCATTTATTCAACCATTCTAGAGTGTTTTTCCCATGCTAGGCATTCTCCTAGGGATTGGGGACACAGCAGAGAACAAAAACAAAAATTTTAACCCTCATGGAGTTTACCTTCCAGGCAGGAGACACAAATGATAAAGAAAATATGTGGACTACCATATGATTCGGAGAAGGAAATGGCAACCCACTCCAGGACTCTTGCCTAGAAAATCCCACTGAGGGAGGAGCCTGGTAGGCTACAGCCTATGGGGTCGCAAAGAGTCAGACAGGACTGAGTGACTTCACTTCACTCATTTCACTCACTTCATACTTTATCACTGGAGAAGGAACTGGCAACCCACTCCAGTATTCTTGCCTGGAGAATCCCATGGACAGAGGAGCCTGGCAGGCCATGGTCCATGGGGTCGCAGAGAGGCAGACACAACTGAAGTGACTGAACACACACTCACGCCATATGATTAGAAATGCTGTGGAGAAAAAATAGACAGGGGCAGAACATAGGAGTAAGCAGCGTGTTCTCTTAAATAGGCGATCAAAGAAAGCTGCTGGAGATATTTGGGCAAAGGGCTGAAGGAGGTGGGAAACAAGATATCTGAGCTGATAACTTTTGAGGCAGAAAGCACAGCAAGTACAAATGCCCTGAGGCAGAGGCAGGATGCCTGAGTGTGCTGGGAGCAACCTGGAGGCCACTGTGGCAGAAAGAAGTCAGAGAAGAGGGAGAGGTGACATGGATCAAAGGAAGCCCCCACGCTGAGTGAGCTGGAAGCCACTGGAAGGGTTTGTGTAGGAAAGTGACATCTTCTGACACCTTGTAATAGGATCACTTTGACTGCTGGGTTGAGGGCAGTCATGGGTGAGGGCTGACGCAGAGACCAGTGAGAGGCTACTGAAATAACCCAGGAGCAAGAGGAGAGTGACTGGGCCAGGGAGACAGAGGTAGTGGATGGAGTGAGTTGACAGGGGAATCCTCCAAGCCTGGATATGGAGTGTGGAGGACAAGGAGTAACTGAAATTTGTTGCTGACATGCTGAGTTTATTCCTTACAAAATATCTGACTTTCTCCCTGTTTTAGAAGAAGAGACCTAACTAGTGAAGCTATTAATGAAAATGCATCTATTTCAGAGCGGACTTTAGCAGTTTAGTTTTTTACTTTATAAACTGTGACTATGAGTATGCCAGCAGCATATGAGGTAACTTTTATATTTAAATAAATTTCACTTACTCTGTAAGTCCAGGCCTCTTTGAAATCTATATCAATCTGCTTTGAAATACAGTCTCTACCTATGATCATAATAACAAAAATGCATTGTTGCATGATCAAAAATTATTACTTTGGTTACAGAAGGGGTTTCCCTCCCTGGCTTCCACAGTGAGAGGAACTGTAATGATTATTTTAATATTTCTTTTTTTTTAAATTTAAATTTATTTATTTTAATTGGAGGCTAATTACTTTACAGTATTGTACTGGTTTTGCCATACATCAACATGAATCCGCCACGGCTGTACACGTGTTCCCCATCCTGAACCCCCTCCCACCTCCCTCCCCGTACCATCCCTCTGGGTCATCCCAGTGCACTAGCCCCAAGCATCCTGTATCCTGCATCTAACCTAGACTGGCGATTCATTTCTTATATGATATTATACATGTTTCAATGCCATTCTCCCAAATCATCCCACCCTCTCCCTATTTTAATATTTCTATCAAATATGTTCGGCTATAAAAAAGAAAACAAGGAGGATGCTGAGCGGTTTGGCCTAACAGCTGGAAGGACGGAACTGCCAGAACAAAGATGGAGAAGACTTAGGACTTCCCTGGTGGTCTAGTAGCTAAGATTCAAGCTTCCACTGCAAGGGACCCGGGTTCCATCTCTGGTCAGGGAACTAGATCCCGCATGCCACAACTAAAGACCCTGCATGCCACAATGAAGATAAAAGATCCCACATACCACAACTAAGACCCAGTGAAGCCAAATAAATAAAAAGAAACACTTTTTTAAAAAAAGAATGGAAAAGACTTCAAAAGGAGTAGGCTGAGGGTGAAAGTAAGAAAGTTAAAAGGAAGACAAGAAAGAAAGGACACATGATTTGGATGATCTTTGATTTCTTCAGCTTATAAAATGTTAAGGTTGTTGGTGGTGCTAGTGGTAAAGAATCCACCTGCTAATGCAGGTGACTCAAGAGATGTGGGTTCAATTCCTGTGTTGGGAAGATTCCCTGGAGGAGGGCATGGCAACCCACTCCAGTATTCTTGCCTGGAGAATCCCAATGGACAGAGGAGCCTGGTGGGCTACGGTTCATAGAGTCGCAGAGTCGGACACGACTGAAGCGACTTAACACGCGCATAACACGCATGTGAGTTAATGTAGTCGAGCATCAAGGACGGTACCTGACACCTGGCAGCCACTTAAGGATGTTAGTTCTCTCTCTGCAAATACGAAATTCATAGATTTCCATTATGCCCTAAAAGTAAAGAAAAGGGACCGAAAACAGGAGAGAAGGGACATGAAATGAAAATGTAAGAAATGAAGTCCAACAAAAGTACCTGATGCCGATTATCTGTTATGACACTTTCCCCTAAATTCTGCTTTCTCAAAGGGAAAGACTGAGATGTCAGAGTTTGCTAGTTTGGGAAGAGTTTCAAGTATGAAAAGTTGGTTATAAAACAGAAAAAAATATCCACAACCGAAGTATTAAGCAAAAAATTTTGATTGCTACTGCTTATAAACCATTCTTACAAATAAGACAGACATAAGAATAGAATAATAATCAAAGGAGATGAACAGAGAATTATTTTTTTTTAAGTCCATAATTTTAAGACGTCAAACCGTATTAAGTAAAGCTAGAATGAGAGGCAACTAATTTTTTATTTATAAATTTAGCAAAGATTAAAAAAAAATTATGCCTATTGTGGATGTTGGACAATATCCTGCCATATGGAAGGGAGTATAAGTCACAATAATTGTTAGCAATTTGTGTCTAAATAACTAAAATGTTTATACTTTTTGAACCAGAAATTTCACTACACTGTTATTTAAATATAGTGAAAAAGTAGAAATATCCTAAATACCCAAAAGACAAAATTAAAGTAAGCATAAGTACAATATGTTATGGGTTAGCCATGTTATAATATTATAGGCAGAATTTTAAAACATTGTTAAATATCTGTAAATGAAAATACATTCACGATCCATTATTATATAAAATAAGCCTGCTACAAAATGGTATGTAAAACATGGTTCTCCTTTAAAATGTTATCTGTACCAATTGCTATCTCCATACTAGGATAACAGTTTATTTTTATTCTCTTTTTTGTGCTTTTCTCTAAGTTTTCTGGCATAATCAGGTATCCCATTCTCCTAGAAGTGAAATTCCTAGATGATAGATGTGAGAGTTGGACTGTGAAGAAGGCTGAGTGCCAAAGAATTGATGCTTTTGAACTGCAGTGTTGGAGAAGACTCTTGAGAGTCCCTTGGACTGCAAGGATATACAACCAGTCTATCCTAAAGGAAATCAATCCTGAATATTCATTGGAATACTCTGGCAACCTGATACAAAGAACCAACTCACTGGAAAAGATCCTGATTCTGGCAAAGATTGAAGGCGGGAGGAGAAGGGGACGACAGAGGATAAGATGGTTGGATGGCGTCACCAACGCAATGGACATGAGTTGAGGAGGCTCCAGGAACTGGTGATGGACAGGGAAGACTGGTGTGCTGCAGTCCGTGGGGTCGCAAAGAGTCAGACATGACTGAGCAAATGAACTGAACTGAGACTGTATACAGGGGCTTCCCTAGTGACTTAGATGGTAAAGATCCTACCTGTCAATGCAGGAGACGCAAGATACATAGGTTTGATCCCTGGGTCAGGAAGATCCCTGCAAAAGGAAGGGGCAACCTGCTCCAGGATTCTTGGCTGGAAAATTGCATGGACACAGGTGCCTGGTAGGCTACTCCTATAGTCCATGGAGTCACAAAGAGTCGGGCACAACTGAGAGTACATATGCACACCACACACAGGCTGTATATATCAATGACATCTAGCTAAAACTGCCAAACAGTTTTCCAAAGTCGCTATACCAATTTATTTTCCCACTGGCAACATATGAGTTCTGGTTTAGACATGCATTTTTAACAACATGCATCCAGTAAACAGCCATTGATTTGAAGCCTACTACTATACAAGTTACAGTAATTAACAAGTTAGAAATAAGTACATTGATTTGAATGCATATGTTAGTAACATAATAGGAACCATTTTTAACTTGTACTTTTCATTAATTTATCTCATTTTATTTCTTTTTATACTCTCTAGGTGTGTTATATATGTTAAAGAACTAAAATTAGATTTCTTAAGTACAGGAGCTAGACAAGATTTCCTTCTTTTTCTTACCTCTTTTCAGTTCAGTTCCATTCAGTCACTCAGTCTTGGTCGACTCTTTGCGACCCCATGAATTGCAGCACACCAGGCCTCCCTGTCCATCACCAACTCCCGGAGTTTACCCAAACTCATGTCCATCGAGTCGGTGATGCCATCCAGCCATCTCATCCTCTGTTGTCCGCTTCTCCTCCTACCCCCAATCCCTCCCAGCATCGGAGTCTTTTCCAATGAGTCGACTCTTCGCATGAGGTGGCCAAAGTACTGGAGTTTCAGCTTCAGCATCAGGCCTTCCAATGAACACCTAGGACTGATCTCCTTTAGGATGGACTGGTTGGATTTCCTTGCAGTCCAAGGGACTCTCAAGAGTCTTCTCTAACACCACAGTTCAAAAGTGTCAATTCTTTGGCACTCAGCTTTCTTCACAGCCCAACTCTCACATCCATACATGACTACTGGAAAAACCATAGCCCTGACTAGATGGACCTTGGTTGGCAAAGTAATGTCTCTGCTTTTGAATATGCCATCTAGGTTGGTCATAACTTTCCTTCCAAGGAGTAAGCGTCTTTTCATTTCATGGCTGCAATCACCATCTGCAGTGATTTTGGAGCCCAAAAATATAAAGTCTGACACTGTTTCCACTGTTTCCTCATCTATTTCCCATGAAGTGATGGGACCAGATGCCATGATCTTCGTTTTCTGAATGTCGAGCTTTAGGCCAACTTTTCACTCTCCTCTTTCGCTTTCATCAAGATGCTTTTGAGTTCCTCTTCACTTTCTGCCATAAGGGTGGTGTCATCTGCATATCTGAGGTTATTGATATTTCTCCCGGCAATCTTGATTCCAGCTTGTGCTTCTTCCAGCCCAGCGTTTCTCATGATGTACTCTGCATACAAGTTAAATAAGCAGGATGACAATATACAGCCTTGACGTATTCCTTTTCCTATTTGGAAGCAGTCTGTTGTTCCATGTCCAGTTCTAACTGTTGCTTCCTGACCTGCATATAGGTTTCTCAAGAGTCCCCTCCTTTAGTCCCACTTAAAAATGTAATTATGTCTTATATTGTATTATACATTTCTCAAATCATTAAATATTTAAAATACCAAAAATCCACGATCATATGAAAAAAGAAGAGTAGTATCTTACTAATACCCACACTCTCACATACTCTTCTTTCACACAGCTCATGAGACTGTAGTCCATATCTTCACATCTCGTTGAGGAAATGGGCAAAGCATATCACCTTTAACAAAAAACAGAAGTTTAGGTGTAGCATAGGGAAGTGAGCACTCTGAGATGAGGACATCAAAATGATCCCTTCATTGACCCAGAAACCTTGGAAACTAAAAAAAGGATGAAGACATTATCATTTGCAGTCAAATTAAATCTAAATTTAAATTACTCTCTAAAGTTGTTTTCCTTAAAAGGAACTCAAAAGTGAACAATGTATATCCTATTAGGATACTAATCAACCCATCAAATTCTTTTTTCTACCAAATATCTTAATAAAAACACTTTGCTTTTGAATGATCTTTTCTCCTAAGGAAATTTGTCAAGTGGTCAGGGTCTACTCCACTGATGATATGAGGCTTATTAATTATTAAAACTCTCCTCAAAACCATCTGTCTTCTCTTTTAAAGCGAATCGCCATGGCATGTTCGGGGCTCTGGAGCAGATGCAGCTGACAGTCATGTCAAAACCCAGCTCGACTGCTTCCCAGCTTTGTGACCTGCATCAAATAAGTTTAATAAGCACTCATTCATTTCTTGTTGCGCCTCAACTTTCTATTTAAAAATAACAATCACAGTACCTAGATCATTGGTTTGGAATGAGAATTGTGCATCTCTATCTCTTTACATTTTCCTAAGTACAGTCTACGGCACATAATAATAAGCACTCATTAATTTAAGTTTTCAAGGCAATTTCTAGGGACTTTATCATAAAGACATAATTCTAAGCACAAAGATTCATGTGCAAGTATTGTCATATCAGATGTACAGCAAGTAACAGGAAAAAGAAAAACAAATGGCCACATACACCAAACTTCAATATTAATAAGGTGAATACATAATTTATAGTCTCCAAAAGATTTAAAATTTACTAATATGCAGTGTTGCAGAGTGGTCAACAAGTTTGTACATTGTTGGTAAGAATACAAATAAACACAGTTTTCTTGAAGGGAAAAAAAAAGTATTGTCATACTAGCAAGATTTTATAATATCAAAACTTTGGAAATAAGTTAACTAATAAATAGGAATGAATTCTATCCTATCCAAACATAGTTTATCAAATAGTATGATCTCAGATTTATAAAATATATATATAAAATAAATCTCTTGATACATTCAGAACTACAACATATGGTTGTATGAGTTCTTCGCTGCATAATGTACCTCCACTAGGGGCAAGTGAGATCTGAAATCTAGCTGTTCTCTGCTTGTCAAAAGCCATATACCCTGGTGCAGGGTTGCATTCACCTAGAGAACAGGATGTCTTTTTCTGAATTGCTCAAAGGGGTGTTATGACTCAGCACCAGTCATCTGGAAATACGGACAGAAAAAAAAAAACTGGAAAGACACAAACCAAAGTATTAACACTGATTATGTTAAAGTAACAGGATTCTGAGGGAGGTTTTTTCCCACTACGATTTTCTATGCTTTCCAAATTTTCCATAATGAATATGCACTATTTTTATAATTAAAAGACAAAACTTTTGCTTTTAAAAAACAAGCTAGATTTTAAAAATGCAAATCAAGGCACTTTTCCTGTGGTTTAGTGGCTCCAGTACAGAGGTTGTGGGTTCTATCCCTGGTCAGGGAACTAGGATCTCACATGTGGCAGGGTATGGCCAAAACTTAACTTTTTAAAAACTTGTTTAAAAATGCAAATCAAAGTTAGGATATCACCTCATACTAATTAGGATGGCTGCCAATAAAAGGCAAAAAGAAAATAACGAGTGTTGGGAGAATGTAGAGAAATAGGAAGCCTTGTGCACTGTCAGTAGGGATATGAATGGCACAGCCCCTGTGGAAAGCAGTAAGACAGCGCCACAGAAAACATGAAACTACAATGACCACGTGGCTGTGCTGTTCAGTCACTACGTCGTGTCCAGCTCTTGCGAGCCAGTGGACCACAGCACACCGGGCTTCCCTGTCCTTCACCATCTCCCAGAGTTTGCTCAAACTTATGTCCACTGGGTCAGTGATGCTATCTCACCATCTCATCCTCTCCTACCCTCTTCGCCTTTTGCCTTCAATCTTTCCCAGCATCAGGGAGAATTACCATATGCTCCAGCAATTCCACTACTGAGTATATATCCAAAAGAATTAAAAGCAGGATCTGGAAGAGATATTTGCACACCAACATTCTGAGCAACATTATATTCAATAGCCAAGAGGAAGAGATGGGAAACTTGGGCATTGCCCTTGACTTGCTGCCTCACCCAGGGCCCTGCCCACTTCTTGGGGACAACCTGCAACCAACAGCTGACCTATGCAAAGAGTAAAGCTTGAGTTCAAATCAGAAGGGCTCCCCCAGCTCCAGAGTGCCTCACAGGATCAGGCTAAGACTGCCTTCATCTGTGTTGACCCGGAGGGAATACCCCAATAAACTAACCCCACACAAATCTCTTATTTTAGAGTCTGTTTCCCAGAGGGCCTGACCTGCAACCCTTATTCAAGAAATCCTTTCCTGATACTCTTACAGTTTCTTTTTTCATTTTATATTTTATCTTTAGATTTTTTTAATATATTTGGAGTTTACTTTTATATAATATGGGGATCTGATTGTATTTCTCTCCTTGCAGTGAGAAAATTTCTCAGTGCCATTTATTAACTCTAATACTCCATCATTTCTTCTGATTTTATTTCTCTATCGTATAAGAAATTCTCGTTTGTATGCAGATCTGTTTCTTGATTTTCTACCCTGCCCTCTTGGCTTAAAGAGTTGATCCTGTGACACTGTTTCAATTGCTTTGGCTTATTTTCCAAAACTGTCTTTTTGTAACTCACCAAATATATTCCAGAATTATTTTATTGATTTACCTCCAAAAAATCTTTCTAAAATTGTTTTCCAAATCACACTGCACTTACAGATTAATTTTGGAGGAATTAAATCTTTAAAGTGTTAAATCATCTCATTGGCATTGGTTGAAAATTACCTGTGACTTTGGTCACAGGTGAGATTCCTTGCCCCAGAGCCACCAGGGCCTCAGCTCACTGTTTGCTCCTCCTTGGCAGGGGGAGTGGGGGGGGGGGGGGGGGGGGGGGTCGGGGGGCGCGGGGGGCGGGGTGGGGAGCGGGGAAACCCATGCTCTGACATGCACCTCTGCTCTGGGCTGCCTGCGGCTGCTGGCGTGTTCTAAATTCTGGTATCTGACCCCTGACCTGTCTTCTACCCACAGGACACCTGGATGCTCAGAGTTTGAGTCCTATACCACCAGAACTGTGGGAAGAAAGGGCATCTGCTCTTATATTTTTTTTTTATTGGAGTATAATCGCTTTACAATGGCGTGGTAGTTTCTGCTATACAAAGAAGTGAATGTGCTATATCTGTATCCCCCTGCCCTCTTGAGCTTCCCTCCCAACCTCCCTTTCTCTCATCTTTCAATAAAGCTGTTGATCTAAAAAAAAAGTTAAATTATCTCATTATTAGCATGGTGTGTTGCTTCATTTATTCAGGCGTCCTTAATCTTTGCTAATCAAGCCATACAACTTTTCCATAATTGTTTTTATATTTTTTATATTAATTTTTTAATATTGTATGGATTCCTTGGTGGCTCAGCAGTAAGGAATCCACTTGCAATTCAGGAGACCCTTGTTCAGTTCCTGGGTCAGGAAGATCCCGTGAAGAAGGAAATGACAACCCACTCCAGTATTCTTGCCTGAAAAATCCCATGGACAGAGGAGCCTGTGGGCTACTGTTCATGGGGTCACAAAGAGTCAGATACTACTGACTAACTAAACACAAGCTACTTCACATTGCTTAATAAGTTATTTTCTTTTAAAACCAGCTAGATACACTTTCTGAAGTATGTGACAGAACTCTGACAGTTACATATCACATTTATCTTTGTTCTTTTTGTAATGGCCAAGAATTAAGCATTCATTCAAAAGTAGTGGTCATAGGGGGATCACCATGTTTTTCTCTACTTAAAGTGAAGACACAAGCAGATACCACCAGTTGTCAACCCAATTTCAAGTCTCTATGTTTTTTGTTTTTTGTTTTTTTGCTTTCTACCAGAAACCAATTTTGTTTATGGAGGCAAAATGCAACTGCTTTTGTAACTAAAGGTGGTTGTGTAATGCAGTCCAAGGCAATGGGATGTTAGGAGGACATGCCTGGTGAGCTTGCAGAAAGCCCAGCTGGCTTGGTCCATATCTCTCTACCTTTTCTCTATCTTCTTCTTCTTCTTGCCTAGAGCCAGAGGTAGAAACTAGCTCAGCATGAGAACAAAGCTGAATGTGAGGGATTGAGGGGAGTTAGAGGGGCCAAGAACACTGAAGCTTCTAGGCCATGTACAGGGCTGTGCTGCCCACCTTTGGACTTCCTGTTTATTATTAAGAAAAAGCCAACATTTGTATGTTTATACCACTGTTGTCTGGGTTTCATGTACATATAACAAACACAGGCCTAGATAATATCACATGTAAGTTCTGTTAAATGTGATATTTGCCATAGATTTTTGGTTGATGTCCTTAATCAGATTGAAATTCTTCTCTTATATTCCACATTCTGGATATCTCCTTTCTGGCATCTCCAGAATTGTTGTGCATGAGAAAGAGCCAGCAGCCATTCTTAGCTTACCATCTTACCTAACATCAGAAGTTCCTGGTTCAATGCATCAAACTATCGATGCAAATATATTTCTCTAAATATAAATACATGCCTTAAGGATAAAGAAGATAACATACGTGTGTATGTGCACAAATATGTTCATTTTCTTCCTTTCTTTGAATATTTACACACATTTATTTTCTTCCTTCCTTTCCTTCCTTTCAATATTTTATATATATTTCAAGAACCTTCAAGAACTCAACCAATTCCAAACATTCCATTAGTCCTTAAAGGGGCCACAAAAATAAACACAACACCATCTTTACCACTGTAATCCAGTATGGAAAATAAACTTTTTTTCTTGTTTATTTAAAATAAAGTTTATTCCACAAACAGAATAAAGTCAACACTTTTTGAATTCTTACATTCTCAGATTTTAATAAGAATCAAAATTTATATTTTATTTTATTTTGATCACCAACCAACATTTGAAGTGACATTTTTTAAGCAAGAAAACATGCCCAATTCCATAAACTTTTTACCCTAATTACTATGAAAGTGAAAGTTGCCAGAATACTGGAGTGAGTACTTTCCCTTCTCCAGCAGATCTTCCCAACCCAGGGATTGAACCCAGGTCTCCCGCATTGCAGGCAGATTCTTTAATTACTATAAACAAAGGTATAACATGATTAGAGTTACAGGATTTTTTTTTAAAGGGTAGTAATTTTAGCTGGAGCCCTGGAAAGATCTCAAAGACTAGTATTTGAAAATTCTAGGGCAAATTTGACATGGGAAGATCCTAAACTCACCTCCTCCCTCAGACACACTAAATTTATAGCTACATATAAACAACTTCTTCTGGAGTGGGACAGGGCAAGAACAAGCAAGCAATTCCTACAGATGAGGAAATGACGGGAAAAAACCCACACTGAAGTAGATTGTTGTTCATTCGCTAAGTTGTGTCCAACTCTTTGCAACCCCATGCACTGTAGCCCGCTAGGCTTCTCTGTCCATGGGATTCTCCAGACAAGAATACTAGAGGGAGTTGCCATTTCCTTCTCCAGGGGATCTTCCCCACCCAGGGATCAAACCTGTATCTCCTGCATTGGTAGGCAGATTCTTTATCAGTGAGCCACCAGGAGAGCCTCACTGAAGTGGGTTCAGTTCAGTTCAGTCGCTCAGTCATGTCCGACTCTTTGCGACCCCATGAATCGCAGCACGCCAGGCCTCCCTGTCCATCACCAACTCCCGGAGTTCACTCTGACTCACGTCCATCGAGTCAGTGATGCCATCCAGCCATCTCATCCTTGGTCGTCCCCTTCTCCTCCTGCCCCCAATCCCTCCCAGCATCAGAGTCTTTTCCAATGAGTCAACTCTTCGCATGAGGTGGCCAAAGTACTGGAGTTTCAGCTTTAGCATCAGTCCTTCCAAAAGAAATCCCAGGGCTGATCTCCTTCAGAATGGACTGGTTGGATCTCCTTGCAGTCCAAGGGACCCTCAAGAGTCTTCTCCAACATCACAGTTCAAAAGCATCAATTCTTCGGCGCTCAACCTTCTTCACAGCCCAACTCTCACATCCATACATGACCACAGGAAAAACCATAGCCTTGACTAGATGGACCTTTGTTGGCAAAGTAACATCTCTGCTTTTGAATATACTATCTAGGTTGGTCATAACTTTTCTTCCAAGGAGTGTCTTCTAATCTCATGGCTGCAGTCACCATCTGCAGTGATTTTGGAGCCCAAAAAATAAAGTCTGACAGTGTTTCCACTGAAGTCGGTAGGACAGGCTTAAAAACAACCTTGGCTTTGTAACACACAATTCAGGACGGGACTCAAAAATTAGAGCTCTCAGAAGAGCAAAGAGTTTCAACCCCACACTGGGCACCCAAATTTTAAAACCTGCATCTGAGAGACACAAGCTCCCTCCTAAACATTAAGTTTTTAATACCAGTGGGGCTGCAACCATGAAACCTGCCAGGCTACAAAGGACTGGGAAACAACTCTTAAAGGGTTAGAGTGTTCAGACTCACCCACCCCAGAGACAAGCAGGGAGGCAGCCAATTGTGAGGAGTCTAGATTTTACATGAATGGAGTTCATTTGGTCATATTAAAGCCTTGGTCCAAGGGGCAAGCATCTAATATAACATAATTCTAAGGACCTACCAGAGTACTCTCCAGAGATCGAGGCTGGAAGCTGAAATCTTTGCATTCTCCTCCTATGCCACTCTCCAACTCACTAGCAGCTCCCAGAAAGGAGAGTGCACACACTTTTGTGCCCCAATTCTTATAGCTGCCACCAGGAGCACCTCTGACATACCTGGGTCTGGTGGCCAGCAGGACTTAACACTTGTGTTCCCACAGGAGTAGATATATTTGCATACTTTAATACTTGCTGCCTGGGAGTCTGGTTTCCAATTAGCTTGAAACTAGGCAGTGACTAAGAACCTCCCCTTTGGGACACTGACAGGTCTTGGCACACCATCAATGCCTGGGAGTCTCAAATAGGTTGTGTGGACAATCACAGAAGTTCGAGACAAGCAAGAGCTAGAGCAGTGTTGAACGAGGAGGTTCATGTTCCACAGGAGGCCATGCCTTCAAGACTGAGGAGGTGACTGTTTTATGCGTGTGTGCTAGGTGGCTTCAGTCTTGTTCGACTCCTGCTATGCCATGGACTGCAGCCTGCCAGGCTTCTCTGTCCATGGGATTCTTCAGGTAATAGTACAGGAGTGGGTTTCCATGACCTCTTCCAGGGGATCTTCCTAACCCAGAGATCAAACCTGTGTCTCTCCATTGCAGGCAGATTCTTTACCACTGAGCCACCAGCAAAACCTGGCTATTTTATACAAACTGTTATTTAAAAAATGGATAAACAAGATCCTACCATAAGACACAGAGATTTATATTCAATGTCCTGTGATAAGCCATAATGGAAAAGAATATAAAAAAGAAAATATGTGTGTGTATATATACATCTATATATATGTAACTGAATCACTTGACTGTACAGCATAAACCAGTACATTACAAATCAACTATACTTCAATTAAATTTTTAAAAAGAGTTGGTTTTTACGTATAAGATAAAACAGCCAACACAGAATCAAGAAAAATGAAAAAATAGAGGAATGTTCCAAGTGAAAGAACAAGATAGAATTTTAGGGGGAAAAATTCTTAATGAAATGGAGATGTGATTTACCCGATAGTTTTTTTAATTGTTCATAAAGATGCTCACAGAATGTAGAAAAAGAACGTTTGAACGCAGTGAGAATGACAGCAAATAAATGGAAGAACATAAAAACGTACCAAACCGAAGTTGATGAGCTGGAAAACAATAACTGGACTGAAAAATACACTAGAGGTACTCAGCAGTCAACTAGACGAGGCAAAGAAAGAGATCGACAGGTCAGTAGAACTCATACAATCACAGCAGAAAAAAAAATTTTTTAATGAAGGTAGCTTAATATACTTGTGGGATGACATCAAGCAGACCAACATTCACATTATAGAGATCCCAGAAGACAAAAGGAGGCAGAAAAACTTACTTCAACAAATAATGACCTCCCAAAAACTTCCCTAAGCTGGAGGAAGGGAACAGACATCCAGATTCAAGAAGCCCATAGAGCTGCAAATAACATGAACCCAAAGAGACCTACACTAAGATAGATAACTACAATGTCAAAAGTTAAAGACAGGGAAACAATGTGAAAAGGAGCAATAGGAAAACCTATTACACTCAAGGGAACCCCTGTAAGACTATCAGACTTCTCAGTAGACACTTTGTAGGCCAGAAGAAGTGGCAAAATATATTCAAAATGCTGAAAAGAAAAAAATGTTCAATCAAGAATACTCCACCCAACTAGATTATCATTCAGAGTCGAAGGAGAAATAAAGTTATCAAGACAGAAAAAATTTTAAAGTTCATAACCAGTAGACCAGCCTTATTAATTCAGTCAGTTCAGTCGCTCAGTCATGTACAACTCTATGTGACCCCATGAACAGCAGCATGCCAGGCCTCCCTGTCCATCACCAACTCCCAGAGTCTACCCAAAACCATGTCCAACCATCTCATCCTCTGTCGTCCCCTTCTCCTGTCTTCAATCTTTTCCAGCATCACAGTCTCTTCAAATGAATCAGCTCTTAGCATCAGGTGGCCAAAGGATTGGAGTTTCAGCTTCAGCATCAGGCCCTCCAATGAACATCCAGGACTGATCTCCTTTAGGATGGACTGCTTAGATCTCGTTGCAGTCCAAGGGACTGCCAGAGTCTTCTCAAATACCACTGTTCAAAAGCATCAATTCTTCAGCGCTCAGCTTCCTTTATAGTCCAATTCTCATATCCATTCATGACGACCGGAAAAACCATAGCCTTGACTAGATGGACCTTTGTTGGCAAAGTAATGTCTCTGCTTTTTAATATGCTGTCTAGGTTGGTCATAACTTTCCTTCCAAGGAGTAAGCATCTTTTAATTTCATGGCTGCAATAGCAATCTACAGCAATCTTGGAGCCCAGAAAAATGTAGTCAGCCACTGTTTCCACTGTTTCTCCATCTATTTGCCATGAAGTGATGGAACCAGATGCCATGATCTTAGTTTTCTGAATGTTGAGCTTTAAGCCAACTTTTTCACTCTCCTCTTTCACTTTCATCAAGAGGCTCTCTAGTTCTTCTTCACTTTCTGCCATAAGGGTGGTGTCATCTGCATATCTGAGGTTACTGATATTTCTTCCGGCAATCTTGATTCCAGCTTGTGCTTCCTCCAGCCCAGGATTTCTCATGATGTACTCTGCATATAAGTTAAATAAGCAGGGTGACAATATACAGCCTTGACATACTCCTTTTCTTATTTGGAACAAGTCTGTTGTTCCATGTCCAGTTCTAACTTTCATAGCATCATCTTTCAGGATTTGAAACAGCTCAACTGGAATTCCATCACCTCCACTAGCTTTGTTTGTAGTGATGCTTTCTAAGGCCCACTTGACTTCACATTCCAGGATGTCTGGCTCTAGGTGACTGATCACACCATCATGATTATCTGGGTCATGAAGATCTTTTTTGTAGAGTTCTTCTGTGTATTCTTGCCACCTCTTCTTAATATCTTCTGCTTCTGTTAGGTCCCTACCATTTCTGTCCTTTTTTGAGCCCATCTTTGCATGAAACAGAATCAGTGAACTAAGATGGACTGGAATGAGTGAATTTAACTCAGATGACCGTTATATCTACTACTGTGTGCAGGAATCCCTTAGAAGAAATGGAGTAGCCATCATAGTCAACAAGAATCTGAAATACAGCACTTGGATGCAATTTCAAAAACAACAGAATGATCTCTGTTCATCTCCAAGGCAAACCATTCAATATCACAGTAATCCAAGTATGCTTCGACCAGTAAAGCTGAAGTTGAACAGTTCTGTGAAGACCTACAAGACCTTTTAGAACTAACACCCAAAAAAGATGTCCTTTTCATCACAGAGGAATGGAATACAAAAGTAGGAAGTCAAGAAACACCTGGAGTAACAGGCAAATTTGCCCTTGGAGTACAGAATGAAGCAGGGCAAAGACTAATAGAGTTCTACCAAGAGAATGCACTGGTCATAGCAAACACCCTCTTCCAACAACACAAGAGAAGACTCTACACATGGGCATCACCAGGTGGTCAATACCAAAATCAGATTGATTATATTCTCTGCAGCCAAAGATGGAGAAGCTCTATACAGACAGCAAAAACAAGACTGGGAGCTGACTGTGGCTTGGATCATGAACTTCTTACTGCCAAATTCAGACTGAAACTGAAAAAAGTGGAGAAAACCACTAGACCATTCAGGTATGACCTAAATCAAATCCCTTATGAATATACGGTGGAAGTGAGAAATAGATTTAAGGGGCTAGATCTGATAGACAGAATGCCTGATGAACTATGGATGGAGGTACATGACATTCTACAGGAGACAGGAATCAACACCATCCCCAAGCAAAAGAAATGCAAAAAAGCAAAATGGCTGTCTGAGAAGGCCTTACAAATAGCTGTGAAAAGAAGATAAGCCAAAAGCAAAGGAGAAAAGGAAAGATATTCCCATTTGAATGAAGAGTTTCAAAGAATAGCAAGGAGAAATAAGAAAGCCTTCCTCAGTGATCAAGGCAAAGAAATAGAGGAAAACAATAGAATGGGAAAGACTAGAGATCTTCAAGAAAATTAGAGATACCAAGGGAACATTTCATCCAAATATGGACCAGCCTTATCAGAAATAATAGGACTTCTTCAAGCTGAACTGAATGAGAACTTTTAAGTTTGACCAAAAAAATCATAGTATAAATCTCACAAAGGTGAATACATATTAAGAGAAAATTCAGAATAATTTAATGTTGTAAAGGTGGTGGAAATTAGTATGAAAATTAAGTCAGAAGTAGTAAAAATAATTATAACTATAATAATTAGTTAAGAGATAAACAAGATAACAAGATGTAAATTGTGACATTAAAAACGTGTGGGCACTACAGAAAATCAGATCATGAAAGAGAGCAAAATAAAAAGGAACAAAAGAACTACAAAACCATCAGAAAACAATTATAAAAATGGAAATGAGTACATTCAGTTCAGTGGCTCAGTCCTGTCTGACTCTTTGTGACCTCATGGACTGCAGCATGCCAGGCCTCCCTGTCCATCACCAACTCCCAGAGTTGACTCAAACTCGTCCCCATTGAGTCAGTGATGCCATCCAGCCATCTCATCCTCTTTTGTCCCCTTATCCTCCCGTCTTCCATCTTTCCCAGCATCAGGGTCTTTTCCAATGAGTCAGCTCTTCGCACCTGGTGGCCAAAGTATTGGAGTTTCTGTCGGGAGCCAGCGTGAGGAATCCCACCCGGGACAAGGTCATGCGGAAGGAAGCCTGACAAAACGCAAGGACGTGTTCGGCTTCAGGGATTCCCCCTGGAAATTCCTGAGCATCCACCCCCCCCCAGACCAGAATCTGCCCGCTTTACTGTGTTATGCTTTCCACCTACTCTTCTGTCATTAACAGGGGACTATCCCCCCACTACCGTTTTCTGGAAAAAATTAGAGCTTTTAGATAATAAATCTCCTGGGCATAATACGAGTGTTTCAATCCAAAAACCCCTCTGATGGCTTTCTAGCCTGCCTGCAGGACTCCTACAGCTGCACATGTGATTATTGAGGCCTCCCGACTGCAGGAGGCACAGGAAGCTTAAAACATCCTAGGAATGTGGAGGCTTCTGAGGAGTCAAAATCATTAGAATAGGACCGATTAAAGGTTTCATTTGTTGAGCCAATACTTGCTGCCAAATTTTCATATCTTTTATTTTTAGTTATAGTTGGTATATAGAAAAACAGGGATTAGACCTGGTATTAGCAACACTAGATCTTTGAGTTAAGTACTTTCTTTGTTATAACCCACTGCACCTTTGTTCTATAGGAATGTAACTTTTTTGTACTTTGAGGGATTGCAGAGTAAAGAAAAAACACTTCTAGGGAAAAGGAGTTTTCTGGACAATTATCCAGGAAGAGAGCCATAAAAATGTTAACAAGTCTCTTGGCCAGAAGATAATGTAAACCACCTGAGACCTTTTGTATACAGGAGGGTATGCAAAAAGAAAGACTTGTCTCAATGAGGGTCAGGACTGCTGCCCCTGCATAACTCTATTTCTTTATGTACAACTTGGGGTATACAAGCTGATTTTGAAAAATAGTTTTTGGAGTCTTGCACCGATGCTGGGCTTCCCCAGGTCGTTCTTTTCTTTTTCTGGCTGAATTCCCATCTGGAGCAGGGAGGCTCATCATGTCTACTAATTTGTCCCGGCTTCTAAGATCCGTAAGAGAGAGAGCCCAAGGCAGGGCACTCTCTGATATTCAAATGGACGCCGGTGACCTAAAGTAGATGGTGCAAGCTCCTTGTCTGGAACTTTATTGGTCTTCCACATAATCCAAGTTATTCAGCCTCTTTCTCTACTTAATTTTCCTACTATACTATTGTTTCTTAATCTAATCTTATATTAATAAATAAATAAGTTTTTCTCACGCCAACGCTGTCCCCACTTCGAATTCCCTGGATCCACCAGGGCAGGACCCCAGCAAGTTTCAGCTTCAGTCCTTCCAATGAATACTAAGGACTGATTTCATTTAGGATTGACTGGTTGGATCTCCTTGCTGTCCAAGGGACTCTCAAGAGTCTTCTCCAACACCACAGTTCAGAAGCATCAATTCTTCAGCGCTCAGCTTTCTTTATGTTCCAACTATCACATTCATACATGACTATTGGAACAACCATAGCTTCGACTAGATGTACCTATGTTGTCAAAGTAATGTTTCTGATTTATAATATGCTGTCTAGGTTGGTCATAGCTTTTCTTCCAAGGAGCAAGGATCTTTTAATTTCACGGCTGCAGTCACCATCTGCAGTGAGTTTGGAGACAAAAAAATAAAGGCTCTCACTGTTTCCATTGTTTGCCCATCTATTTGCCATGAAGTGGTGTGACCAGATGCCATTATCCTGGTTTTCTGAGTGTTGTTTTAAGCCTACTCTCCTCTTTCACCTTCATCAAGAGGCTCTTTAGTTCTTCTCTCCTTTCTGCCATAAGGGTGGTGTCATCTGTGTATCTGAGGGTATTGATATTTCTCCTGGTAATCTTGATTCCAGCTTGTGCTCATCCAGCCTATCATTTCTCATGATATACTCTCCATATAAGTTAAATAAGCAGGGTGACGATATACAGCCTTGACATACTCCTTTCCTGATTTGGAATCAGTCTGTTGTTCCATGTCTAGTTTTAACTGTTGTTTCTTGAACTGGATACAGGTTTCTCAAGAGGCAGGTCAGGTGGTCTGGTATTCCCATCTCTTTTAGAATTTTCCACAGTCTGTTGTGATCCACACCGTCAAAGACTTTGGCACAGTCAGTAAAGCAGAAGTAGATGTTTTTCTGGAACTGTCTTGCTTTTTCAATGATCCATCAGATGATGGCAATTTGATCTCTGGTTCCCCTGCCTTTTCTAAATCCAGCTTGAACATCTCGAAGTTCTCAGTTCACTTACTGTTGAAGCCTGGCTTGAAGAATTTTGAGCATTACTATGCTAGCATGCGAAATGAGTACAGTTGTGCAGTAGTTTGAACAATCTTTGGCATTGCCTTTCTTTGGGATTGGAATGAAAACTGACCTTTTCCAGTCCTGTGGCCACTGCTGAGTTTTCCAAATTTACTGGCTTATTGAGTACAGCACTTTCACAGCATCATTTTTCAGGATTTGAAACAGCTCAACTGGAATTCCATCACCTCCACTAGCTTTGTTTGTAGTGATGCTTCCTAAGGCCCACTTGACTTCACATTCCAGGATGTCTGGCTCTAGGTGAGTGATCACACCATCATGGCCATCTGGGTCATGAAGATCTTTTTTTGTACAGTTCTTCTGTGTATTCTTGCCATCTCTTCTTAATATCATCTGCTTCTGTTAGGTCCATACAATTTTTGTCCTTTATTGAGCCCATCTGTGCATGAAATATTCCCTTTGTATCTCTCATTTTCTTAAAGAGGTCTCTAGTCTTTCCCATTCTATTGTTTTCCTCTATTTCTTTGCATTGATCACTGAGGAAGGCTTTCTAATCTCTCCTTGCTATTCTTTGGAACACTGCATTCAAATGGGTATATCTCTCCTTTCTTCTTTGCCTTTTACTTCTTTCCTCAGTTATTTCTAAAGCCTCCTCAGACAACCATTTTGACTTTTTGCATATCTTTTTCTTGGGGATGGTCTTGATCACTGCCTCCTGTACAATTTCACAAACCTCCTTCCATAGTTCGTCAGGCACTCTGTCTATCAGACCTAATCCCTTGAATCTATTTGTCACTTCCATTGTATAATCATAAGGGATTTAATTTAGGTCTTACTTTAATGGTCTAGTGGTTTTCCCTACTTTCTTCAATTTAAGTCTGAATTTCACAATAAGGAGTTCATGATCTGAGCCACAGTCAGCTCCCACTCTTGTTTTTGCTGACTGTATAGAGCTTCTCCATCTTTGGCTGCAAAGAATATGATCAATCTGATTTCGGTGTTGACCATCTGGTGATGTCCATGTGTAGAGTCTTCTCTTGTGTTGTTGGAAGAGGGTGTTTGCTATGAGGGTGTACGTTCTCTTAGCAAAACTCTATTAGCCTTTGCCCTGCTTCATTCCGTATCCCAAGGCCAAATTTGCCTGTTACCCCAGGTGTTTCTTGACTTTCTACTTTTCCACTCCAGCCCCGTATAATTAAAAGGACATCTTTTTTGGGTGTTAGTTCTAAAAGGTCTTGTAGGTCTTCATAGAACCGTTCAACTTCAACTTCTTCAGCGTTACTGGTTGGGGCATACCAGACCACCTGACCTGCCTCTTGAGAAACCTATATGCAGGTCAGGAAGCAACAGTTAGAACTGGACATGGAACAACAGACTGGTTCCAATTAGGAAAAGGAGTACGTCAAGGCTATATATTGTCACCCTGCTTATTTAAATTATATGCAGAGTACATCATGAGAAACGCTGGGCTGGAGGAAGCACAAGCTGGAATCAAGGTTGACGGAAGAAATATCAATAACCTCAGATATGCAGATGACACCACCCTTATGGCAGAAAGTGAAGGGGAACTAAAAAGACTCTTGATGAAAGTGAAAGAGGTGAGTGAAAAAGTTGGCTTAAAGCTCAACATTCAGAAAACGAAGATCATGGCATCCGGTCCCATCACTTCATGGGAAATAGATGGGGAAACAGTGGAAACAGTGGCAGACTTTATTTTTGGGGGCTCCAAAACCACTGTAGATGGTGCTTGCAGCCATGAAATTAAAAGACGCTTACTCCTTGGAAGGAAAGTTGTGACCAATCGAAACAGCATATTAAAAAGCAGAGACATTCCTTTGCCAACAAAGGTCCGTCAAGGTTATGATTTTTCCAGTGGTCATGTATGGATGTGAGAGTTGGACTGTGAAGAAACCTGAGCACCGAAGAATTGATGCTTTTGAACTATGGTGTTGGAGAAGACTCTTGAGAGTCCCTTGGACTGCAAGGAGATCCAACCAGTCCATTTTAAAGGAGGTCAGTCCTGGGTGTTCTTTGGAAGGACTGATGCTAAAGCTGAAACTCCAATACTTTCACCACCGGATGCGAAGAGTTGACTCATTGGAAAAGACTCTGATGCTGGGAGGGATTGGAGGCAGGAGGAGAAGGGGACGACAGA
Organism: Ovis aries; assembly: GCF_016772045.2. Classification (NCBI taxonomy): domain Eukaryota; kingdom Metazoa; phylum Chordata; class Mammalia; order Artiodactyla; family Bovidae; genus Ovis; species Ovis aries. The sequence goes on from NC_056070.1 coordinate 6,602,890, forward strand.
GGATGAGATGGCTGAATGGCATCACTGACTTAATGGACATGAGTCTCAGTGAACTCCAAGTGTTGGTGATGGACAGGGAGGCCTGGCATGCTGTGATTCATGGGGTCACAAACAGTTGGACACGACTGAGTGACTGAACTGAATGGTCTAGTGGCTTTCCCTAATTTTCTTCAATTTAAGTCTGAATTTGGCAATAAGTAGTTTATGATCTGAACCACAGTCAGCTCTCTGTCTATACAACTGACTTCCTAGAGCTTCTCCATCCTCTTCGGCTGCAAAGAATATAGTCAACCTCATGTCAGTACTGACCATCTGGTGATGTCCATGTGTAGAGTCATCTCTTGTGTTATTGGAAGAGGGCATTTGCTATGACCACTGTGTTCTCTTGGCAAAATTCTGTTAACCTTTGCTTGGGTTCCTTTTGTGCTCCAAGGCCAAATTTGCCTGTTACTCCAGGTATGTCTTGACTTCCTACTTTTGCATTCCAGTCCCCTATAATGAAAAGAACATCTTTTTTGGGTGTTACTTCTAGAAGATCTTGTAGGTCTTCATAGTAACTGTACAACTTCAGCTTCTTCAGCATACTGGTTGGGGCATAGACTTGGATTACTGTGATATTGAATGGTTTGCCTTAGAAACAAACAGAGATCATTCTGTCATTTTTGAGACTGTGTCCAAGTACTGAATTTTGGACTCTTTTGTTGACCATGATGGCTACTCCATTTCTTCTAAGGGATTCTTGCCCGCAGTAGTAGATATAATGGTCATCTGAGTTAAATTCACCCATTCCAGTCCATTTTAGTTCACTGATTCCTAAAATGTTGATGTTCACGCTCGTCATCTCCTGTTTGACCACTTACAGTTTACCTTGATTCATGGACCTAACATTACAGGTTCCTATGCAATATTGCTGTTTACAGCACTGAACTTACTTCCATCACTGATCACATCCACAAATGGGTTTTGTTTTTGCTTTGGCTCCATCCCTTCACTCTTTCCGGAGTTATTTCTCTACTCTTCTGCAGTAGCATATTGGCACCTACCAACCTGGGAGTTCATCTTTCAGTGTTTTATCTTTTCGCCTTTTCATACTGTTCATGAGATTCTCAAGGCATTCTGAAGTGGTTTGCCATTCCCTTCTTCAGCAGACCACGTTTTGTCAGAACTCTCCACCATGACCTATCTGTCTTGGGTGGCCCCACACGGCATGGCTCGTAGTTGCACTGAGCTAGACAAGGCTGTGTTCCATGTGATCAGTTTGATTAGTTTTCTGTGATTGTGGTTTTCATTCTGTCTGCCCTCTGATGGATAAAGATAAGAAGCTTATGGAAGCTTCCTGATGGGAGAGACTGACTGTTGGGGAAACTGGGTCTTGTTAGATCAGTCCTGGGTGTTCATTGGAAGGACTGATGTTGAAGCTGAGACTCCAATACTTTGGCCACCTGATGCGAAGAGCTGATTCATTTGAAAAGTCCCTGATGCTGGAAAAGATTGAAGGCAGGAGGAGAAGGGGACAACAGAGGATGAGATGGTTGGATGGCATCACTGACTTGATGGAGATGGATTCGGGTGGACTCCAGGAGTTGGTGATGGACAGGGAGGCCTGGCATGTGTGGTTCACGGGATCACAAAGAGTCAGACATGAACTGAAATGAACTGAACTGAGGGGCCAACCAAGCCTATCACATCACTCACATAATAAGCACTACTGAAGGACCCACACAGCTCTCCTAGGAGGATTTCCCAGAGCATATACCTTGGGTGAATAGAAAGGAGAGCACTGCTAGGGTGCATAGGGCGTCTCCTACAGAGGGCCACTTCTCCAAAGTAGAGAAACATAAGTAACTTACCAAATACATAAAAATACCAATGGCAACTCGGACAAAGTGAATCAGCATAGGAATACATTTCAGATGAAGGAATTCTGGAAGAGAAACTAAGTAAAGCCAAGCAACCTATCCAAGAAAGAGTTCAGAGTAATGATCATAGAGATGGTCAGACTTGGAAGAAGAATGGAGGCACAGAGCAAGAAGAGAGAAGGTTGTTCTTGTGTTTTTTCTCTTTAAGGTTTTTGTTTGTTTGTTTGTTTGTTTTGGGTTTGGCTACACCATGTGGACTGTGGGATTTTAGTTCCCCAACAAGGGATTAAACCCAGGCCCTCAGTAACAAGAACACAGAATCCTAATCACTGGATTACCACAGAATTCCCAGGAGATAATTTTTTTAAGAGTTAGAAAATATAGAGAACAACCAAACAGACATGAACAATACAATAACTAAAATAAAAAATTCACCAGGAGACTAAAATACACAGAAGAACAAACCAGTAAGCTGGAAGGCAGAATAGTGAAAATCATTGCTGTGGATCAGAAAAAAAGAATGAAAAGAAATGAGAACAGTTTAAGAGACCCCTGGGGTAACATCAAGCAAAACAATATTCACATTATAGGGGTCCAAGAAGGAGAAAGTTGTCAAGAACACATCTGAAGACAAAATCGCTGAAAACTTTCATGACACAGGAAAGGAAATAGTCATCCAAATCCAAGAAGCACAGAGTGTCCCATTCAGGATTAATCCTAAAAGAACACATCAAGACACATTGTCATTAAAATGAGAGAAAGAGACAATGTTAAAAGCGGCAAGGGAAAAGCAGCAAACAGTATACAAGGGAACTGCCATAAAACTCAGCTTACTTTTTAGCAGAAATTCTGCAGACCAGAAGGGAGTGGCATCGTCTATTTAAAGTGATGAAAGGGAAAAACCTACAAGAATACTCTACCAGCAAGGCTCTGATTCAGACCTGCTGAAGAGATTAAAAGCTTTATAGGCATCAAAATCTAGGCGACTTCAGCACCACCAAACCAGCTTTACAACAAATGTTCAAGGAACTTCTCTAGGCAAAAAGGAAAAGGCAGCAACTAGAAACAGGAAATTACAAAATGAAAAAGTTCACCAGTAAAGCAAACATACAGTAAAGGTAGGAAAGCATCCACACACAAAACCAGTAGGAAAATTAAAAGGCAAAATGGTAAAATCATCTGTATCCACAAGCACTTAAGTGGAAGTGAAAGTGAAGTCACTCAGTCGTCTCCGACTCTTTGCGACCCTGTGGACTGTAGCCCACTAGGCTCCTCCATCCATAGGATTCTCCAGGCAAGAGTACTGGAGTGGGTTGCCATTTTCTTCTCCAGGGGATCTTCCTGACCCAGGGATTGAACCCAGGTCTCCTGCATTGCAGGCAGAGGCTTTAACCTCTGAGCCAAGGGATACATAAAACAATCAGATATAAAATATGACATCAGAAACAGTAATCATGAGGGGAGTAGAGTGAGAATGCAGGGCTTTTAAATTCATTTGAAATTAAAACATCAGCAACTTAAAACATTCAATATATGTATATGTATGTGTATTACAAATATATATATATATATACATACACATATACAATCATCTCTCTCTCTCAGAAAGAGACTGCTGCGCAAAAACCTCCTGGTAACAGCAAACCAAAAATCTAAAATAGATACACACACAAAAAAGAACAAGGAAATGTGTCCTTTATAATTAGGGTCAAACATGGCACTTAAGCTGCAGTCCATGGGGTCGCTGAGGGTCGGACACGACTGAGCGACTTCACTTGCCTGCGCTGGAGAAGGAAATGGCAACCCACTCCAGTGTTCTTGCCTGGAGAATCCCAGGGACGGGGGAGCCTGGTGGGCTGCCGTCTATGGGGTCGCACAGAGTCGGACACGACTGAAGCGACTTAGTAGTAGTAGTAGTATGGCACTTACAGTAATCAAATTACAAGTGAAGAGTTAATGTCTATCCTTCTGAAACTATTCCTGAAAGTTGCAGAGGAAGGAACATCTCCAGACTCATCCTATGAGGTCTCCATCACCCTGATTCCAAAATCAGACAGGGATCCCACAGGGAAAGAAAATCATAGGCCAATACCCTTGATGAACATCAGCACACACGTTCTCAACAAAACATCAGCAAACCAAATTCAACACCATTATCAAGTGGGATTTAGTCTAGTAATTAAAGGATGAGTCAACACTCACAAAATCAATGTGATATACCACAGTAACACAATGAAGAATAAAAATCATATAATCATTGATAGATGCGGAAAAGGCATTGTCAGAATTCAATATCTAATGATTAGAAAACTCAACAAAGTGGATTTAGAGGCGACCATACCTCAGTATAATAAAGGTCATGTATAACAAGCCCACAGCTAACATTATACTTAATAACAAAAAGCTAAAGTTTTCCCCTAAGATCAGGAATAGGATAAGGATACTCATTCTCACCACTTTTATTCTAGTATGGGAAGTTCTAGCCAGAGCACTTAGGCAAGAAAAATAAAAGGTATACAAATTGTAACGGAAGAAATAAAAACTAAAACTGTCACGATCACATACATATAACATATATGCTTAGCACGCATATGTGCTAAATCACTTCAGTCGTGTCTGACTCATTGCAACCCTCTACACTGTAGCCCACGAGGCTCCTCTGTCCATAAGATTCTCCAGGCAAGAATACTGGAGTGGGTTGCCATGCCCTTCTCCAGGGATCTTCTCCACCCAAGGATAAAACCCGTATCTCTTATGTCTCCTGCATTGACAGGTGGTTTCTTTACCACTAATGCCACTTGGGAAACTTATACACATATACATACATAAATCCTAAAAACTTTATCACTAAACTGTTAGCATAAATACAGTAAAGTTGTGGGATATAAAATCAATATACAAAAACTGTTCATTTCTATACACTAATGATGAACTATCAGAGAAATTAAGAAAATAATTCCATTTACAACTGGATCAAAAAGAATAAAACACCTAGGAATAAATTTAACTAAGGATATAAAAGACATCCACACTGGAAACTCTAAGATATTGGTGAAAGAAATTAAAGACATAAACAAATGTAAAGATATTCTGTGCTCATGGACTGGAAGAATTCATATCATTAAAATGTCCACATTACCAAAGCAATCTACAGATTCAATGCAATCCCTATCAAGATTCCAGTGGCATTTTTCAGAGAAATAGAATATATAATCCTAAAATTCAAAGGAAACCATAAATGACCCTGAGCAGTCACAGCAGTCTTGAGGAAGAACAGAAAAGCTGGAGGATCATGCGTTCTGATTTCAAAATATGTTACAAAGCTGTAGTAATCAAAACAATACAGTATTATTATAAAAACAGACACACATGTCAATGGAACAGAACAGATAGTGCAGAGAAATACACACGCCCATACATATGTGTGCTTGCATGCTAAGTTGCTTCAGTCGTGTCCAACTTTTTACGACTCTATGGACTGTAGCCTGCCAGGCTCCTCTGCCCATGGGATTCTCCAGGCAGGAATAAAGGAGTGGGTTGCCAAGCCCGCCTAAAGGGATGGAATCTGCATCTCTTACGTCTCCTGCATTGGCAGGTGGGTTCTTCCCCACTAGTGCCACCTGGGAAGCCCACACATAGATACACCATCAATTGTATACAGTGTGACAAGGACAGCCTCTTCAAGAAACGGTGCTGGGAAAACTGGACAGCCACACGCAAAAGAATGAAACTGGACCACTGTATACCATCCCTGGAAATAGCTCAAGCAAAAAATGGATCAAAGACTTGAATGTAAGACCTAAAACCATTAAACTTCCAGAAGAAAACACAGACAGTAAGCTTGTTGACATCAGTTTGCCAATAATTTTGTAGATTTGATCCCAAAAGCAAAAATAAGCATGTGGGACTACATCAAACTAAAAACCTTCAAAAAAAAAAAAAAACTAAACTAAAGAACTTCTATACAGCAAAGGAAGCCATCAACAAAATTGAAAAGTAGCCTATAAATCGGAGAAAATAGTTGCAAATCATTTACCTGAGAAGAGGCTAATACCCAAAACACATAAAGAACTATTACAACTCAATAGCAAATAAACAACTCTGTTAATAAAAAGAAAATAGGCAAAGGATCTGAACAGACATTTTTCCAAAGATGACTCTCTCATGGCCAACAGGTATATGAAAAAGTGCTCAACATCACTAATTAGAGAAATACAAATTAAAACCACAGTGGGATATCACTGTGCTAGAATGACTACCAAAAAGAAACACGTGTGGGAGAGGATGTGGAGAAAAGGGAACGCTCGTGCACTATTGGTGGGAATGTTAAATTGGTTTATCCAGTACAGAAAACAATATGGAGCATCCTCAGAAAGCTGAAAATTATTTTTTATTAAAACTCCAGCAATTCCACTTCGAGATATTTATCCAAACGAAATGAAAATAGTAATTAAAAAAGTTATATGCCCTCCCTATCCCGAGAAATGTCAGCTCCATTTTCCCAGGAGTCTTGCGTTTGCAATAAGTCAGGGCTTTCAGTCAGTGTGAAAGCTGTCAACTCTCTTGATTTTGGTGTATGTACTTAATTCAAAGTATCTAAACCTATGAAGTAATCTGCCCTTTCCTTGTCCCTTCCCCCTCTGACTGTAAAAGTCTCCCATTTTGTTCAGTTCCTTGGAGCTCATTTCTATTTGCTATTCAGGATGTTGCTTGATTCACGATATGTTGAATAAACCCAATAAGACCTTTAAAAATTAAAAAAAGTATCTAAACCTGTAGTCTAATCTGTATGCGCTGTCTTAACTGTTAATTGTGTTACTGATGATTTTATCTTACTTGAAGATTGATTCATTTTTCAATTTGATACAAGTAATTTTTTTTCCTTAAAAAATAAGACAGGCAATTCCATGTTCATTGCAGCATTCTTACAATACTCAAGACATGGAAATAGCCTAAATGTCCACCAATGGATGAACAAATAAAGAAAATGGTATATATACACAGAAGGGTATTATTCAGCTACAAAAGATGAAATTTTGCTATCTGCAGCAACATTAATGTACCTTACAGGCATTATACTAAGTGAAATAGAGAAAGACAAATGCTGTATGATTCTTATTTATGTGTGAAATATATAAAACAAAACAAAACAAAAAAAACAGAACTCAAAGTTACCAGAGAAAAGATTGGGAGTTATTTGAGATGAGGGTTGGAGGTGGGAGAAATGAATGAAAGGGGTCGAAAGGTACAGATTCCCACTTCTAAAATAAATACATAATGTGTACTTTTAATTGAATTAAAGTTGACTTATAATCTTGTGTTTCTGGTGCACAGCAAAGTGATTCAGTTACACACACATATGCATTCTTTTCCATACTGTTTTCCAATATGGTTTATCACAGGCTACTGAATACAGTTCCCTGTGCTACACACAGTAGGACCTTGCTGTTTTATCCATCCTACACTAATAGTTTGTGTCTGTCAATCCCAGATTCCCAACCCATTCCTCCCCTACCCCCACTTACCAACCACAATTCTGTTCTCTATCTGTGAGCTTGTTTCTGTTTCATAAAGTTCATCTGTGTCCTATTTTAGATTCCACATATAAGTGAGATCACATGGTCTGTCTTTCTCTTTTTGAAAAATGTGGGACACTTCACAAATTTGAGTGTCATCCTTGCACAGAGGTCATGCTGATCTCTATATTGTTCCAATTTTAGTACAGATGCTGCTGCAGCAAGCACCAGTCTTTTGTTTAAACACATTCTTCAACCTTTCATGACATCTGAAGGGCTGTTTTCTCCTCTCTTCACAGGAGCTACCCATTGTAACTGGTAATAACCTTTTTCTTAAAAGTAGAGGAAAAACTAGCATTTTCCAAGCCATCTACCCCTCTTGTTTTTAAATTTGTCTACTGTTACAGTCTTGAGAATGCTTGCCATTTATCTTTTAGATTACTCACAAACTGTATTCTCTTTAGCCCTACTACATACATTTCACACTGGATGTTTTATCCTCAGTTCTAGGCAACCAAATGACGTGGTAAACGCTCAGATACTTAGGAAACCTACTGCCAGTTTCAAGAACTTTCTCTGAGTAAGCGGAGAGAGATTATAATTAAGCTGCTATGTGGAGCTTTTAAAAAGAAAAATTTCAACAGAAAATTATAGCCGCAGTGAACTCTTGATTATTCATAGAATGAAATTGCATGAATAACTGAAATCCACCAGTTATTCTAATACAATCTGCCTCACTCTTAATCCATTCAGGTTGCTGCAACAAAATAACCATAGACTGAGGGGCTTAAAACAACAGAAATCTATTTCTCACGGTTCTGGAGGCTGCAAATGTGAGATCAGGGTGGAACAGTATGGTGTGGGCCTGCTTCTGGGTTGCAGATGCATCACATCTTCTTGTGGTGGAGGAGGCAAGAGAGTGCTCCCGGCCTTTTTTAAGAATGCTCTCCATTCTCAAGGAGGTCCTTTCCATCCTCACGAGGTCATGATGCAATCAGCTCTCAAAGGCTCCACTCCTAACAGCATCACGCTAGGAATTAGGTTTCAACATAAGAATTTTGGAGGGACAAATTCAGACCTTCTGTGCCATTCGCCCTTATTTCCTCCTTTAATCCCCTCTCCTGTAATTCAAAACTCTGATTATCCAGATTTTGGAAAGGTGACATGACAGTAAAATCCATTGTTGTAGTTAGAAAAAAGATTATTGTTTACAAAGCAAATGCATCCGTATGAATAATTATGGGAATGCACATTAGAACCCACTCATACATACAAAAATGTGCGTCCTGGGAATTATTCAGTAGCCTTTTTTAAATTCAGCTGAAAAATAAAAGCAGATATTAGATTGAAACCATGTTCAGAGAAAAGCATTGTTTATTTATTTATTTAATTTTTGGTGTACTCTGTGGCATGTGGGATCTAGTTCCCTGACCAGGGAACAAACCCCAGCCTGCTGCATTAGGAAGGAGCTGAGTCTTAACCACAGGCCCACCAGGAAAGCCCCAGAAAAGCATTTTTTTTTTTAAAGCAATCCTTTTGTCAAATACAAACATCAGTTTGAAAGATGTACTGAAAACTCAAGAATGAGGATCAGTAGGAGACACCTGCGCCCAGATAGCATCAGTATAAAACAGTGCTTCACAAGATGCGTGTCCTGCCCACCCAGAGCAGCATCAGTACCACTGTGCACCTGTTAGAAATGGAAATATTTAGCCCTGTCCTAGAGCTATCAACTAGAAGTTTGTCAGGGCCCACAGTTTGTGGTCTAACAAGCCTGCCAGGTGATTCTGATGCATACGCAGGTTTGAGAACTGCTGGTGTAAAACACAGGGGGAAATAGTTCAAGGGCAATGCTTCATCATACCTAATTTACATTACTCTAATTCTAAATAGCCATGGGATTTTGCCACCTGCAGTTTAGCTATGATTTTGCAAAGTGAAAACTATAAGATCTAGTGTAAAGAAAGGCATGTATGATGCTCTGCTATCAAAATAATCCTTGATCTAAGCATGTTCTGTTCACTGCTCTATGTCTGAGTCATCAGGGCTGAATTCCAAGACGTTAGAACACGCAACCCTTCTTATCCCTCCCTTCCTCCCCTGCTTCCCCACACCTCCCTCCGGGCTTCACTATGTCCACAGTCTTTGACAATGAGTCTCAGTTTCTCAGAATTTGTGGAACTATAACTGATGAACAGTGAAATTTCCAAAGCTAAATAGTTTTTTAAAAAGGGGGGGGGCTTTTATCTGTAGCCTGAATATTCAGTTCAGCAATCTATAAAGAATTCCATTTTTTTATTCTAGGCTTATTTACAGTTCTTCAGCATATTTGCAAGTATTTTTCCTTTCGAATGTGTTTCATGGGGTCAATATATGATGCCTTTAAGAGAAAATAATTGCCATTGTTTATCAAAGAGGCATAAGATACAATTATAAAAACAATAGCATAGTCATCATTAAAGAGCTCTTTAAAAATTTATAAATCCATGAAGCTGGATTCCCTTCTAACATCACTAAATATTGGGGAAGGCAATACATTGAATTAGAAACATTGGGATGCATGCTTTTCTCTCCCTTTTCTTAAATCTACAAGCTGTCTTTTATTATAATGAGTAAAGCAAATAAACACTGATGATCACACAATGAACTGTTGCTTAATTTTGTACTGTTGGAACTCTCTCTAGCACTGTGGTTCTGGTCTTTGTTGCATATTAGAATCACCTGGGGAGCTTTTAAAACTAACAGTGAATGCCCAGGCTGTATTCCAGAACAATTAAATAAAAATCTCTAGGGTGGAAACCAGATATCACTGTTTTTTAAATCTTCTCCACCTAAGTCCAGGGCAGTCAAGGTTGAGAACCACTGTTCAAGTTTATCAAGTCCTTTTTATACAAAGGATTCTATCCCACTCCAGCGTTCTTGCCTGGAGAATCCCAGGGATGGGGGAGCCTGATGGGCTGCCATCTCTGGGGTCACACAGAGTCGGACACGACTGAAGCGACTTAGCAGCAGCAGCAGCAGCAGCAGCAACATGAAACATAGGATCTGAGGACATGCATGAGGTTCCTATTTGTGATTATTGTCCATTTCTAAATCCTTAGCTCACAACTATTTCACATCACTTCATTTATTCAAAAATCTTCAGGGGTTATGAAAAATTAATTCAAAATTGACCCCCAAAAACCCCACCTAAACATAAGAGCTAAAATACTTAAAAAAAAAAGGATGATTGGGATTAGCATATATAGACTATTGATTCTCTGTATAAAATAGATAACTAATGAGAACCTACCGTATAGCTCAGGGAACCCTACTCAGTGATCTTCAGCGATCTAAATGGGAAGGAAACATAAAAAAGAGAGGATATATGTATACATGGGGCTTCCCTGTTGGCTCAGAGAGTAAAGAATCTGCCAGCAATGTAGGAAGCCTGGGTTCGATCCCTGGGTCAGGAAGATCCCCTGGAGAAGGGAATGGCAACCCACTCCAGTACTCTTGCCTGGAGAATCCCATGGACAGAGGAACCTGGTGGGCTACAATCCATGGGGTCACAAAGAGTTGGACAGGATTGAGCAACTAACATTAACTAATTATATGTATACATAAAGCTGATTTACTTTGCTGTACAGTAGAAACTGATACAGCATTGTAAAGCAATGACAGTCCAATAAAAATTAATTTTAAAAATATGTCAAAAGCTTCATGATATTGAATTTGGCAATGATTTCTTGGATATGACACCAAAAGCACAGAGAACAAAGTGAAAATAGATAAGCTGGACTACAGCCAAATTTGAAACTTCTGTGCATCAAAGGACACAATCAACAGAGTGAAAGGCAACCTACAGGGAATTCCCAGATGGCCCAGGGATTAGGACTCCACACTTTCACTGCCTAGGGACCAGGTTCAACCACTGCAGGGAACTAAGAGCCCACGAGTGGCACAACACAGCCCCGAACACAAGCAACCTACAGAATGAGAAAATATTTACAAATTATACACCTGATAAAGGGCTAATATCCAGACTATAAAAAGGCCTGCTCTATGGAGAAGGAAATGGCAACCCCCTCCAGTACTCTTGCCTGGGAAATCCCACGTACAGAGGAGCCTGGTGGGCTACAGTCCATGGGGTCACAAAGAGTTGGGCACGACTGAGGGAGCAGCAGGTGCTGGCCAGAGGCCCCAGAGCTTTTGATGGCAGGGCCGGAACTGTGTCTGAGGACTCCCAGCTCCCAGGCCTTTTGACCCTGGCCTCTCTCACTAGACAAGCGTGTGGAAAAGGAAAAACCATTTCCCCGGTGGCTTAGTGAAGAATCCACCTGCCAGTGCAGGAGACTCGGGTTCGATCCCTGGTCCAGGAAGATCCCACATGCCTCGAAGCAGCCAAGCCCGTGGGCCTGTGCTCTAGAGCCCGGGAGCCACAGCTACCGAGCCATGTGCTGCAACTTCTGAAGCCCGAGCTCCCTAAAGCCTATGCTCTGCAGCAAGAGAAGCCACCACAGCAAGCAGCCCACGGACACGGCTGGAGCGCAGCCCCTGCTCACCAAGACCAGGGAGAAGCCCGTGCAGGAACGAGGAACTCACACAGCCACAAACAAACAAAGCATTTAGAAAAAAAGAATCGCTTTAACTGAACGACAGGAAAACCACCTGATTACTTAGAAATGGGCCAAGAACTTAATCAGACGCTTCTCCAAAAAAGATGTTCAAGTGGCCAGCAAGCACATGAAAAAGAAGCTCAGTATCACTAATCATTAGGGAAATGCAAATCAAAACCACAACAAAATACCACCTCACCTCCTTAGGACAGTGACTATAAAAACATTGTTTTAAAGAAAGTAACATGTTGGCAAGGATGTGGAAACACTGGAGCACATAAACTTGATAGGAATGTGAAACGGTATGGCTGCTGTGAAGAAGTTTGGTGGTTCCTCAAAAAATTAAAAATCGTATGATTTGGCAATCCACATCTGTGTATGGACTCAAAAGAATTGAAAGCAGGATCTGAAAAAGATTTTTGTATGCCTATTGCCACAGGAGCACTGCTCAAAAGCACCAAAAGGTTGGAAGCAACTCAAACATCCATCATCTGATGAACGGATGAACAGACTGGGAAAGGCGCTCGTTTATGTTGTGAGTACACAGCCGACTCAAAAGAATATCATTATTAGCATATTAGCACTGCACTATATTAGCACGGTTAATGGACTTCCCAGGTGGCATTAGTGGTTAAGAACCCACTGGGCAATGTGGGAGACTTAAGAGGCTCAGATTCGATTCCTGGGTCAGAAAGATCCCCTGGAGGAGGGCACAGCAACCCGCTCCAGTACTCTTACCTGGAGAATCCCGGGGACAGAGCAGCCTGGCGGGCCACAGTGCATGGGGTCTCAGAGCCGGACCCGACTGCGGCGACTTAGCACGCGTGCTCTGTTGCAATAGCACCTACTATTTATTGCGTGCTCACTGTCCGCTCTGTATGATGCTAGGCGTTTGTGGCGGCCCAGGTGCTCCTCGCAGATCTCCAACCACACTGATCAGTTACTGGGCTCGGAAATGATGTCTTGCTTGGGCCCAACTTCTCCAGGCTGTTCCCAGTTCACGCCTGAACACAGTTAGAGATCTGAAGGTAAGCCCAGTCATGGAGATGCCTGACTTCCTCTCACAGGCAACAAACCGGCTGGAGGCTTCCCCAGCTGCCTTGCCAAACCTTACGTAGCCTGCACGGTAGTCTAGGAAGCTTCCATCAGCCTGCCTTCCTTCTCTGCCTTACTCACCATCAGACTGGGCGTCGTGTCTGACCGCTCTCCCCAGCCTTCTCAGCTCCCTCTCTATCTTCTCTCATAGAAAGAAACCTGAAAAATAATCCTTGCATGTTGCGCCCTGCTTCTCGCAGGACCTCACGCAATAAATGCATTATTTTGGTCAATGCTTATAAAGACAATCATACCAGGGTCATCTCTACCTTATAAGTGAGAAAATTGAAGTTTCCAGAGATCAGAAACTCATCAGTGGTGGAATTAGGATTTGAACTGTAGTCTGACTCTAAAACCAAGACTTCAATCAGTACATGAATAACACAAATAGTAATGTAAATGGTTCCTTTATTTACTAAATATGTGTGTGTGTGTTTTATTTGGAAAGAATGTTCTAAATATAGAAAACTACAGAGACTAGTATAATAAATATCCACATACCTATGGCTCACAATTAACACTTAATAAAACATTCAACCATCACAGAACACCCAGCCCCAGGCCCGTGTCCTTTCCTCTCTCCCCACAGAGACTATTTTATGATTTTTCTGTGTCCTTCCATTTCACGTTTTCAAGACTTATAATACGTACTTTCGCATTTTTGAAAATATATTGTTTTGTGTATCTCCAAATTTTATATTAATGAATGCATACTTCTGGAAGTCTTCTTTGCAGCCTGCTTTTTAAACCATAGACTGATCTTTAAAATTGGTTCATGTTACTAGTTCACTTTTCTAAACCAGTGGTTCCCAGCAGGAGGCAATTTTGCCTCCCCAGGGGACATTTGGGGAGATGTTTTTGGTTTTCATAACAAGGGAGGAGGAAGAAGAGCTACTGGCATCAGGTGGCTAGAGGCCAGGGATGCAGCTAGACATCCTTCAGTGCCATGATGAGGAACTACCTGGCCTAACACGTCACTAATGCCAAGGCTGAGAAACCCTAATCTAAATCAGTGATTCTCAAAGGGTGGTCACGGACCAGCAACGCCAGCATCACCTGGCAACCTGTTCCAGTGCAAATTCCAGGACCTCACCTCTCACGCAGTGAATCAGAAATTTAGAGGGTAGACCCAGCATCTATGGTTTAACATACCCTCCAGGTGATTCTGATACACTCGAATGTCAGGAACACTGGTCTAAACTATTTAATAGCATTCAGTCGTATAGAAACACCTCGATTAACTTATCTTGGAGCCACTTCACAATAACGTTCCTGTACTTGTTCTCTGGACTGTGATGGTCCTTTGTCTTCCTACACTGTGCCAGAAAAACACAAGCTCAAATGGATAATTTAGTAGTAATAAACATCTACTGAATGCTGACCAGATTGTGGCATTATTTTAAATGTTTTTCATCTATTAATTATGCATAAGAACCCAGGAAGTAGGTGCCAGTTTTATCCAGTTTCACAGCTGAGTATATAAGAAGTTAAGTAATTTGTTCAAGGTCACACAGCAAAGTGTCTGGCTGAGCCAGGATTGGAATCCAGTCTGTCCAGGACTACAGCCTGTTTCCTTAATATTACAACTACTCTCAGAAACATACAGGACACTATTCTGGCTTAAGGTTCAGAAACCAGTAAAATGACTCATGCATCCAAACATCTAACATCTAACAAAAATTGACGCGAGAATGAGAGAAAATGGTGCAGTGAAGATGGCATCTGATCTACATTTGGCATGCTTCCAGCTGTAGAGAATCCTCATCTTACCTAAATAGCTCATAGCACCTGCTCTAGCCATATATGCAGGCATTTTTACTTGTATCACTGAAGTGTGAACCACAACATAAAATTTGGAGGAGGAACCTGGCTCCTCAACACTTTTTTTAGATTAAAACCAGGATTTAATATCAGGTTGACTTCCACTCTAAGCATATGAAAAAATAGATACTAAAATTTTAATAGTATTTTTTAAATGGATGTGAGAGTTGGACTGTGAAGAAGGCTGAGCGCCGAAGAATTGATGCTTTTGAACTGTGGTGTTGGAGAAGACTCTTGAGAGTCCCTTGGACTGCAAGGAGATCCAGCCAGTCCATTCTGAAGGAGATCAGCCCTGGGATTTCTTTGGAAGGACTGATGCTGAAGCTGAAACTCTAATACTTTGGTCACCTCATGCTAAGAGTTGACTCATTGGAAAAGACTCTGATGCTGGGAGGGATTGAGGGCAGGAGGAGAAGGGGACGACAGAGGATGAGATGGCTGGATGGCATTACTGACTCAATGGATGCGAGTCTGAGTGAACTCCGGGAGTTGGTGATGGACAGGGAGGCCTGGCACGCTGCGATTCATGGGGTCGCAAAGAGTCGGACACAACTGAGCAACTGAACTGAACTGAAAGAAAAAAAAAAAAACTAAATAATGACTTTTAAACCTTTTCTGTAGTTTTAACTTTTCTTGAGTGTCACATTGGATTCTGATGTTATGTAACCTTTGGTGACTTTTATCCTAAGTATTAATATTTAGGATGCCACTAGGCATGGATCCTATCAGGCCTGAAAGCATGGCTTCTCCCCTTAAAGAAGGAGCTACTGGTATCTTGGGTGGGATAATTCTTCATTACACGGAACTCTCCTGCACATTGCAATAAGCTTGACATCCCTGGTCCCCAACAGACAGTGTTGCCAGGAGTGTTCCCCGTCACATGACAACCAAAAATGCTCCCATTCATTTCTGAACATCCCCTAATGTCTTGATACTCAAAGTGTGGCCTTTGGATCAGCTGCATCAACATTGGAGAGATAGCTAGAGATGTGAAAGGCACTAAACCTAGGGAATCTGAAACATTTGAACAAGATCTCTGGTGTTTTGTAAACAAATGAAAGCTTGAGAAGGAGCATAGGACCACCAGCTGAGAACCATTTCCCTAGAGAAACTCTGCCTGATATCAGGAGGTAGGTAGAAAAGTGTTTAGACTGGAGACATTAAAGTTCTATTTCTTACCGAAAATCTGTAGCTTAAAGAGACAGCATTTCTGAAAAATGGAGCTGACATCCAGTGAGAGGCAGAGTCAAATGGTAGATGAGCACAGGGCCAACAAAATTGTCTGCACCCCTCAAAGCATCTGGCCTATAGGATATATAAGTCCTATATATGGGACTATATATATTGATATATAGTCCTATATATATTGATATATGGGGCTTCCCAGTGGTGCTAGAGGCAAAGAGCCTGTCTGCCAATGAAGGAGTTGTAAGAGATGTGGGTTCGATCCCTGGGTCAGGAAGATCCCTTGGAGGAGGGCATGGCAACTCACTCCAGTATTCATACGTAGAGAATCCCATGGACAAAAGAGTCTAGCAGGCTACTGTCCATAGAGTCGCAAAGAGTCAGACAGGACTGAAGTGACTTAGTGCACACACACACACCTAGATATATGTCAATACACTGCTTTTTCTGTTTTAAAATATTCTTAACTAGGGGTCTGTGAATGGGTTACTGAAGTGCCAGGCTATTGATCCTTTCAGACTTTTGGGCAAACAAATGGAGCCTGAGAAGCCCAGAGACCCCGGCTGGTCACCTCTAACCTTGAATGACTTGTCTTATTCACCTTAGTGTGTTAATGATCATTTCTATATGTGCCTTGATTTAAAAAAAAAAAATACTTGGAATTGTTGTTATTGGCAATGAGAAGTTACTGAAGATTTGTTTGCTTCTTTGTTTGATTTTAAATTGTGGTAAAACAAACACACACGACATAAAATTTCCCATCTTAACCATTTCTACACTTACAGCTCAATAGGGTTAAAGATATTCACATTGTTGTGCAAGCAATCACCAAAACTCCTTTCATCTTGCAAAATTAAAATCTGTATTAGTTTAAAAATACAATCCTTACCTCCCCCAGTCCCTGGCAACCTGTATTCTGTTTTCAGTCTCTCTGGATTTTACTTCTCTAGGAACCTCATATGCTGTTATTGCTGTTTAGTCGCTAAGTCATGTCTGGCTGTTTGTGACCCCATGGACTGTAGCCTGCCAGGCTCCTCTGGCCATGGGATTTTTCAAGGCAAGAAAACTGGAGTGGGTTGCCATGCTCTCCTCCAGGGGATCTTCCCGACCCAGGGATTGAATGCAAGTCTCCTGCACTGGCAGGCAGCTTCTTTACCACTGAGCCACCAGGGAAACCCAGGAACCTCACATAGTCTCTGGCTTATTTCACTCAGGATAAGATCTTCCAGATTCATCCATGCCCCAAGCATGTGATAGAGCTTTCAGGACTGAATTTTTTAAAGGAAAGATTTAAGTTTCCCTCCTAAAAACTAATTCATGGTGGTTAGCATCCTCATAGTTGCAGCAGGACACAGTTGTCTAGAAGAAGCAGAAGATTAGAATAATCTTGACGCTTGATGTGATGATTTCCCATGGAAGAAAGACACTGTGCTTCTTCTTTGAACCCAGAAGTCTCCAAATTGACAGTGCAGTCAGTAATCACTTTTTTTCTTACAGGAAACTTCAGTCTTGTAGTTCTATTCAGATCAGGTAGAAAGTTCCTGGTAGTTGCAGTGTAAGAGCCTGCAACTTCTTAACCAGAAAGCTGCCAAGTGTCCTAGCGATCCCGCTCACTGATTTCTGCATTTGAAAGGGCGTGGTGTCTGTATGAAGCAAAACTGGATGACTCAAAACACAGAATAGAATTTGATTCAGAGTCTCAGTTCCTTCACCATATTTGATTGAGTTTGTTCATGATGACTTACAAACTTACCCTTTTAGAATACACATTGTAGTAATGTTCATCCATCAAACGGCTAGTTTTATTTCCTCTTTTATCATGAAGAGAATAGAATTTTTCTCAAGTGATGATTCACAGCTAATTTAATTATCGCTAAAGCCCTGGAGACAGATACCTGTGAATACTAATAACGTGGTCTTGAAAGAGGTAGTTGTTAATTTTTTTGACTGATTGGTTGGCTCGTCTGCCAAATAGCGGCTGAATGGGCAAATGCATTTCTCTGGAAACAGAAATTCTTCTCACTAGGTTACCCTTTATCTTAAGACTCTCATATGTTTATTCTTCTTCCCGTTTATATGATACATTTAAAATATCCACCACGGGTGAAAAAAGTTTTAAGAGTTTGCTAAACTATTCACTAAGCTATTACCAGTTACTTAAAAAAAAACTGAGTAGAGTTCAGAGCTCCGAAAGCACTTACTGAGATTCCATCATTTTTGGAAATGCATAATTATTTAATCATTTATAAAATAATTGAACTTGATAGGTTTCAGTGTTCACTCGAGCAAATTCAGTTCACGTCATGATAAGAGGTACAGTTTTATATTTGCAGCTCTGAATGGGCATTTTAATTTTTGTCCTTAATGTTCATTAATTACTATCATTTTTGCTACCTTTCTTTTCATTTAAACATTTCCTAAAGTTCTAGAACTTGTAAAGTCAAGACATTAAGAGAAAGCCTTCCCCAAAATAAACTTTTAAAATAGTCCTTTCCAGGATCCCCATGTGCAATGACTCACTATTAAGCTAGAAATTTTAACTTACTAAATATAATTAGGTTAGCAAAATTAAGCATTCCATAATACTGTTTTCCTGAATTTCATTACTTAGTTGCCTGGAAATCTTCTGTGAGAGCAAGAGAACAATGTAAGCCTAAAATACATATAAAGCTTTATCTAGCATGGACTACCAAACAATAAAAATACTTAATAACTGTTTAGAGCTTTACAGCTTGCAGCACTTTCACAGAGTAAGTAATAAGGACTAATTAGGAATTATCTTTTTTTTTAAAAAAAAAAAAGCAATTCTCAAAGAATGTATTGTTGTTCAAAGATACGAAGCCTCTGCTAAATGTAAATTAAGAATCTGGGGACCATTAAAAGGGTAAACTTGGACTTCTCTGGTGGCCCAGTGGCTAAGACTCACCCTGTCAATGCAGGGGGCCTGGGTTCAAGCCTTGGTCAGGGAACTAGATCCCACATGCGGCAACTGAAGACCGTGGGTGCTGCAGCAAAGACTGGAGATCCCCTTTGTGCAGAAAGTAAGATCTGGTGCAGCCAAGTTTGTTTGCTTTTTTTTTATTATTATTTTTATTTTTACTTTATTTTACTTTACAGTACTGTATTGTTTCTTTTTTTTTTTTTTAAGGGCAAGCTTTGCTTTGAAGATACTAAAAAACACCCAAGGGGCTTCTGTTTCCATACAAGATGAATAAAGGTGACTTCATTTATTCTCTTACCCAAAAGTCCCCAAAGAAAGAAAAAAGGTAAAATTTAACATGAATTCCCAAGGCAATGGACATTAGGCAATGAAGTAAAATGGTCCTTGGAACATAGAAAACAAGGGATGCAAGCCCACGCTTGCTGTGCTGCACAGCTTTGGAAGAGACTCGAGGCCGCTGAGTGGGGCAGAGGAGAGGGCTGGGGAGGAGGCAGTGGGCGCAAGCACCGCTCAACAGCCTCCCGGAATTGAGATGGAACTGACCATCCGAGAAAAGCAACAGGGTTAGCAGTCACTGGCCAGAGCACCAGAGAAGAAAGACCTGGGCAGAGGGAGAACCCTGGAGATACACAGAGGGACGCAGCAGAGTTTCCAAGAGAGTATCGATTAGTACGGGCTTCCTGGTGGCTCAGTGATAAAGAATCTGCCTGCCAATACAGGAGACTCAGGAGATGTGGGTTCCTCGGGTTGGAAAGAGCCCCTGGAGAAGGAAAGGGCAACCCGCTCCAGTATTCTTGCCTGGGAAACCCCATGGACAGTGGAGCCTGGCAGGCGTCACAAAGAGTTGGACATGACTTAGCAATTAAACAACTGTAACACTGCAGTGCAGGCATGCGGGGAAACTACGTGAATGAGAGAAAAATTACTCGAAAGGCACAAACTACCAAAGCTCACTCCAGAAGAAGTATGAGGCAACTTAACCCTATATATCTATTTCCAAAATTGAATTTCTAGCTAAGAACCTTCCCCAAGAGGAAACTGGAGGCCCATCTGGCTTTATTGGTGAAAGCTACCAAACATTTAAGGAAGAAACAATATCAGCTAAAAACAAACTTTCCAGGAAACTTAAATTTACTTTCTGATTCGTTCCATGAGGCCAGCATTCTCCTCAAACCAAAACAAGACAAACAAACACGTGACCAGGAAACTGTAGCTCAATTCCACCCATTAATGTGGATGCAGGGACTTCCCTGGTGATCCAGTGGTTAAGAATCCACCCCTGGTGGTCCGGTGGTTAAGAATCCACCTTCCAGCGCCAGGGATGTAGGCTTCAACCCTGTTTGGAGAACTAAGATCCCATCTGCCGTGGGACAACTGAGTTCTTGGGCCACAGCTGCTGAGCCCTCATCCTACGACCACAGCGCCCACGTGCTCTGAGCCCACGCCACGACTAGAGAGAAGCCCATATAGCACAACGAAGATCCATGTGCAGCAACAACACAGCCAAAAACACCTTTAATATATAAATTAATTAATTAAATACCTAGATGCAAAAAATTATAAACAAAAAAAAATTCAGCAGTAAAAAGGATAATGCATCATCCATGACCAAGTGTGGTTTATCCCAGGAATGCATAATTAGCATAACATCAGAAAACAAATCAGTGTAATTCACCATCTTAAACTGAAAAAAGAAAAAATAAGATCATTTGGGCAGATGCAGAAAGGCATTTGACAAAACCAGACACCCATCTTTTCAGTAAACAAGGGGACTTTCTCAGCTTCACAGAGGGCATCTGTGAAAAAATCTACAGTGAACATCTTACTTAACTGTGACAGACTGAATGCATTATCCCTTAAAATCAGGATTTAGGCATGGATCAATACTTCTTCCCAACATCATACTACAGATTCTGGAAGGGAAGACATAAAACTGTTCTTATTATCAGACCAGGTGATCATCTATGGAGAAAATCCAACAGAATCTACAAAACTTCATCAGCGCTAACAAGGATTTTAGCAAGGTTGTAGGATACAAGATCAATACACAAAAAACCAGTAGTGTGAAACTAATCTCTATGACCCTATAATGGGGGATACACATCATTATATATTTGCTAAAACTCAAAGAATGTACAACAGTGTTTCCTTGGTAGCTCAGTTGGTAAAGAATCCACCTGCAGTGCAGGAGACCGGGATTCCATCCCTGGGATGGGAAGATCCCCAGGAGAAGGAAATGGCAACCCACTCCAGTATTCTTGCCCGGTATATCCCATGGACAGAGAAGCCTGTCAGGCTACAGTCCATGGGGTTCCAAGAGTCAGACCCAACTTAGTGACTAAACCACCACCAAAGAATGTACACTACAAAGAATGAATCCCCTGTAACATAAGCTGTAAACTTGAGTTAATGAAGTTAATAGTAATGTGTCAATACTGTTTCATCAATTATAACAAATGTACCAGAATAATTCACAATGTAAATAACATGGGAAACTGGGGAGTGCAAAGAGTATGTGGGAATTCTCTATATTTTCTGACTGATTTTCCTATAAAATTAACAGCTCCAAGAAACTATTAATTTTTAAAAACTAACTTATATAAATTTACAATCAAGTAAATTATACCAATTCTCCCTCAATTGATTTCTAGATTCACCACCATCCCAGTAAAAATCCTGGAGATTTTTTTTTTTTTGGTGAAAGTGGGTGTTAGTTGCTCACTCGTGCCCAACTCTGTGTGACCCCATGAACTGTAGCCTGCCAGGCTTCTCTGTCCATGGGATTCTCCAGGCAAGAACACTGGGGTGGGTTACCATGCCTTCCTCCAGGGGATCTTCCCGACCCAGGGATCGAACCCGGGTCTCCCACACTGCAGGCAGATTCTTTACTGCCTGAGCCACCAGGGATTCTCCCTCAATTGATTTCTACATTCTCCGGAAGATTTTATTGGGTAGAAATTAACAAATGATTCTGATAGTTACATGGAAATGCAAAAAAAACTTTGAAAAAGGAGAGCAAAGTTGAAAGACAGCTTATCTGATTTTAAGGCTTATTCAGTTCAGTTCAGTCCAGTCTCTCAGTCGTGTCTGACTCTTTGCAACCCCATGAATCACAGCACACCAGGCCTCCCTGTCCATCACCAACTCCCGGAGTTAACTCAGACTCATGTCCGTCGAGTCGGTGATGCCAGCAGCCATCTCATCCTCTGTCGTCCCCTTCTCTTCCTGCCTTCAATCTTTTTCAGCATCAGGGTCTTTTCCAATGAGTCAGCTCTTCACATGAGGTGGCCAAAGTACTGGAGTTTCAGCTTTAGCATCAGTCCTTCCAGTGAACACCCAGGACTGATCTCCTTTAGGATGGACTGGTTGGATCTCCTTGCAGTCCAAGGGACTCTCAAGAGTCTTCTCCAACACCACAGTTCAAAAGCATCAATTCTTCGGTGCTCAGCCTTGTTCACACTCCAACTCTCACATGCATACATGACCACTGGAAAAATCATAGCCTTGACTAAATGGACCTTTGTTGGCAAGACAATATCTCTGCTTTTCAATATGCTATCTAGGTTGGTCATGACTTTCTTCCAAGGAGTAAGCGTCTTTTAATTTCATGGCTGCAATCACCATCTGCAGTGGTTTTGGAGCCCACAAAAATAAAGTCTGACACTGTTTCCACTGTTTCCCCATCTATTTCCCATGAAGTGATGGGACCAGATGCCATGATCTTCGTTTTCTGAATGTTGAGCTTTAAGCCAACTTTTTCACTCTCCTCTTTCACTTTCATTAACAGGCTTTTGAGTTCCTCTTCACTTTCTGCCATAAGGGTGGTATCATCTGCATATCTGAGCTTATTGATATTTCTCCTGGCAATCTTGATTCCAGTTTGTGCTTCTTCCAGCCCAGTGTTTCTCATGATGTACTCTGCATAGAAGTTAAATAAGCAGGGTGACAATATACAGCCTTGACGTACTCCTTTTCCTATTTGGAACCAGTCTGTTGTTCCATGTCCAGTTCTAACTTGCTTCCTGACCTGCATATAGGTTTCTCAAGAGGCAGGCCAGGTGGTCTGGTATTCCCATCTTTTGAAGAATTTTCCACAGTTTATTGTGATCCACACAGTCAAAGGCTTTGGCATAGTCAATAAAGCAGAAATAGATGTTTCTCTGGAACTCTCTTCCTTTTCCATGATCCAGCGGATGTTGGCAATTTGATCTCTGGTTCCTCTGCCTTTTCTAAAACCAGCTTGAATATCTGGAAGTTCACAGTTGACATACTGCTGATGCCTGGCTTGGAGAATTTTGAGCATTACTTTACTAGCATGTGAGATGGGTGAAATTGTGTGGTAGTTTGAGCATTCTTTGGCATTGCCTTTCTTTCAGATTGGAATGAAAACTGACCTTTTCCAGTCCTGTGGCCACTGCTGAGTTTCTGTGTATTCTTGCCACCTCTTCTTAATATCTTCTGCTTCTGTTAGGTCCATACCATTTCTATCCTTTATTGAGCCCATCTTTGCATGAAATGTAACCTTGATATCTCTAATTTTCTTGAAGAGATCTCCAGTCTTTCCCATTCTGTTCTTTTCCTCTATTTCTTTGCATTGATCTCTGAGGAAGGCATATAATAAGGCTTATATAACACTATAATATGTAAAATAATTACTACCGAGGGAAGTATAGATTGGAGCACTCTATCTTTATGTCAGTTGGCAAAGGGCTGAAAAATCTTTGACTCAGCAGTTCAGTTCTAGCAATTTTTACTGAAAAGATAGTTAAACACACAAAAGAACAAAGATATTAAATTCATCATTATTAATGGTTAAAAACTAGAAAATCAATAGATGTTTATCAAAAGGAAACTGGTTAAATGCATCATTGTACACATTTATGTTAAAATAAGTATGCAGCCCAGACTTCAAAAATCATGTATTTAACGACATTCATGAAAGTCCAATATGTAGTTACATGAGTTTTCCAGGTCAGAAAGCAATAGGTTCCTATTTGTTTAAAAAAATAATCTGTTTTCAGGCTGATTCATGCGAATGTATGGCAAAAATCACCACAATATTGTAAAGTAATTAGCCTCCAATTAAAATTTTTTTTAATCTTTTTTCATACTTGGAAGAGTATGAAACAACATACAGTTCTTAGTGAAGAAATAACCAGTTATTTTTTCACAAAAACTGCATTATGCTTTTGTAATTTTGTAAAGGTTTTTGAGTTTCAACGTCTTTAATTTTTATGATTGGAGAGATGTATTTATCAGCATAGCCATTTTAGGGGACTTCCCTGGTGGTGCAGTGGCTGGGATTTTATCTTCCCATGCAGGGATTATGGGCTCAAATCCTGGTCACAGAGCTAAGATTCCACATGCCCTGCAGCCAAAAGGTCAAAATATAGACCAGAAGCAATATTGTAACAAACTCAATAAAGACTTTTTAAATGGTCCACATTAAAAATAATAATACAATAAACTTTTTAAAAAGTCATTTTAGCATGAAAAGAATGACAGCTATCTCAAATGACAAGTTTAAGAGAAGGAAGATCTATCTCTTACTGACTGGAAGATAGGCCTCTCCCTCCTACTCCTTTAACAGTTTTCCATCTTGTCAGTCTGTGCTTGCTATTTTTTTAAAAATAAAACCTGTGTATGTTTTCTATACAAAATTTGAATACAGAAAAGTATTCAGAAGAAAATAAACAATTATTTACAATCACTAGTAATATGTTCTTGTGGTTCATTATTCTTTCAAGGATTTATGAGTGTGCTTCAAAACACCTGTCCTTAATCAGTGCAAACTCCACTAATAAAGTATACATGGACTCAGTCCCATGAGCCAACGTAGTCTCATGTAACTGATAAAATTATAAAATTATTCTTTTTGGGGGGTGGATATTTACTTTTTTGTATTGAGATTTCCCTTGCTAATTTTCTTCAAAGCATAAAAGCATCGTTTATGATTTTATAAATTATAAAACAATATAAAGAAGAAAATAAAACTCAACAGTAATTCTGTCATCAAGGATTATCACTGGTAACTTCCAGGTTTTAATTCTATGTTAATACGTATAAGCACTTTAGTAAAACTAGGCTATCACTATACATTGTTTGGATTTTGCTGTTTTCTTTTTTTCCGCTTAACATGTTTTCATCATTTACCCTACCTTTTAAAGGGTGTGGCTCTATTTCTTTGTATAAACATACTGCAAGTCATTTCGTCAGCGCCTGACTGTTGGACCTTTTGGTTGTTTCCAATTTTTTTTAGAAGGCAAGTGCTTGTACGGGATGAGGCCATGCAAGCGAGTGCTGCAGGGACCGTTAATTTACAGACATTTTTGTACCCCACACGCTATAACGGAGCTTTGACTTTGTTTCTGTTTTTGGCGGGGAAGGTCGATAGATGGTGCAGGAGGAAGCCCGGAAAAGTACAGACGGGGGTAAAGTGCCCCACCTCGTTCCAGAGGAACCGTCTTTGCTCCCTGGGGAGGGATTCCCGGGACCCCGCCCCGCAGGCCATCCGTCAGTCAGCGCCGGCTTCCGCCGTCCGCTGAGCTGCACTGCACCCTTGTGGCCGAGCCGCGACACTGCGGCACGGGAGCACCGGATCCCAGTGGTTTTCGGGAGGCTTTGGGGGTATTTTTCGGACTGATTTTTAAACTACAATTTAAAGATGTAATTTTTTTTTTCAACTCACAAACAGAAAATGTACAAGCTCAAAATTAGAGAATGCGTGGGATTCCAGTCTGTAATAAACATTTCTTCAGTTCAGTTCAGTCGCTCAGTCGTGTCCGACTCTTTGCGACCCCGTGAATCGCAGCACGCCAGGCCTCCCTGTCCATCACCAACTCCCGGAGTTCACCCACACCCACGTCTATGGAGTCGGTGATGCCATCCAGCCATCTCATCCTCTGTCGCCCCCTTCTCCTCCTGCCCCCAATCCCTCCCAGCATCAGGGCCTTTTCCAATGAGTCAACTCTTCACATGAGGAGCCCTTTAAATGCTCTTTAGAACATTTCTTTAGAGCACTTGAATGAAAATAAACTTAGCCCTTATGTCCCCTGGCTCTTTTCTCCAGCTTCAGTGGGGTTAGTCTGCCCTCAGGCACTATCGTCTAGCCCTAAAGGACTACTTTCAAGTCTCCTAATGGGCCAGGCTTCTTTTTGCTTACCAGATTTTAAAGTTATTAAGCAACACACACACACACACACACACACACACACACACCCTTCCCTCACTCAGACTCGTCTTCCTCCCTTATTGGACTGGAGTGTCTTTGAGCACACACGTGACTCCTCATTTCCTCTCCCACTTCTGTTCCCTTGGAGACAGTAAGTCACAGAGAGTAGGAATCTGTTCCAAGGAGGGAACTCCCTGATGGTCCGGTGGTTAGGACTGGGCACTTTCATTGCAGAGGGCCTCCGGTTCCCACCAGTAGGGGTTGCTGTATTCTCTGCATTGAGTTCCACAGTATTGATGAGAAAACTACTCTGCCCAAGCCTGCGTGTGTGCTCAGTGTTGTCCCGCTCTTTGCGACTCCACAGATTGCAGCCCGCCAGGCTCCTCTGTTAATGGAATTTTCCAGGCAAGAGTACTGGGGTGGGTTGCCATTTCCTCCTGCAGGAGATAGAACCCAAGTTTCCTGCATCTGTTGCATGAGCAGGCGGATTCCTTACCATTGAGCCACGTGGGAAGCCCATTCTGTCCGAGAGCCTCTTTAATAGCATGGCAGACGAGAAGGGAGGCAAGAAAAGCTATGAGATGATTAACTGCTATCTCCCGCTTTTAACTCTGCATAGTTTGTTTTTCCTTTCAGACATTTACTGTGTGGACAAAGCTTGAGGTGTTGAGGGCCAATGTCTGGACCTCACTTGAGAGGTTAGGCTCAGGCATGAATTTTTTAAAGCATTTTTTGGCCACCCCATGAGTCTAATGCCCCAGAATATCTGTATCCTTGTAGGTAACTCCTGAGTCCCAAAGTCTTCAACAGTGGGAAAAAAACTGGGAGAATTTCAAGAACGCTGGTGCAACACTATTTGAAAACGGGAGTAATTTGGAAATCTGTTGGTTTTGCCTACCCAAGATCCATTCTTCTTTCTTCTGCTAGGGGCCCCTTGGTTTTCCTCTGGAGAACCACCCCTTCCCTGCTCTAAGTCCTTGCAGTTGAGGTAGGGCTGATTATTTTTTAAATTATAAACATTTTTTTTTCTTTTGAACTTTTATTTTTTTATTAGGGTATGGCTGATTAACAATGTGATGGTTTCAGGTGAACAGTGAAGGGACTCAGCCATGAGATAAGGGTGATCCTTGCCCACCCTACCCCTACTACTTCCCAACACAAACATATATGCACACTCCTAGGTGGTACTTGCACACACAGCCCATTCAAGCTCTGAGTTTGCTCTTTTTCAACTTGAATTACACATGGATCCAGCCATGTCTGAACCTTTAGACTGAACTTCTGCCCTTCAACTTTTCAATTACTGAGTCAATTAATCCCCCGCCATTTTTTGCCCTAAATGAGTTTAATGTGGGTTTTGTCACTTGCAATCACAAAATTTCTAACTAAAAGAAATTTACAAGACTTTCAAATGAGGTAAGCAGCTTTATGTTTTGCCTGCTTATAGAAAGGGGATACATTAATTGATGTGTCCTAATATGTTGAGATTTTTTTTCTTATTCTTTGATAAGATTGCCTTCATTTTTCTTAGCAGAGCTTAAGTTTGTTAACTATGTAAAGTCCATTTACTTGGTCTAGGTTAGCCCCTATTCCCTGGTGGCTCAGACGGTAAAGAATTCGCCTGCAGTGGGAGACCTGGGTTCGATCCCTGGGTTGGAAAGATCCCCTAGAGGAGGGCATGGCAGTCAACTCCAATATTCTTGCCTGGAGAATCCCATGGACAGAGGAGCCTGGTGTGCTACAGTCCATGGGGTCTCAAAGAGTTGGATATGACTGAGTGACTAAGCACACAACCCCTGTTGAACATATTTGTTTTGGGCATGGACTTTTAAAAGTTGCCCACACAAATAAAATGGAGATAATGAAACTTATCTCACAGAAATGTTAAAGGTAAAATAAAATAACATACGTGAACTCACCTTTCACTGTATAAATGTTGGGTATTATTACCCAACATTTTTACTCATGAGGCTTCATCCTCATTATCATCATGGCACCCCACTCCAGTACTCTTGGCAATGGCACCCCGCTCCAGTACTCTTGCCTGGAAAATCCCATGGACGGAGGAACCTGGTGGGCTGCAGTCCATGGGGTCGCTAAGAGTCGGACATGACTGAGCGACTTCACTTTCACTTCTCACTTTCATGCATTGGAGAAGGAAATGGCAACCCACTCCAGTGTTCTTACCTGGAGAATCCCAGGGACGGGGGAGCCTGGTGGGCTACCGTCCTCGGAGTCGCACAGAGTCAGACACGACTGAAGCGACTTAGCAGCAGCAGCAAAGTTGCTAGAGAGGGAATTTCTTGGGGGTCCAGTGATTAGGACTCCACACTGCCAATATGGGCCTGGGTTCCACCCCTGGTCGGGGAACTAAAATCCCAAAAGCCGTGTGGCAGAACCAAAAAAAAAAAAATTTTTTTTTAATAAAATAAAATTTAAAAGCTGCTGGAGAGTTATTCATTGTTAGTAGTACTGATAGCTGTACAAATGCAAACTGTAATTGAGCAAGTAAATGAGGAAAAAGAGGAAATTAGATTCCTTTTAGGCTATTAATATAATCATCCCGGGAATGTTGTAAAAGGGCAATTGAAATAATGTAGTTGAAAATGCTCTAAAAACACAAATGCTGTGTGATTATAGGATACTGTTATCTCAGCCCTGCAGGTTACTAAAACCTTGACGTTGTTCATTTGCATATATGTTTGATTTCAGAGCTCATTACTATCTGATACTTTTCATTTCATTTTAAAACAAAAAACCCACATGCTGTTTTATAGAGTGCAGTCTTACACAGTGAATGGCTTTATCTTGGTTTTCATTCTCTTCAGCCTCTCTGTGGCATTTAACCACCCTGGCAACCCACTCCTTCAAATTCTTTCCACCCTTAGGTCTAGCGACACTACATTTTCCTACTTCTTCTTGACCTTTTCAACAACTTTTTATCTGCCCCTCCCCTCCCAGCTCCGGACTCCAGGGATGACGCTCCCAAGGCTTGGCTCTGATCCCTCTCTTCCCTCACTTTCTGTACAATTCAGCCATTCTGATTGATCTTGCTCCGTCTTCCTACTGTTTATTTCAATATATAAGTCCTGCCACTATCTCCCTTTCAGTATCTTAAAACTTCCGCATTCCAGTTGGCTGCCTCTATAAGTGCCCCATTGCGATCAGGGCCTCCACCCTTTTCCCATGTCCCTGCCCTCTTGCTGCTCCTTCAGTCTCTTTCCAGGATCCGAGTGCTTCAGCGCCTTCCAGACTCACATTCCCTCTGCTGGCCTGAGAAAAACTGGCCCAGGCCCGCATCATCCCCTGCCCAGCCTCATGCCTGGTCTCGTTAGCTCTGGATTCTCCCCACTCCTGGCTGTCCTGTGGAGGGCAGCTGAACCAGGCTTAAAACGTCCCTTTGTGAGTTCCATCAGCATGAGTACCACACACGGGGCATCTCGGTGCCCCAAGCGCCTGGCACGGTGCCCAGCGCTGTTATGGCTCTTGATTGACAGTCCTTCCCTTGCTCAGGGGAGTTGCTTCTGTCTCGGTTCGTGTGGTGTAAATTTCAGACTTCTTAACTTGACTAGTTCTCCATAACATGAATTATTCACCCCATCTTATTTTCAACTGCTTCACAAAGTAAACCTTTTACTCAAGCCAATCTGCTTTCTCCTTTTATAAATTTACATTTCACTGATAATTAAGGCCAAACTATTTAGCAATCATTAATTCTCTACTGTCGTCAACTTGTCTCCCTAACTAAATTATGATACCCTGAAAGCCTGAAATTCTGTTTTCTGGCTGCTGCAATCTTTTGATCCACTCCCTGAGGAATAGCCTTTCACCATAAATACTGCCTCTGAACCCACTGAAATAAAAGTATCTGATATTTTCCTTTGTGTATCTATACTTCCCTTTCCCTGATGGCTCAGACGGTAAAGCGTCTGTCTACAATTCGGGAGACCCGCGTTCCATCCCTGGGTTGGGAAGATCCCCTGGGGAAGGAAATGGCAATCCACTCTAGTACTATTGCCTGGAAAATCTCATGGACAGAGGAGCCTGGTAGGCTACAGTCCATGGGGTCACAAAGAGTCGGACATGACTGAGCAACTTCACTCACTTTCATAACCTATGTTTGTGTATCTCAGAGCACCTAGCTCCATGCTGACTCCTGAATCCTCAGCTATTTGTTGATTAATCACATGGAATGAGCAGCCTACTCCTCTGATTCACTCCTAGACTGATACAAAACAGCGTCTTGGTGACAGGACCTTGACACCGTTCTCCGGAGATACAAGGATTCGTATGTGCCACTCACTTGGCACAGAGTGAGTCTTTTGATAACAGAACACCAAATATTTATTTTAACTAAAAATATTAGAATAATCACTTCACACCAGTCAGAATGGCTGCGATCCAAAAATCTGCAAGCAATAAATGCTGGAGAGGGTGTGGAGAAAAGGGAACCCTCCTACACTGTTGGTGGGAATGCAAACTAGTACAGCCACTATGGAGAACAGTGTGGAGATTCCTTAAAAAATTGCAAATAGAACTACCTTATGACCCAGCAATCCCACTTCTGGGCATACACACCGAGGAAACCAGAATTGAAAGAGACACATGTACCCCAATGTTCATCGCAGCACTGTTTATAATAGCCAGGACATGGAAACAACCTAGATGTCCATCAGCAGATGAATGGATAAGAAAGCTGTGGTACATATACACAATGGAGTATTACTCAGCCGTTAAAAAGAATTCATTTGAATCAGTTCTGATGAGATGGATGAAACTGGAGCCGATTATACAGAGTGAAGTAAGCCAGAAAGAAAAACACCAATACAGTATACTAACACATATATATGGAATTTAGGAAGATGGCAATGACGACCCTGTATGCAAGACAGGGAAAGAGACACAGATGTGTATAACGGACTTTTGGACTCAGAGGGAGAGGGTGGGATGATTTGGGAGAATGACATTCTAACATGTATACTATCATGTGAATTGAATCGCTAGTCTATGTCTGACGCAGGATGCAGCATGCTTGGGGCTGGTGCATGGGGATGACCCAGAAAGATGTTATGGGGAGGGAGGAGGGAGGGGGGTTCATGTTTGGGAATGCATGTAAGAATTAAAGATTTTAAAATTTAAAAAATAAAAAACTAAAAAAATATATATATATTAGAATAAAACCGCGATTAATAAACATGCCTGTATAAACTGTGGGACTTAATGATGAAAGACTGCCAGCCTCGGAGATGCCTGGCTGGGTGACTGAGGGACTTTCACCTGTCCAGTCTGTGTCATTTCTGATATTTTTTTTTCCCTTTTGCCCACAACAAAAAGGTCACCTGGTAGCCTGAAAGAATTAATGGACCTCTTTTCAATTCCTAATTCCAAGCAAGGGATTATTTTGAGTCCTTGGTAGAAACGAACACATTATGTCGATGCAGGAAGGAGCCTCCAAAATGGAGTCTTTAAGCCTGTATAATTCTGCATGCATTTGAATATTTCAAACTTCTGTGCCCCCTCCCCCGGCTAACCTTTTATGCTCAGCACACTGCAGACATTAAGGACGCGAAGCCAGCGTGCACTCAACACTCTTTCGGAAACAATCGCTCTAATTGTGAACTTGCCAACTGCAAACAAAAATGCTAGTGTGCGCTGCTCTGCCATTGTGCCCAGTTGTACGTGGAGATAGCAACACTGTTGTCTCCAGCGGCCGGGGCTCACAGATGGGCGACTCGGCTGAGGCAGAGCTGGGCTGTGCTCTTGGCAGACAGATTGGAAAGCTGGCCGACTAGCTCAGAATCCTGACATCCTGGTCATCCCCAGCCCCCACCGGCAGACTCCTCTGACACACTGTTGAATCTCAGTCTTACCACCTCCTTTCCCCATCAGTAGTTCTCCTTGGAAAAAAAAATTTTTTTTTAACTAGGTAGCTTGCTTTCATTGTGTTTCTTTTTTTTTTAATTTTTATTTTTACTTTATTCTGCTTTAATTCTTTTTCTTTTAATTTTTATTTTTACTTTATTTTGCTTTACTTCTTTTTCTTTTTTTCATTGTGTTTCTATGATGACTGTCCATTTGTGTGTCATGTATATTTATATGCTATATATTATATATAAATCTCAAAATTTTAGACATAACATATGTATATTTACATAAATATGTATAAAATAGGTATGTATATATATATAAAGCAAATATGTATATGTATATATATGCAAAGAGAGATAGAGAAACAGAGGGCAGGATTTCTCAGCCTCAGCACTGTTAATGTTTTGGGCTGGAATTCTTTGTTTTAGGAACTGTCCTGTCATAACAACTAAAACATCTCCAGACATTGCCAAATGTTCCCTAGCAGGGATGACTGTCCCTGTCTGAGAGGCAGTGATGAGTGTTACAATGTTGAGTGAATTATTTGAATTAAGGTCTCAGTGAGCTATACATACATATGCAAAATCCACGACAAAATAGCACCATATAAAATTCATTAGAGCTATTTCCAACTGAGAGTGATTTTTTTAATTTCAAAAAATATAAAATATAGCATAGTTGGAGTATTAAAAATTGAATGGACCCTTAAATTTTGTTGCAACTTGTCATGCTTAATCAAGTATATTTGACACACTACGCTTTTATTCAAAACATCTGAATAAGAAACAAAATGTTTCTGTAGGTTGCCTGTCTCTTCTGCCCCACTACAAGTTTTTACTGTATACCCAGATCCTGTCCTAAGAGCTCAAAAGCATGGGCTTCCCTGGTGGCTCAGATGGTAAAGAATCTGCCTGCAGTTCGGGAGACCTGGGTTTGATCCCTGGGTTGAAAAGATCCCCTGGCAAAGGGAATGACACCCACCCCAGGATTCTTGCCTGGAGAGTTCCACAGACAGAGGAGTCTGGTGGGCTGCAGGTCATGGGGTCGCAAAGAGTTGGACACAACTGAGCGACTAACACTTTCACACTTTCTTGCGAGATAGTATCTTGTACATACATAGCTTTTAGTAACTGAATAGTTATTATCTCATTTAATCCTCATAACAACTCTTCGAGATATAAATTATTATTCCTGTTTTACAGATGAGGCTCAGAGAAATGATGGAACGTCCATAAGGCCACACGACCACAGCATGTCCAGACGATCTCTACAACCCAGAGCTTTCCAGCCTCAAGTCCTGTTTCAACTAGTTATTTACTCCCTCGTCAAGGGAACCAAAGCCAAGAGAAGAAACAAATTATCCCAAATCCCAGAGGGGTGCTTTGGTGATCCCACCATGGTTGTCGCAAAGGAGTGAAGGGGGCTGTGACGTAGTCTTGCTCACCCACAGTTGACTCTTGCACACTGTGGCTACGGGAATGTCAGCCATCACGGCTCCTTGCAGGAGCGTGTCTTCTAAGTGCCTAAGGGAAGTGCCTTAAGACACCTGCATTCAGCCCACAGCAGGAACAGGATAACTCCCAAGTCAGATTTTGATCCAGGAGGGGGTGATGCAAGATGAGCTATTACGGGGACTGGGACTAGGGAATCCAGAACAGACGTCAGAGAGGCTGAGAATGATGGGATCATGGGGTCGGCAAAGGGGGATAAGGATTTGAAGGCGAGGTAGAGAAGAACGCTGGAAGGAGGTAAAGATGTGTGATCCAAACTCGGGAAAGAGAGATATGCTTATGGGGCAAGAGAGAAGAAAACAGGCGTGCTCTCCCATGGGGGTGTTAGATTACGTGATGGTTTCAAAAGATCTATTAGTTTGCTAGGGCTGCCATAACAAAGGACTACAGGCTGGGGGGCTTAAAGAACAGAAGTTAGTTTTCTCACAACTGTGGAGGCAAGTCTGAGGTCAAGGTGTTGGCAGAGTCGGCTCCTTCTAGGGGACCACGAGGAAAGAGCTGGGCCACGCTTGTCCCCTAGCTTCTGCTGGTCTGTCGCCAGTCTCTGGTGCTCCTCGGCCTGTGGAGCCATCACCCCGAGCTCTGCCTTCATCTTCACAAGATGTTCCCCCCGTGTGTGTGTCTACCTCCAAATTTCCTCTTTTTAGTAGGACACCAATCATATTGGCTTAGGGCCCAACCCAAAGGTCTCATTTTAACTTGATTACCTCTACAAACTTAGGGTTACTACCTTTTAGGGTTATGGTGTTGGGTTAGAGTGTCAGGGGTCGGGTTAGGGTGTCAGGGGTCGGGTTAGGGTTAGGGTGTCGGGTTAGGGTTAGGGTGTCGGGTTAGGTTGTCAGTTTAGGGTTAGGGTGTCGGGTTAGGGTTAGGGTCAATCTAATCACATGGACCACAACCTGGTCTAACTCAATGAAACTAAGCCAAGCCCTGTGGGGCCACCCAAGATGGGCAGGTCTTGGTGGAGAGGTCTGACGGAATGTGGCCCACTGGAGAAGGGAATGGCAAACCACTTTACTACTCTTGCCTTGAGAACCCCATGAACAGTATGAAAAGGCAAAATGATAGGATACTGAAAGAGGAACTCCCCAGGTCGGTAGGTGGCCGATATGCTACTGGATGTCAGTGGAGAAATAACTCCAGAAAGAATGAAGGCATGGAGCCAAAGCAAAAACAATACCCAGTGGTGGATGTGACTGGTGATAGAAGCAAGGTCCAATGCTGTAAAGAGCAATATTGCATAGGAACCTGGAATGTCAGGTCCATGAATCAAGGCAAATTGGATGTGGTCAAACAAGATGGCAAGAGTGAACATCAACATTCTAGGAATCAAGGAACTAAAATGGAGTGGAACGGGTGAATTTAACTAGATGACCATTATATCTACTACTGCGGGCAGGAATCCCTTAGAAGAAATTGAGTAGCCATCATGGTCAACAAAAGAGTCCGAAATGCAGTACTTGGATGCAGTCTCAAAATGACAGAATGATCTCTGTTCGTTTCCAAGGCAAACCATTCAATATCACAGTTATCCAAGTCTATGCCCCAACCAGTAACACTGAAGAAGCTGAAGTTGAACGGTTCTATGAAGACCTACAAGACCTTTTAGAACTAACACCCAAAAAGATGTCCTTTTCATTATAGGGGACTGGAATGCAAAAGTAGGAAGTCAAGAAACACCTGGGGTAACAGGCAAATTTGGCTTTGGAATACGGAATGAAGCATGGCAAAGGCTAATAGAGTTCTGCCAAGAGAATGCACTGGTCATAGCAAACACCCTCTTCCAACAACACAAGAGAAGACTCTACACATGGACATCACCAGATGGTCAACACCAAAATCAGATTGATTATATTCTTTGCAGCCAAAGATGGAGAAGCTCTATACAGTCAACAAAAACAAGACCAGGATCTGACTATGGCTCGGATCATGAACTCCTTATTGCCAAATTCAGACTTAAATTACAGAAAGTAGGGAAAACCACTAGACCATTTAGGTATTACCTAAATCAAATCCCTCATGATTATACAGTGGAAGTGAGAAATAGATTTAAGGGCCTAGATCTGATCAATAGAGTGCCTGATGAACTATGGATGGAGGTACATGACATTGTACAGGAGACAGGGATCCTCATGGAAAAGAAATGCAAAAAAGCAAAAGGCTGTCTGGGGAGGCCTTACAAATAGCTGTGAAAAGAAGAGAAGCGAAAAGCAAAGGAGAAAAGGAAAGATATAAGCATCTGAATGCAGAGTTCCAGAGTATAGCAAGAAGAGATAAGAAAGCCTTCTTCAGCGATCAATGCAAAGAAATAGAGGAAAAGAACAGAATGGGAAAGACTAGAGATCGCTTCAACAAAATTAGATACTAAGGGAACATTTCATGCAAAGATGGGGTTGATAAAGAACAGAAATGGTATGGACCTAACAGAAGCAGAAGATATTAAGAAGAGGTGGCAAGAATACACAGAAGAACTGTACAAAAAAGATCTTCATGACCCAGATAATCATGATGGTGTGATCACTCACCTGGAGCCAGACATCCTGGAATGTGAAGTCAAGTGGGCCTTAGGAAGCATCACTACGAACAAAGCTAGTGGAGGTGATGGCATTCCAGTTGAGCTATTTCAAATCCTGAAAGATGATGCTGTGAAAGTGCTGTGTTCAGTATGCCCGCAAATTTGGAAAACTCAGCAGTGGCCACAGGACTGGAAAAGGTCAGTTTTCATTCCAATCCCAAAGAAAAGCAATGCCAAAGAATGCTCAAACTATGACACAATGGCACTCATCTCACACGCTAGTAAAGTAATGCTCAAAATTCTCCAAGCCAGGCTTCAGCAGTATGTGAACTGTGAACTTCCAGATGTTCAAGTTTGTTTTAGAAAAGGCAGAGGAACCAGAGATCAAATTGCCAACATCCCCTGGATCATGGAAAAAGGAAGAGAGTTCCAGAGAAACATCTATTTCTGCTTTATTGACTATGCCAAAGCCTTTGACTGTGTGGATCACAATAAACTGTGGAAAATTCTTCAAAAGATGGGTATACCAGACCACCTGACCTGCCTCTGGATAAACCTATATGCAGGTCAGGAAGCAACAGTTAGAACTGGACATGGAACAACAGACTGGTTCCAAATAAGAAAAGGAGTATGTCAAGGCTGTATATTGTCACCCTGCTTATTCAACTTCTATGCAGAGTACATCATGAGAAACGCTGGGCTGGAAGAAGCACAGGCTGGAATCAAGACCTCCGGGAGAAATATCAATAACCTCAGATATGCAGATGACACCACCCTTATGGCAGAAAGTGAAAGAGGAGAGTGAAAAAGTTGGCTTGAAGCTCAACATTCAGAAAACGAAGATCATGGCATCCGGTCCCATCACTTCATGGGAAATAGATCGGGAAACAGTGGAAACAGTATCAGACTTTATTTTTTTGGGCTCCAAAATCACTGCAGATGGTGATTGTAGCCATGAAATTAAAGACGCTTACTCCTTGGAAGAAAAGTTATGACCAACCTAGATAGCATATTCAAAAGCAGAGACATTGCTTTGCCAATATAGGTCCGTCTAGTCAAGGCTGTGGTTTTTCCAGTAGTCATGTATGGATGTGCGAGTTGGACTGTGAAGAAAGCTTAGCACCAAAGAATTGATGCTTTTGAACTGGGGTGTTGGAGAAGACTCTTGAGAGTCCCTTGGACTGCAAAGAGATCCAACCAGTCTATCCTAAAGGAGATCAGTCCTGGGTGTTCTTTGGAAGGAATGATGCTAAAGCTGAAACTCCAGTACTTTGGCCACCTCATGAGAAGGGTTGACTCACTGGAAAAGACTCTGATGCTGGGAGGGATGTGGGGCACGAGGAGAAAGGGATGACAGAGGATGAGATGGCTGGATGGCATCACCGACTCGATGGATGTGAGTTTGAGTGAACTCTGGGAGTTGGTGATGGACAGGGAGACCTGGCGTGCTGCAGTTCATGGGTTCGAAAAGAGTTGGACACAACTGAGTGACTGAACTGAACTGAACCTCTACAAAATCCCTCTCCCTGAGAGAGGTCGTATTCTAAGGTATTGGGCATTAGAATTTCAACATATGTATTTTGGAGAGAGACAATTCAACCTATTAATGGAGTCAAGTAATGTTGGATGCTTAAGAATGAACAGCAAAACTCTCTGTCTCTGTTCCCTCTACATCTCTGGCCCAGCAGGAGTGACACCAAACTCCCAGTCCAGCTTCAGACATGAGGGGCCACTCAGAATGGCAGCTGGTGAGTCACCATCCAGCCACTGCCTCCCCTCCAGGGGGAAACCTCACAGAAGATATGGCAGGTGTCTTTTGAAGCCTAAGCTTAGGTCTTAGATATTGAAATTTCTATTCTGAGCTACGTAAGTGAAAAAATAGATGTCTTTCAAGATAAAACAGATACTAGAGGTAAAAAGGAACACCTTTGAAATCAAACAGTCCGAAGGACTGTGTGTCAGTGACTCAGAAGTAATTAAGACATAATTAAGGCACACTGAAGTACAGGGACAGTGTTAATCCCACTCAGTACAGTGGAACCTAATCATAAACCCCACACCTTGGATCTTGAATCAGAAAGAGGTTCTAGCCAAAGTCAGCTGAGCATCTACAGGAGTCATTCTGCTTTTGCAAAGCAACTGCTGTCTTCATCCTCTG
Source organism: Ovis aries (assembly GCF_016772045.2). Lineage (NCBI taxonomy): Eukaryota > Metazoa > Chordata > Mammalia > Artiodactyla > Bovidae > Ovis > Ovis aries. The sequence continues at coordinate 6,641,128 of NC_056070.1, forward strand.
CCCTCCCCCAATTCATCTGGTGACTGTCCCCAGCCCCTGCTCCCCGGGGAGCCGGTATAACCCATGCTGAGTTGGTCTACCCACCTCCCCACCATCCATCCCACTACAGTATTCAGCCTGGGATGCACTCATGAATCAAACCGAGTCATCTCAAGCCCTTCATCCAGAATGTTCCAGTGGAGCTGTGGGAAGGAAGCACACGCTTGCCTGTTGGGTAGCGATTTGAGATGGATGTGAATCTGGGGCTGTCCCTACCAGCAGGGGCAATGACATGAAGGATCAATGAAGAGCCCGGGGAATTTCCTGCCAGGCTAGTGGTTAGGACTCTGTGCTTTCCTGGCTGGGGGACCAGTTAAATCCTTGGCCAGGGAACTTATATCTCACAAGTTGCAAGGCACAAATAAAATATTTAAATTTTTTTTTTAAAAAAGAGAGCCTAGTTATAAAAGCCAAGAATCCAGAGTTGCAACTTTCTGGCTTTCCTTTTTTTTTTTTTGCACTAAAAAAAAATAACTTAAATAATAGCTTTGCTGCTGCTGCTAAGTCGCTTCATTTGTGTCCAACTCTGCGACCCCATAGATGGCAGCCCACCAGGCTCCGCCATCCCTGGGATTCTCCAGGCAAGAACACTGGAGTGGGTTGCCATTTCCTTCTCCAATGCATGAGAGTGAAAAGTGAAAGTGAAGTCGCTCAGTCGTGTCCAACTCTTCGCGACCCCGTGGACTGCAGCCTACCAGGCTCCTCCATCCATGGGATTTTCCAGGCAAGAGTACTGGAGTGGGTTGCCATTGCCTTCTCCAAAATAATAGCTTTATTGATATATAATTCACATACCATAAAATTTGCTGATTTAAAATGAACAGTTCAATGGTTTTTAGTATGTTCCCAACATTCACCACTACCTAATGTTAGAACATTTTCGTCTACCCAAAAAGAAACACCGTGCCCATTAGCACTCACTTCCTGTTACCCCTCCCCCATCTACTTACCTTATCTGTGAATTTTGCCTTTTCTGTACTGTTTTGCTCTATTCTCACACTTTAAAAAAATTGTTTGGAAAATTTAAAAAATAAAAAAAATAATAATAATAAAAAAAAAATAAAAAAATAAAAAAATTGTTTGGGGGTCTGCCTCCCAAGTCAAGGCAGGGACTGTCTTGGAGGGTGCTAGGGATACCTGACAGCCACTCAGGAGAATAAGATTCCCTAGCAGGAGAGGCCCTCCCTTCTGTCCCATAATTCTGGAGCGGAATGACCTAAGTACATCTCTTAGCTTGGAGCTTCTAGTGGACACGTGCGTAAAGAGTAGTGAACTTTTTTAGTGCGTGAGGTAAAATAGACATAACAAAAAATGTTATAATTGTTTAACTGTGTATTCTATACCTAGTTGCTTTGTGGAGATTATACTGACTATCCTAAATTTAGGATGATGATAATTCAAGTTAAACACTCTAACTTGAATTTAAACTAGCTTATCTTTAGCAACATGAAAAACTCTGCACCTGTACAGCTCCATTCCTACCCTTTAATTATTGATGCCATAGTATTTCATCTTTATATATTGTATACACAAAATGTAAATTAATAATTCTTTTAAATGCATTAGTATCTTAAATTACATGGAAAACAAAACATGGAGTTACAAACCAAAATTACAATAATATCATATCAGCTTTTAGACTGACAATCATTTTTTGTTAATATGTTAGTCTCATAACATGCAGAAAACAAAAATTGGAGTTGCAAACTGTTGTTTCAATAACACTTACTTTTATAATTGCCTGCGATTTACCTTTACTGACATGTACATTTTTTCATATGGCTTCAAGTTTCTATCTAGTGTCCTTTCATTTCAGCCTACAGGACCCCCTTTAGCTTTTCTTTCAGGGCAAATCTAATAGTAATTAACTCCCTCCATTTTTGTTTACCAGGGAATGTCTTCATTTCTCCCTTATTTTTGAAAGACAACTTTGCCACATGTAGGATTCTTGGTTGACAGCCTTTTTTCTTTTAGCACTTTGAATATTTCAGTGTATTGCCTTCTGGCCTCCAAAATGTCTGGAGCGAAATCTGCTGATGGTCTTATTGAAGAGTCCTTATATGTGACTAGCTTCTCTCTTGCTGCTTTCAAGATTCTGTCTTCGTGTTCAAAAGGCTTGATTATAATGAGCCTTAGTTTAAGCTTCTTTGAGTTTGTCTTGGAGTTCACGGAACGTCTTGGATGACCATATTCGTGTCTTTCATCAGATCTGGGAAGTTTTCAGCCATTATTTCCTCATGTATCCTCTCTGCCCCTTTCTCTCTCTCTCTTCTCCTTCTAAGACTCTCTCCACCTATAGGTTGGTCTACTTGATGGCTGACTCGTAGGTCCCTTAGGCGCTACTCATTTTTCTCCAGTTTTTGTTTCTTTCCGTTTCTCAGATGTAATAACTTCGATTGTACTTTCTTCAAGATCACTGATTCTTTCTTCTGGCTGGTCCAATCTGCCTTTGAATCCTTCCAGTGAATTTGAAAATTTCAGCTGTTGTATATTTCCAGTCTAGAACCTATTTTTGGTTTCTCTTTAGATTTTCTACCTATTTTATTCCCATTTTGTTCATACATCTTTTCTTTACTTTATCCACACCTTAAAGACAGTTGTTTTAAAGTCTTTGTCCAATAGATCCATCACCAAGTCTTTTCAACGAGAGTTTCCGTTGATTTTTTTTTCTTTAAATAAGCCATTCTTTCCTGTTTCTCTGTATGTCTCATCATTTTTTTATCGAAAATTGGACACTTAAATCTAATAATGTGCTAAATCTGGAAATTTGATTCTCCTCCTTCCCCAGGGTTTGCTGATTCTTTTTGCTTTTATTTTTGTTTTAAAATTGTTGTAGGCTATTTCTGAGCCAAGTATCAGTTTGAGGTGAAAACATAAGGCCTTCTCAGCTCTTTTCTGAGCCAACACCTTTCCCTGGGCACATGTTACCCTAGTTTCCTTTGTAGAAGCAGTTGCTTCTGGGACTTCCCTGGCAGGCCAGTGGTTAAGACTCTGCGCTACCACTGCAAGGGATGCAGGTTCAGTCCCTAGGGGGGAATTAAGATCCCACATGCCACATGTGTGTTCACGCTCAGTCGTGTTTGACTCTTTGTGACCCCATGGACTGTAGCCTGCCAGGCTCCTCTGTCTGTGGGATTATCCCGGCAAGAATACTGGAGTGGCTTGCCATTTCCTCCTCCATGGAATCTTCCTGCCCCCTGGATAGAACCCACGTCTCCTGCTGCTCCTTCTCTGGCAGGCAGATTCTTTACCACTGAGCCACCAGGGAAGCCCACATGCCGCAGAGTATAGCCAAAAATGTAAAATTAAGAACAAAAAGCAAAAAAAAAAAACAACAAAAACAAAAACAAAAAAGAACAAAAAGCAGTTGCTTCTGAATGTCCTACCTTTTAGTATCTGGCTCCTAAAGAGGGAAAAGAGAACAAGGAAGGGGGAAGGATACCAGCCCTTTAAGTTCCCTAGAAGTCTTCAGTTGGCAGAGAGGGAAACCATGGAAGAGGTTCAGCAGCAATGGCCACTGACCACTCTGCGACAAGGAGGAGCATCAGCAATCAGAGCACAGGTCCTCGATATTTGCCCACATTGGCTTCCAAAGCTGTGTGCAAACAGCTCCAAGAACATGTGAACAGCTGCCTGCCTGGGACTGGAACTGCCAGTGTGCTGAGATCTGAAATTGACCATAATTCCCCTGACAGTTGCAAGCCTTCAGTAGACTCCAGAGTTTCAAAACTATTGACATCAGATCGATTCTACCAGTAGAATTATTGTCCAGGTGGGGAGACAGATTCCTGGTGTTCCCTGCTCTGTTGTCTTCCCATAATCCTGTGTCGTTTCTGGTGTTTCTTTCAGCTCTGTGAGCTACCCCAGTATCTAGCCAATAAATCTAACTTTGAGATTAAGCTGGCTTTGGCATTCTGTTACTTATAAAAATACACTTGGATTCTGTTCTAAGACTGTAGAAAATGAAATATTTTTGCCATGATTGAAAGGAGCCTGCCTACCAAAGCAGAAAACGTAAGAGACGTAGGTTCAATCCCTGGGTCGGGAAGATCCCCCTGGAGGAGGGCATGGCAACCCACTCCAATATTCTTGCCTGGAGAACCCCATGGACAGAGGAGCCTGGCGGGCTGTGTAGTTCAGAGGGCCACATAAAGTCTGACACGACTGAAGTGGCTTAGCACACACATACCTGGCTAATAGTAACTGAGGGTTTAATAAGTGCCAGACACTGTCAACTCAAACTGAAAGTACTTTAGCTAGCACTTTTTTGACCCCATGAACAAGTGCATCATAACTAGGAGGGCAATAATCTACTAGGTTCCCAGTCTGTGGTTATCTGTCTCAGCTGAGGTCTGCCCTGGGACACAAAGCAGTGATAATGATGGGACCTGGTGCAATGGAAGGGCACCGCTCGAGGAATGAGTTACCGTGTGAAAACTTCAGCAACTGTCTCAGCATCTGACTCTTAATTATGGAGTAAAACATTTTCGAAACCTCAGGTAGGCCTGTCAGAAAGATTTACCTCACCTTTTTATCCGGGGCTGGGCTGACAGTTCCCCGTGCTCATGGTAATTAGCCCTACACTAACCTGCGGCGGGTCACCACAAGCTCCCTAACTCCTCTGGAATACAGTGCAACCGCCTTAGCCTGACAAATTAATACCCTACTCATTCTCTTCTTACCTCTTCACTTCTGCCTCACCCCACTGTCTCCAGATTTGCTTCAGCCCTGGGGAACCACTCTCAGCCTTCCATCCACATCCTGCACGGTCCCATCTTTGCCTCTGTGCTGACATCATGCCGTCTGTGGCGCTGTTACCTGTGAAGACCAGCTCAGATGCTTTTCTGTTGGCACAATCAGAAGTGACTTACTGACCCTTGAATTCTTAGGGCTCTTTGGCTGTGCCTCTCTGGCGGCCCTTGCTTTTTGTGTAGCTCTCATGAGGGTTCCCTTTCCTCCTTGACTGCGCTCTCTAAGGCTAGAGACTGTAGTTTTATAGTATCCACGTGTGTGTGCTACGCTGCTTCGGTCACACCCAACTCTTTGCGGTCCTATGGACTATCGCTCGCCAGGCTCCTCTCTTCATGGGATTCTCCAGGCAAGAATACTGGAGTGGGTTGCCATGCCCTCCCTCAGGGGATCGTCTTGTCCCAGGGATTGAACCTGCGTCTCTTACATCTCCTGCATTGGCAGGCAGGTCCTTTACAGCTAGTGCCACCTGGGAAGCCCACATTATCCACACAACCTACGGGAATTTATGATAAATTTTTTGTTGATCAAATGAATAAACACAGGAATGTTTATTGGCACTCAAGGCTCTCCATTTTCTAGCCTAATCCTATTAACTGGTTTGTTTTTTTTTTTTCACTCTTTCCAAATATGCTTCATGGAGGTAGGTTTTGCCTTAGTCCCCTGAGTATACCCTGTTGACTTCAAGTTTTGCTCACATTAACTCTTTTCACATTAACACCTTTTCATCTACTTAGCCATGGATCCATTCATTCACTCCATCACTCACTCTTTTATTCTGTCACTCAGGTATTCACTGAGCGTCTGTTGACTGCTAGCTGCTATGCAGAGGCACCAAGAACACAAAAGTGTCTGAGATTGAGTCCTTGTCTTCCAATGTGGTAGGAGAGAAGATATATAAATTGAGCACTACAAATGCTTTACGGACGATTGGTGCATAAAAGAGGTCCGTACACAGTAAATGTAGAGACAGAGGAGGGAGTGGGTAGCTCCTGGGAGGCGGGGACTGTGCTCAGGAAAATTTCACAGAGGAAATGTGCCTTCAAAACCAACTATCATCTGGAAGGTTGTTGTTAAGCGTGGACTCAGGGCAGGACTTCCCTGGCAGTCCAGGGGTTAAGACTCGGTGCTTCCCCCGTAGGGGTTGCAGGTTCAGTTCCTGGTTGGGTAACAGAGACCACATGCCTCTGGCACTTCTAGATCCCTGTGACACCCTCGCCCCAGTTGAGAACTCTGGAGGTTAAATTTGGGCCCTTCCTCAGAATGGGATTATGAGTCCAAGACCCACTCAGACTTATGTTTTTGTCCTAATTTGCAACCCCTTCCACCTGGTAAGTGAAACCTCCAATTCCGCTCTAAACAAATCACACACCTGGCCTGTGATCTTTTCAATTTCTTTAAAGTACCTGTGTCCAGTGTCATCCGCTTTGCCTTTATTTTATTAATCAAATTCTAGACTTCAAGGGATGACTCATTGGTACGCCCCACATTTAACTGTGACATGTGAAAACTCCTCCTCCTTCATGAGGCTGTAAACTCCATAAAGGTGGGCTTTTTTCTTCCTCCCCCGGCACAGCACCAACTGCCCTAGCCCATGGGGAGGGTTCTATGGCTCTTAAAAAAATAACCTCTATTCTCTCTTCTCTCCTAAGGCAGTTTCTAGTTCTCTCTGTTCCTCTCCTCCTCCACCTTCTTATCCCCTGACCCTTGCTCTCCTACCTCCTGCGATAACTTGCCGTCTGACCCTGGGGAGCGATCTGTCTAGGAAATGGAAATGCATAGTGTTTCCAGGAGAACACCGAGCCTTCCCCTAGGGCAGGAGAACTCAATGCAGAACAGCATTAGACAGAGGTTTAAACTAGCTGACCTTTAATGTTCTTCCCTTATGGAGACTTTGTGATTCTGTCTTAAGGTCCTGTTTCTGAGGTTCAAGAAACTGGTTACCCACACTTACTTGTGTTACAGGTTTTTTTTCAGGTGCTGTTAACGCAAAGGGTGGGGCAGGAGGGGGGATTTTCAACATATACCACACCTTTAAGTTGAGGTTAGGAAATTCCTAGCTGCTAAAGCATGTTTATTGTGTTAGTCATTAATAAAATCTCAAGCACTTTTTGAATCACACAGTAGTAAATCAATGAAAACCCAGCTCAAGGTTATTTAGAGGCACTCATGTGTATAACAATGCTTTGTAACCTCTGAGTACAATGCAAAGATAAGATATTATTTTTAATATCATTATTACTTGTAGCTGTCCTACATGTGATTTTCCTGGCTCAATGTACAAGATAAAAACTAAAAAACAAACAAAAAAAAACACTCCAGAGGTCTTCCTGTTCCTTATCAATGTAAGATACCAGTAACAAGCAGAAGTAATTTTCTCCAGTTCATCCTAGGCTCTGAGCAATAGCCAGCCCAGAAATTTCAAATGATACAATTCATTTAAACAAGAATGTGCATCCTTTTAATGTTACAACATTCAAAAAGATATCTTTGCTCCCATGTTCACTGCAGCACTGTTAAAGCCAAGACGTGGGAATAACCATGACAAGTCCATCAACAGACGAATGGATAAAGATGTGATGTATACATGCAGTGGAATATTCGTCATAATAAAAATAAAACTTTCCCACTTACGGCAACATGTATGGATTTAGAAGGTATTATGCTAAACAAGATAAGTCAGAGAAAGATAAATACCATATGATCCCTCTTATATGTGGAATCTTAAACAAAATAAGTGAAAACAGACTCATAGATACACAGAACAAAAGGGTGGTTGACAGACAGGAAGGGGGATAGATGGAAAAATAAGTGAAGGGGATTAAGAGATACTGAAACTTTATGATAAAATAAATGAGCCACAGGGATTTATTACAGCATAAGAAATACAGATAATTTTAATAACATCATAGTAACTTTGTATAGGGACATATGGTTACGAGATTTACGGTGATCATTCCCTAATGTATGCAAATGTGAAATCACAGTGTAGTATAGCTGGAACTGACATAATATTGTACATGGACTATATTTCAATAAAACAATAATGAGTGAATGAATGTCATACCTCCCTCCACACCTCTTTCTACCATTGTAATCACTGAAGCTTTATTGCCAAACTTTGAAGACAAGATCTAGAATAAAGTGTCCCCAGGAACAGAAACACAGCAGAGGCATGTTGGTTTCTTAAGATGACCACACATCCATCCTTCGGTCAGCACCTGAGGCACCTGATCTTCTGCTGTATTTAGAACAGATGGTGTTTAAGGCAAATCAGCCCTGACACCACATGCAGTGTTAGAATTAAGCATTAGGCCAATTAACCTACAAACTCAGAAACACAGTCAGGGTAAGGGAATAAGTGGGTGACATCAGAAACGATTCAAGGTTTCAACATGCGGTTTCAAATCAGGATCAGATATGTGCTGATCAAGTACACCAAGCACAGAGCAATCCCCATAGAATAAACTGCTGACATCAAGGCGGAAGCAAAGAAATCTTTTTTCCAAACATTACCTTAGAGCATCGGTCTTCATGATGGCAGATAAATTACAGTTCATCTCCAGCATTTATCAAAGTGCCCAAAATATCAATGGCACTCGTACTTATTGGACAAATGAATCCCAGGGGTTTTTTTTAGACTGTTTGAGAGTTGGTTCCGAGAGGAAATGATGGATTAAGCAAATGCTTCTAATTTCACTCTTTCCAGGACCCCACTAAAACTCACAAGGATGGGGGAACAGGGAAAAGAAGTAATAATAACAGAATTTTGGAGACTAGAAAACGGTGGTAAAGGACTTGGCAGACCTGAGAAAACCAAGTGCTAAGTTAGTGGCATTGCAAAGTCCTCTGGAAGTGGAGTGAAGATGCACGAGAGATGAAATAAGGGAACTGATTGAGGATGCAAGCCCCTTGTAAAGCGACTACTTTTATACCCTCTCCCGGACTCTTTTCCACTGGGTGACTTCCCCTCCCCTACTCTAACAGAAGTGGAGCTTCATCCACTTCATTTCTGATGCTGAAGGGCCTTAGGGGCTGTAACAAGAAAACAGGGATTAATTAATGTAGGCACATCAAATGCTCAGATCTTCCCCTGTTTCCTGAAATGCTAGAAATCAAGCCTTACCCTCCAGAGGAAAGACTGGAGAAGACTTCTCCAAGAAACATGACTAGTCCAAGCAGAAAAAAAATCCCTAAAGACAGTGATATGGAGTGGGATGGGGTGAGGGCTGGAATTCCCTAACAAAGAAGTTACTTATATCATCTTTCAGTAAAGTTTAGGATCAATAAGTCTTCCCAAAATCACAGAGCTTCTCATCAGCTTTTTGCTATCCCGTCCTTAAATATAAGGGCTTCCCAGGGGGCTCAGTGGTAAAGAATCCACTTGCCAATGCAGGAGACACAGGTTCATCCCTGGGTTGGAAAGATCCCCTGGAAAAGGAAATGGCAACATTCCAGTGTTCTTGCCTGAGAAATCCCACAGGGCAGTCTGGTGGACTATACTCCATGGGGTCCCAAAAGAGTCAGACATGACCTAGTGATTAAACAACAGCGTTAAATACAATCAGGCAACCAGGATTACAACCAGGATTACACTGGAGGAAATTTTAACAGGAAAGATACCTGAAGGACCTACATTGCCAGATGAAAACAGCGTACAAGTACCCACTTCAATGAATGGAAACAGATCCATATCAAGTGTATTATTATGAAATTCTAGAACACTAGACACAGAGACAACAGTCTCCATATTTCTAAAGAGAAGAAGCATATATACAAACAGGTAGGAAACCAGAATGGCATCAGACTTCTCAACAACTCTGAACCCTGAATTCTAAGGACGCTTCCAAAAATCTAAAAGAAAATGATTTTCTATGTAAAATTCTATACCAAGATGAACTGTCCATCAAAAATAAAAGCAGAATCTACATAAATTCTCAAAAATCTTACCTTCCATGCACTCTTTCTCGAGAAGCTTAGGGACAAAGTGCTAAATCAAAAAGAGAGACAGAGAACCTTGAAAGAAGATGTGGATTATAGGAAAACAGGAAATCCAAGGAAGGAAATAGGTGAAGTGAGCACTTAGAACTGGGTGCGTGATACAGAGGGCAACAGGCACGCAGAGGAGGCCTGTGGCTCAGACACATTGAGGCCGGTCATCATTGACATGTCAATGGCCATTACTTTAAAATCTGAAAACGGAGCTCCTGGATCTGCTCACCCAGATTGCTTTACGTATTTTGGTTTTGTACCCTGGGTATGCCTCATCCAGGTTGTTTGCTGGGTTTTGTTCCCCTTTTTCATGGAGTCTCGTTCTCCTGCCCACTTGCCCTTTCCTTACCCCCCGCTGTAATCTCCTGCCTGCACCAGCTGAGGGAGCTCACTAAGTCCTGCAGGCCTACTCCAGAACTGGAGATGGGCCTTGGTGAAATCAGAGCGCCTTCTCCCTACAGTCTCACCAGTTGTCCTATCCCTGGACCGCCTGCCCGTGGTCCCAACTGTAGTAAGTCCTAGGTTTCCCAGGTTCTCCGATTTCTCCAGAAATGGCTGTTACACACTTTCGTGGAAGCCCAAGCCAGATTATGGGCTAGAAATTCTGTTTAGGTTTTTTTCTGGGAGGTCATCTAACAGAGCCTTCATGTCCTTTTTCTTATATAGCTGGCTTTCTGCTTGCTGCTCAGTTTTATATTAACCACATATGGTGGTTGATAAAATATTTGAGGGGAAAAGGGATATTTGATAGTGATATTCCTATGTATTTCAGTGACTTCCTCTCCTGGGACTTTGGAGATGAAATCCCGAGGACTGAGCCAATGAGTGATGGATCAAAGTGGAGTTTGTGTTGCAGAAAAGCAGCCTCAAAGGGCCCTGAGCAGTTGAGAAAGCAACCGTCTTCTCTACTTCCATTTCATGCCCTGTGTCATCTCCATTTGGCTTCCAAATCTTCCCTGCTGCCAGCTCTTAGAACCTCTCCAGGAAAAACAAAACACCCAAGTGGTAGCAGCAATGCTGCTGAGAAACTAAAGATGTGATAGGGAGACAGTGCTGAGTCCAAAATACTGGCCTTTCTCAGCCTTCCTCCTGACTGCCAGACTCTGCTGCTGGAACTCTCCCCATCACTCCCATTGTCCTGTTCATGATCCCTCAGCACGGCACACAAAGGCTTTTCATATCACCTTTCCCTAGCTTGCCAGCTTCACCTGTGGACCCTTAATGCATTTTTCTCTCGTCCACAGAAATATTCAGTTACCTCTAATTCCCTGACTACGGTGTTCACAACTATTTTGATCAAGCCTAGAAGTTTCTTCTTACACCCTGTCTTCTTCTTTGCCCAGTTAATTCCTCCTTATTGTTAAGACCCAGTTCAGACATAACTTCCTCCGGTAAAGCTCTCCTGCCCTAGCAACAATTCTTCCCCAGACTAGCTTAGATGTGCTTCCTTCGTGCACGCGTCTGAGTGTCACACTGTACTGAACATTCTCCCTCTGTTTCTCTGTGTCTTTATTACATTATATCTCTTGAAGACAGCGACGAGATTTTCCTTCTCTGCAACTCCAGTACCTAGCCCGCGTCTAGTGTGGAGTAAGCAGCCAATAAATAGTTGCTGAATTTAATTCTCATAAAGTCTATCATATAGTGAAATGTTATGTTCACATTATTTTTTAATGTTTTCTTTAAAAATAATGAATACACTTAATGTTTTAGTACTGTTTTAGATTTATAGGAAAATTGGCCAGAAAGGAAAGAACCCCAATATTCCCCTTCCTGTCCCACCCAGTGGCTCCTGTAATTAAAATCTTACATTAGCGTGGTACGTGTGCTACACCTGAGAAGGCAATGCTAATATAGTATCATTAGCTGAAGTCTGCACTTTACGTCAGGGTTCCCATTGCAGGTTGTACAGGTACTAGGTTTTGACAAATGTAGACTGTTGTATGTGTGTGCGTCAGTCACTCAGTCACGTCTGACTCTTTGGGACCCCATGGACTGCATCACACCAGGCTCGTCTTTCCATGGAATTCTCTAGGCCAGAATACTGGAGGGGGTAGCCATTCCTTTCTTCAGAGGATCTTCCCAACCCAGGGATTAAACCCAGGTTTCCTGCATTGCAAGCAGATTCTTTACTATCTGAGTCAACAGGGAAGCCCAAAATATTGTATGGGTTGTGACAAATAGTTACATCTGTATCTTACAAAATAGTTTCACTCACCTAAAAATCCATTGTGCTCCACCTACTCATTCTAGCCCCCTCCCTCAAACTGCTAGAAACCACTGATCTTTTCACTGTCTCCATAATTTTGCCTTTTCCAGAATGTCATAGAGTTGGAATCATATAGGATATAGGCTTTTCAGACTGGCTTCTTTCACTTAGCAATATGTATTTAAATTTCCTTCCTGTCTTTTTGCGGCACATTATTATTTTTAATCTTCAAGGCAACTCTGTGAGGTACATATTATTTAGTAGAACACTTGAGACTTGGAAAGGGAAGGTTACAGTGCAGAGAGACAAAACGTCAATAATGCCTTACTATCAGTTCATTAAATAAACATTCATTGGGCCCCTGCTTTGCGTCAGGCATGGTGTTTGCTTGCTTCTAAGAGCAATAAGAAGATAATTTCCTAGTGCTTGAGGAACTCAGAGTTGAGTGTATAAGACAGGTTTATGAAAAAACTCATTGGTTCACAGTGCAGAAAGGGGTAAGAAAAGGGTAGGTATTCTGCTGATATAAGTAGTCATTCAGATAATGTAGGTACTTGTCACAATAATGCCACACAGTAGGTGTTCATTAAATGTTAACTATCGTTATTTCCCTGGGAGATCCCATGGACAGAGGACCCTGGTGGGCCGTGGTCCATGGGGTCAAAAGAGTCGGACATGACTTAGTAACTAAAACACCACCACTGTTATTTCCCTTAGTCCTTTGTTTTTGTCCTTACAACAATCCCAACCCCTATACACTGCAATTTTTTGTTTTTCGGATCAGCAAATAGTTCAAAGTAATTAATTAACTTGCTCAAAATTTCAAAACAAGGAAGTGAATCTGGGTTTGCCCCAAGCCCATGTGCTCTCTGTATTCTTCCTGTCTGCGTGATCCTGGCAGAAGTGACTTCATGTCCCAAGGTAGAGACATGAAGAGAAGGGTGTGTTGGAAGCAGTGACAAGTTGGGTGTGACTGGAGCAGGAGGGCGGGGACAGGAGCAGTGGGCAGGGGAGCTGGTCAGTCAGGCTGCCAAGGGCTTCCAAATTCTGAAGTCTGTAAAATGCATCCGCCTTGCTCATTTGCTCATGCTATTTAGCTCTGAGAACTGCTGAAGCTGAGCATTCCATTTGAAGTAAGACAAGCTAGCTCTCTGTAAGACATTTTTGGTCTTGCTGAGGTCAGTGTGGTGGGTTTGTTGCCCAGGGAGAGTTCTGACAATTGCTATTGAGACTCTACATAAGCAAAGATAAGCAAGAACGGTTGTCTTCTGAAAGCAAAATTAGAGGGAAGCACAGTAAATCAAGATTCCACACATAACAAGTTTTGCAAATAAACACCAATTTGAAGAAAAGCTTCAGGAAATGGAATTTAAATTGACTGAGTCTAAGTCTTTACAGAAGGCCCATCTGCTTTCTCCCCTAGGTGATTGGAATGCTTACCTGTGGGGGCATTTCCTTTTATATTCCGACAGCTTCTTTATTTGAGAAATCGAAATGAGTAGAAAATTTACCTTTGATCTCTATTATACCTTTGAAAGCATCATATGCTTTAAACTGAAAGAGCTAAATGCTACTTGTACTCTTCTGGGGAGAAAATGAAAATTAACTTCTGCCAAGTTATTTTTAATAATGTATTTGGCATTGGTTTTAATATAACAGAAAAAAATTAGCACTGAATTTCAATTCAGAACAATTCAAGAACATTACCAATACCTACTAATCAGATGGTTTTTAAAGTATGACTTAGATGAAAGCAAACCAATGGAGGTCATTTTACCATATTTTCTTTTTCTCATTTAAAAAAAAAAATCTGTTTTCTGATTGTTTTTTAATTTATCCAAACTGGTTGTTGAGGATATATTAAGTGCCCACCTTGGTGTCAGGTTCTAAGAATATAATCATAATCAAGGTAGACACAATCCCCATTCTGATGGAGTCTACAGTCTAATTAATAATACCAAAATTATAAGCAATTGAGTCAAAGGGTTAGACATTTTAATTACTGCATTGCAAGAGGATTGGGCTTCCCTGGTGGCTCAGAGGTTAAAGTGTCTACCTCCAACGCGGGAAACCCGGGTTCGATCCCTGGGTGGGGAAGATCCCCTGGAGAAGGAAATGGCAACCCACTCCAGTATTCTTGCCTGGAGAATCCTATGGACGGAGGAGCTTGGTAGGCTACAGTCCACGGGGTCGCAAAGAGTTGGACACGACTGAGTGACTTCACTTTCACTTTCCGGAGGATTGGGCTTAGTGAGTGTATGCAGATCTTATTAAAATACAGCTTCTGTTACAGTAGGTCTGGTGCGGAGCTGATATTCCGTATTTAAATATGCTGTTTGGTCATGCTGATGCCACCAGTCCATGCACCGCACTTCACAGCAAGGGCATAGACTATTAAGATGCAAGATAGGGCTTCCCTTGTGGTCTAGTCATTGAGAATCTGCCTGCCAGTGCAGGGGACAGGGGTTCAATCCCCGGTCTGGGAAGATTCCACATGCCACAGAGCAGCTAAACCTGTGCACCGCCACGACTCAAGCCTGTGCACCTAGAGCCTGTTCTCAGCAAGAGGAGCCACTTCAGTGAGAAACCCGGGCAGCCCTGCTCACTGCAAGTGGAGAAAGCCTGCACGCAGCTACGAAGACCCAGCGCAGCCAAAAATAAATACATGCATCTTTAAAAAAAATAAAATGGGTGTAAGATAGTAAGACGCAATATTAAAATATAAGGCTTAGAGTAATACTACACTTTTTTCCTTACTTGGGGTATAAAGCACTTGGTAGGGCTATGTGGGTGAATGAGATGCATCTACAAGGGGATGAAATGCTCCCAAGGGGAAATAGAAAGTGGCCTGGGAGCCAAACAGAGCAGAAGGAGCATGCAGACTGGAGAGAGGAGGAGGTTCAATAGGCCTTCATAAGCAGACTCCTCTCAGCCTCCTAGAGACTTCTTTACAATTTTTTGCAGGTTTCTCTACATCTTCCTTACCTGTAAATATTCCTAAATACATTACACATGCATATTACCCTACCTTACACGGTGGCACCAACCAAAACATATAAACAGTTCTCTACAGGCAGTTAAAAGCTATTCAGGGGTAATTGTGAATAGCCTTTGCTCAAGAAACAAGATCACGCTATTGGTTTTTCTAATCTAAAATGGAGAGTCACCCAGACATTTCAGCATGAGGTCAAGAGGATTAGTGAATTACCCTGTCTCCACATCCAATCTCTCTTCATTAACTCTGAACCTGCACTGTCCAAGATAGTAGGCAGTAGCCGTAGGTGGGGATTTGCATTCGAAATTTAATTAGTTAAAATTATTTAAAATTTAGTTCCTCAGTGGTACTAGTCACATTACTTTTTTCTTAGTTGATTTTAATTGGAGGATAATTACTTTGTAAATAGTATGGTGGGTTTTGCCATACATCAACATGAATCAGCCAGAGGTATACATGTGGCTCCCCCATCCTGAACCCTCCTCCCACCTCCCTCCCCTCCCCATCCCTCTGGGTTGTCCCTGAGCACTGGCTTTGAGTGCCCTGCTTCATGCACTGAACTCCCACTGGTCATCTATTTCACATACGTGAATATACATGCTTCAGTGCTTTTCTCTCAAATCATCCCACCCTCGCCTCTCCCACTGAGTCCAAAAGTCTGTCCTTTATGTCTGTGTCTCCTTCGCTGCCTGCATGTAGGATCATCAGTACCATCTTTCTAAATTCCATATGTATGCGTTAATATACAGTATTTGTCTTTCCCTTTCTGACTTACTTCACTCTGTATAATAGGCTCCAGGTTCGTCCACCTCATTAGAAATGACTCAAATGTGTTCCCTTCTCTAGCTGAGTAATATTCCGTTGGGTATAGGTACCACAATTCCCTTATCCATTCCTCTGCCGATGGACATCGAGGTTGCGTCCACGTCCTAGCTGTTGTAAATGGCACTAGTCACATTTCAAGTGTCCAGTACTGTCACCCAGGGCTGCTGCATCAGACAACATAGAGACAGAGCATTGCCATCATCACAGCAACTTCTTCTGGACTTCAGAGAGACACATTCCTTTCACTGCCATCTGATGCACTCCACTTAAATATCCAAGAGTCACTGCTTTCCCTAGAGAAGGTTTCACAAAGGAGCGATGGGAAAAATGCATTCTTGGAATTAAATCGTTTGAGTTTCAATCCTGGCTTCACCATTTGTAGGCTCTTCATTCTTAAAAGGGCTTGCTTGGTGGTTCAGACAGTAAAGAATCCACCGGCACTGCAGGAGACCTGGGTTGGGAAGATCCCCTGGAGAAGGGAATGGCTACTCACTCCAGTATTCTGGCCTGGAAAATTCCATGGACAGAGGAGCCTGGCAGTCTACAGTCCATGGGGTCACAAAGAGTTGGACACAACTGAGCGACTTTCACTTTCATTCTTAAAAGGGCTACTTGACCTCTCTGTGCCTCAGTTTCCCTATCTGCAAACTGGGGATAATGGCAGGAACTATCTCCTAAGATTCTTGTGAAGGTTAAAGGATAAAATATATACAATGCACTTAGGACAGTGCTAACTCATAAGTACTGGATAAATGTTAGTCATTATTTTTTGCATTGGTATTGTTTTTAGAGTCCTACTTGGAATTTGGTATAATTTATTAATCTGAAGATTCTTGATTTTTATTAGTTCTGGATAATTTTCAGTCATTTTCAAGTGTTGTCTTTCCTTAATTCTTTTCCTTTTTAGAATTCCAGTTGGGCAGCCATTGAACCTTGTCATTATATCTTCTGTAAACTTTATGTGATTTAGCTTCCTCACCTATAAGATAAGAATGCAAGTAGTATTTACCTCATAGAGTTGTGGTTAGGATTAAGTGAGTTAAGATGTTTAAAACACTTTGAATAGTCCCATATGTGAATCAACTATTATCAACACTCTAGTTATAGCTCCTTGTTCATTTTTAGCCTTTGGAGATTTCCCTTAATTTATTAGAGGAGTGATATTGCAATTCATAATAAGAAATATATATTTGGTCTTCATCCATCTTTTAGCAGGAGCTTCTAAAACCTTTGGAATTTCCTGTGATGAAACTGATAAAGGTGTCTTTTGTTACACTAATGAGGCATCTTTTGGACTCCCACGGAGAGGTAGGGGCTGGTCCTCAATAGAGCCAGCCCTGAGGACTGGAACATTCAATCCCACCCCTGACCTCCAGGGAGGGAAGAGGGCCTGGAGACTGCGTTCAGTCACCAATTGTTGTTCAGTCGCGAACAACTCTATGCGATCCCATGGACTGCAGCACACCAGGCTTCCCTGTCCTTCCCCATCTCCCGGAGCTTGCTCAAACTCACGTCCATTGATTCGGTGATGCCATCCAACCTTCTTGCCCTCTGTCATCCCCTTCTCCTTCTGCCTTCAAACTTTCCCAGCATCAGGGTCTTTTCAATGAGTCGGCTCTTCGCATCAGGTGGCCAAAGACTTGGAGCTTCAGCTTCAGCATCACTCCTTTCAATGAATATTCAGGGTTGATTTCCTTTAGGATTGACTGATTTTATCTATTTGCTGTTCAAGGGACTCTCAAGCGTCTTCTCCAACACCACAGTTTGAAGGCATCAATTCTTGCGCGCTCAAACTTTTTCATTGTCCAACTCTCACATCCATACATGACTACTGGAAAAACCATAACTTTCCCTAGACGGACCTTTGTTGGCAAAGAAATGGTTCTGCTTTTTAATATGCTATCTAGGTTGGTCATAGCTTTTCTTTCAAGGAGCAAGAGGCTTTTAATTTCATGGCTGCAGTCACCATGGGAGTGATTTTGGAGCCCAAGAAAATAAAGTCTTTCACTGTTTCCATTGTTTCACCATCTATTTGCCATGAAGTGATGGGACCAGATGCCATGATCCAAGTTTTCTGAAAGTTGAGTCTTAAGCCAGCTTTTTCACTCTTCTCTTTCACCTTCATCAAGAAGCTCTTTAGTTCCTCTTTACGTTCTGCCATAAGAGTGGTGTCATCTGCATATCTGAGGTTATTGATATTTCTCCTGGCAATCTTGATTCCAGCTTGTGCTTCATCCAGTCCAGCATTTCACATGATGTACTCCATATAGAAGTTAAATAAGCAGGGTGACAATATACAGCCTTGACGTACTCCTTTCCCAATTTGGAACCAGTCTGTTGTTCCATATCTGGTTCTAACTGTTGCTTCTTGACCTGCATACAGGTTACACAGGAGGTAGGTAAGGTGGTCTGTTATTCCCATCTCTTTAAGAATTTTCCAGTTTGCTGTGATCCACACAGTTAAAGGCTTTAGCTTAGTCAATAAAGCAGAAATAGATGTTTTTCTGGAACTCTCTTGCTTTTTCTAGATCCAGTGGATGTTGGCAATCTGATCTCTGGTTCCTCTGCCTTTTCTAAATCCAGCTTGGACATCTGGAAGTTCCCAGTTCATGTATTGCTGAAGCCTAGCTTGAAAGATTTTGAGCATTACCTAGCTAGCATGTGAAATGAGTGCAATTGTGTGGTAGTTTGAACATTCTTTGGCATTGCCCTTCTTTGGGATTGGAATGAAAACTGACCCTTTCCAGTCCTGTGGCCACTGCTGAGTTTTCCAAAAGTGTTGACATACTGAGTGCAGCACTTTAACAGCTGGTGATTTAACTAATTATGCCTTTGCAATGAAGCCTCCATGAAAACCCAGATCGACTGGTTTCAGACATCTTCCAGATTGCTGAACACATGGACATTTGGAGAGAGTGACAAAATCTGAGAGGGCACGAAAGCTCCATGTTTTTTTCCTATTTCCTGCTCTATGCATCTTTTCCATCTGGCTATTCCTGAGTTGTATCCTATTATAATAAACCAGTAATCTACTAAGTACAATATCACTTGGAGTTTCATGGACCACTCTAGGCAGCTCAGGGGGTGATTGTAGGGGGTGGAGGGAGGTTTAGCATCTCCAGACAGCTGCTGACTCCAGGTAGACAGTGTAGGAATTGACTTGACTTGTAGGACACAAAGTGGTGTCTCCAAACTGCTCGGTGACGTGGGGAAACCCCTTACATGTTGGAATTGGGTACTCCAAGTTTGGCAGGGGTATTTTGTTATAGAAAGTTCTTTTCTCAATTGTGTATTTCACTCCATTGTGAAATCAGAAGTTATTTTAGACTCTGTTTTGCTTGTGTATAATCTTTCTTCTGGACTTCCCTAGTGGTTCAGATGGTAAAGAATCTGCCTGCAATGCAGGAGACCTAGGTTCAGTCCCAGGGTTGGGAAGATCCCCTGGAAAAGTAGGAGGCAAAGGGCTCCAGTCCATGGAGTTAGACACAGCTGAGTGACTAACACTTTGACTTCTGAATCTTTCTTCTGTTCGGAATACTTCCCTTCCCTCTTACCTCCTTTCATGACTGTTTGAGACACATTTTCATGTTTGTAATGGAACTACAATAACAGTGTGACAGAAAATCCCAAATAATCATAGCTTGAAAAACTAGAAGTTGAGGGAACTTCCCCTGTGGGCCATTGGTTAAGAATCTGCCTTCCGATGCAGGGGAAGTGGGTTCAATCTCTGGTCAGAGAACTAAGATCCCACATGTGTCAGGGCAACTAACCCTGCATGCTGCAACTAGACAAAGCCTATGCACCACAATAAAATCCCCTAGAGAAGGGAAAGGCTACACACTGCACTATTCTGGCCTAGAGAATTCCATGAACTGTATAGTCTACGGGGTCGCAAAGAGCTGGCCGTGACTGAACGACTTTCACTATGCACCACAATGAAGACCCAGTACAGCCAAAAAATAATAATACGTTGAAAGAAATAAAAAGTAGAAGCTGAGAACGGATAAATGTGTATGTACGGCTGAATTGCCCTGCTGTGCATCCGAAAGTACCATGGTGCTGTTAATCAGCTATACTTTAATATAAAACAGAAAGTTTAAAAAAGTCAATCTTAAAAAGTAGTTTATTTCTGACGTAAATGAAATCTAGATGTATGAGGTCTGAGAGGCATGCCTTCTCCGTGATCATCACTGGTCCAGACGTCTAGTCCCTTAATATCTGTGGTTAAAGATGACTGTTCCAGTTCCAGCCATTACATCTACATTCTAGCCAACGGAGGCAAAGGGTGAAGAAGGGCATGTGCCTTCCCTTTAACACATTTTTTCAAAGTCGTGCACACTGGTTCCCACTGGCCAGAACCAGGCCACATAGACATGATAGGGCCATGGGACACTGCAGAATGTAGTCTTTATTCTTGACCCCCCAGCCTCAAGGGGATATCAGGCATTGGGAGAAACAAATAGTCTGCCTCTCTTATGTTCCTTCTTGGATCCTGTACCCTTAGTAGCAAAGGAAAAAGATTAAAGCTTGACCTGGCCAGAGAACATGAGAAGCTCTAGGTCATTGTACATAAACCCCTGACATTTTTCTTTTCAGATGTGTCAAGAGTTTGAATAAAAATGTTCTTCTGTCCGGAAATAAACTCTCATTTTTGACACTTTCATGTATTTTATTGTAGAGCCCTGGTCTTGATTTTGGAATATATGCTTCATTTTTATTTGAAGAGAGGGACTAATAATAATCTCTTGTTCTGTGAATGTGACTTTGAGAGATTTGGGTTTTATGCTCATATGTTTTATGGATTTGTTTTTGATGGATGAAATGGTACTTATCTTAAAAAGCTATTATATATTATATGTTATGCTTCTTACCTCTAGTTTCATATATATATGAAATATATAAATATATGTATATATTCTTGCTGAAGGAAGGCATAGCTGAAGTGCAAAATTGGAGACAATATTTTGTGAAGGTCGGGTTTAATCCTCTAGAATGCAGTATACATTATATCAGAGATCTTTCTTTTTATGGTGCTGTGTCTCCAGTCAAAAGAATATATGCATCTGGAATTGAGAAGTAGAAGCAGGAGTGGTCCACTGACCATCACTCCCCGTGACCTACTCAGTTATGCTTCTGGGCTCTACAGGATTGGCAGTTCCAGTTGTCAATGTGGCCGTATTCTCCCCAGAGGACACAGCGAGGGCCCATTTGAATTGTAAACGATGACTGCTTTCTGGGCACTTGGAGCACCTTGTGACCAGGGACCAGAAGGTGAGAAAAGTGGCCATCTTGGCAGGGATAACTAACTCTAGCGGACAGTGGGAAATAAGGGGAACCAAGAGGCATATATGTGAAGCTCAGATGAGCCACTTGGATGCTCTTTGGTTCCTGATTCTCCTTTGATCATTATAACTGTGAACAGACGAGTGAAGCAACTCCAGCCTGAAAAGGATATGACTGCTAGGGGCTAAGATACCTCGGTAATGAAAGTCTGGGTCATAGCACCAGGTAAGCCGCCGAGACCAGCGGAGTTGGTAGCTGGGGGCAAGAGGGATTTAGAATGGATGATGGAGAAGGGAGACTATGAGTACTCTGGGACGTCTGAGGCCCCCTGCAGTGGAGGAGGGTGACCT
This sequence comes from Ovis aries, assembly GCF_016772045.2. Taxonomy (NCBI): domain Eukaryota; kingdom Metazoa; phylum Chordata; class Mammalia; order Artiodactyla; family Bovidae; genus Ovis; species Ovis aries. Next base: position 6,662,570 of record NC_056070.1, read on the forward strand.
GAGCTGGACGGGTACAGTGGAGTGGATTTGCAGGGTGCGAGGACTGACGCGGCTGACACACGTGCCACCCCCTTCAAGGACACTTGCTGTCTGGGAAGAAAGAGTGTGGTAGACCAGCAGCCTCCAGTTAGCAGTTCCTTCAGCATCTGCCGGCCTTCAAGCAGCACGGGCCAATGACAGAGCAAGGTGGTGGCGATTTGAGGGCCTACCCGTTTACTCCACTGGACCAGCAGAGGCTTCGTCAGGTCTGCACTATGGTACAATGTCCCCCTGACCAATATTTCTGTCTCTCCTATTCCTTTCACAAGTGTGATGTTCCACTTGGCCAACAAAGGTCCATATGGTCAAAGCTATGGTTTTTCTAGTAGTCATGTACAGATGTGAGAGCTGGACCATAAAGAAGAACTGATGCTTTTGAACTGTGGTGGTCGAGAAGACTCTTGAGAGTCCCTTGAACATCAAGGAGATCAAACTAGTCAATCCTAAAGGAAATCTACCCTGAATATTCAATGGAAGGACTGATGCTGAGGTTGAAACTTCAATACTTTGTCTACCTGATGCAAAAAGTTGACTCATTGGAAAAGATCCTGATATTGGGAAAGAATGAGGGCAGGAGGAGAACAGGGTGACAGAGGATGAGATGGTTGGATGGCATCATCTACTCAATGGACATGAGTCTGAGCCAACTCCGGGAGTGGTGAAGGACAGGGAAGCCTGGCATGCTGCAGTCCATGGAGTCACAAAGAGTTGGACACGACTGAGTGACTGAACAACAATATCTCTTTTTTCAGCAACTGATTCCTGGGGTTTCCAAAGCCTGCACATGCTGTATAACAACCAACCACAAAACCCCAGTGACATAAAACACAAGGCATTTCTTACTGCTTATGAGTTTAGAAGCCAGCTGGCAGTTTTTGTCTTAGCTGGGTGGGTCACTTATTTGTCTGTGGTCAGCTGCTAGTCAGCAACTCTGCTGATCTGGACTGGGTCCTCTCACACACTGGGAGACTGTGGGCTGAGGCCTCAGTTAGGACAACTGGTCTTTCCCTCACAGACTATCACATCCCCTGCTGAGTTCACCATGGCTTAGGCATATGGTGGCAGAAGTCTTCCAAGAAAACAAGCTGAATGAAGCAAGCAAGCCCTCAAGAGTTCTAGACTTAGAGTTCACATACTGTCACCTCTGCCATATGCCATGGGCCAAAGCAAATCCCAAAGTCAGCCCAACTTCACGGGGTAGGGAACCACTTCCTGTTGGAAGAGATGCAAAGTCACCTAAAGTAGATAGGTAGATAGATATTATGCTGAGTAGGTTCCTTCTATGCCCTCTTTTCAGAGAACTTTCATCATAAATGGATGTTGAGTTTTATCAAAAGCCTCTGCATCTATTGAGACGATCATAGGAGCTTTAGTCTTCAATTTGTTACTGTGTGTATCACATCATTAGAAATGCTGGGCTGGATGAATCACAAGCTGGAATCGAGACTGCCAGGAAAAATATCAATAACCTCAGATATGCAGATGACATCACCCTAACGGCAGAAAGCAAAGAGGAACTAAACAGCCTCTTGATGAAGGTGAAAGAGGGGAGTGAAAAAGCTGGTTTAAAACTCAACATTCATAAAACTAGGATCATCGCATGTAGCCCCATCACTTCATGGCAAATAGATGGGGAAACAATGAAAGCAGTGAAAGACTTAATTTTCTTGGGCTCCAAAATCACCATGGAAAGTCAATGCATCCATGACATTAAAAGATGTTTGCTTCTTGGAAGAAAAGCTATGATAAACCTAGACTGAGTATTAAAAAGCAGAGACATCACTTTGCCGACAAAGGTACATATAGTCAAAGTTATGGTTTTTCCATTAGTCCTGTATGGATGGACAATAAAGAAGGCTGAGCGCCGAAGAATTGATGCCTTCAAACTGTGGTGTTGGAAAAGACTCTTGAGAGTCCCTTGGGCAGCAAGGAGATCAAACCAGTCAATCCTAAAGGAAATCCACCCTGATTATTCATTGAAAGGACTGATGCTGAAGTTGAAACTCTAATACTTTGGTCACTGATGCAAAAAGCTGACTCATTGGAAAAGACCTTGATGCTGGGAAAGATTGAGAGCAGGAGGAGAAGGGGCCAACAGAGGATGAGACAGTTGGATAGGATCATCAACTCAATGGACATGAGTTTGAACAAACTCTGGGAGATGGTGAAGGACAGGGAAGCCTGGTGTGCTGCAGTCTATGGGGTCACAAAGAGTCAGACACGATTGAGTGACTGAACAACAACAATAAAATCACACTGACTGATTTGTGGATACTAAAAAATCCTTGTGTCCTGAGATAAACCCCAATTGTTCATGGTATATAATCCTTTTAAAATATTGCTGGATTCAGTTCATTAGTATTTTGTTAAGGATTTTTGTATCTATGTTCATCAGTGTTATTGGTCTTTAATTTTCTTTTGTGATATCTTTATCTGGTTTTGATTTCAGGGTGATGCTGGCCTCATAGAATGAGTTCAGAAGTGTTCCTTCCTCTGTCATTTTTTGGAAGAGTTTCAGAAGGATAGATGTTAACTCATCTCTAAATGTTTGATAGAACTCATCTGTGAAGCCATATGGTCCTGGACTTCAGTTTGTTGGGAGTTTTTAAATCACAGATTCAATTTTAGTGTTTGTAATTGGTCTGTTCATATCTTCTATTTCTTTCTGGTTCAGTCTTGGGAGATTGTACCATTCTAAGAATTTGTCCATTTCTTTTAGGTTGTCCACTCTGTTGGTATATAGTTGCTCTTGCATGCATGCTAAGTCGGTTAAGTTTTGTCTGACTCTTTGCAACCCTATGGGCTGTAGCCTGCCAGTCTCCTCTGTCCGTGGGATTCTCTGGAGTGGGTTGCCGTACCCTCCTCCAGGGGACCTCCTGACCCAGGGATTGATCCCCCATCTCTTACGTCTCCTGCATTGGCAGGCAGTTTATTTAGCACCGCCTGAGAAGCCCATAGTTGCTCTTAGTAGTCACTTAGGGTCCTTTATTGGCTTTCCAGGTGGTGCCAGTGGTGAAGAACCTGCCTGCCGATGCAGGAGACATAAGAGATTCGGGATCTATCCATGGGTTGAGAAAGTCTCCTGGAGGAGGGCATGGCAACCCACTCCAGTATTCTTGGCTGGAGAATCTCATGGACAGAGGAACCTGTCAGGCTACAGGGCTACAGTCCATAGGGTTGCAAACAGTTGGACATGACTGCAGTGACTTATGACCACCACGGTCCTTTGTATTTCTGTGGTGTTGGTTTTAACTTCTTTATTCATTTCTGATTTTATTGATTTGAGCCCTCTCCATTTTTTTCTTGATGAGTCTGACTAAAGGTTTGTCAATATTATCTTTTCATAGAACCAGCTTTTAGTTTCATTGATCTTTTCTGTTGTTTTCTAAAAACTAATGAAGATTTAAATGTACATGGACAATATGGAGAATAATGTACCATGTTAAACATTTATGAAGCCACCATCCTACTTTAACAAATCATAAAATTCTTTCATATTTGGTTCAGATATTTTAAGAAACAAAACTATGAAGATCTTATACTTTTAAAATCCACTGTATACCCTTGCCCATCCTTGCTTTTTCTTTTTTGACGTCTTGAGGTGTAAATTTTTAATTCCAGGTACTTACTTTTTATATAAGTTGAAGAACTTGAGACTCATATCTTCTGATGATTCAGCAGGAATAAAAAGGGAACTCTATTTACTATATTAACTCAGTCATTAAACAAACATCTGTCGTGCCAAGCACTGTACTGTGTATGTTTTAAATGTGTGCTAAGTCGCTTCAGTCATGTCTGACTCTTTGTGACCCTGTGGCTCCTCTGTCCGTGGGATTCTCCAGCAAGACTACTGGAGTGGGTTGCCATGTCCTCCTCCAGGAGAGCAAAACCCATGTCTCCTAAGTCTCCTGCATTGGCAGGTGGGTTCCTCACCACTAGTGCCACCTTGGAAGCCCCTTTATTTATGTAGTATATTCTTACTTTTTCTAGTGTTCTATTCCCATACCATTTCGTTTCAGGCTGTAAAGCCAAAGTGAGAAGCAAATAACATTTTTTTCTTTGTAATGGAGGCTGTTTTTCAATATTGCTTACAAATTTTTTCCTTAATACTTTAAAGCTTTAAGGGCAAATCTTGTTCTATTCTTAGCTGTGCATTTTCATTAACATTTTCCTTCTATTAATTTGGCTTTCGCTGTGTCACTAGGGTAGGCAGGGTGTTTTGACATGTTTATTTTGTTTCCAGTTCGCCACACCTTTCCTTTTCTTTCAAATGATTAAACAGTTATTATCTTTAACTCCTATCTGGTTTCTGTAGTTCAATATGATTTTCAGAGTATAGTCCGCTCCCTGGTTCTTATTTCTTTGCTTTCACAGTGAGTGGATTATAGTTTTCTTAATAAAATAACAGCTTTATTGAAATATAACTACATACCCTAGAAGTCATCCTTGAGTATATTTGGAGTTGTGCAACCATCGCCACTCTCTGATTGTATATTTTCATCATCTCGGAGAGAAATACCATACCTCGTGACTGTGACTCCTCATTCTCCTCCACCCATGGATTAACCTATTCTGGACATTTCAAATAAATAGGGTCAGACGTCAGAGCAGTCTTTCGTCTCTAGCGTTTTCTCTTTTTAAAATTAATTATTTATCTTGGCTGTGTTGAGTCTTTGTTGCTGCATGTGGGCTTTCTCTGGTTGCAGTGAGAAGGGGCTCTGGCTGCAGGGCGCAGACTTCTCACTGTGATGGCGTCTCTCGTCGCACAGCATGGGCTCTCAGGCATGGGGGCTTCAGTAGTCGTGGTGCACAGGCTCAGTTGACCCACAGCATGTGGAATCTTCCTGGACCAGGGATCAAACTCCTGTCCCTTCATTGGCAGGTAGATTCTTAGCCACTGGATCACCATGGAAGCCATGTCTCTAGCTTTTTATACTTAGTGTAATGTTTTCAAGATTCATCCATGTTGTAGCATATACCAGTACTTCATTCATTTTTATGTCTAAAGAATATTCCATTGAATGGATATGCCACATTTTGAATATCTGCTCACCAATTGATGAGTATTTGGTTATATCTCAGTTCAGTTCAGTCTGGTCGCTCAGTTGCTTTGCGACTCCATGGACTGCAGCACACCAGGCCTCCCTGTCCATCACCCCAACTCCTGGAGTTTACTCAAACTCATGTCCATTGAGTCAGTGATGCCATCCAACCATCTCATCCTCTGTCGTCCCCTTCTCCTCCTGCCTTCAATCTTTCCCAGCATCAGGATCTTTTCAAATGAGTCAGTTCTTCACATCAGGTGGCCAAAGTGTTGGGGTTTTAGCTTCAGCATCAGTCCTTCCAATGAATATTCAGGACTGAATTCCTTTAGGATGGACTGGTTGGATCTCCTTGAAGTCCAAGGGACTCTCAAGAGTCTTCTCTAATACCACAGTTCAAAAGCATCAATTCTTTGGCACTCAGCTTTCTTTATAGTCCAACTCTCACATCCACACATGACTATGGGAAAAACCATAGCTTTGACAAGATGGACCTTTGCTGGCAAAGTAATATCTCTGTTTTTTAATATGCTGTCTAGGTTTGTCATAACTTTTCTTCCAAGGAGCAAGCGTCTTTTAATTTCATGGCTGCAGTCACTATTGGCAGTGATTTTAGAGCCCCTCAAAATAAAGTCTCTCACTGTTTTCACTGCTTCCCCATCTATTTGCCATGAAGTGATGGGACCAGATACCATGATCTTCGTTTTCTGAATGTTGAGTTTTAAGCCAACTTTTTCACTCTCCTCTTTCACTTTCATCAAGAGGCTCTTTAGTTCTTCTTTCCTTTCTGCCATAAGGGTGGTGTCATCTGCATATCTGCAGTTATTGGTATTTCTCCTGGCAATTTTGATTCCAGCTTGTGCTTCATCCCTCTCAGCATTTTGCATGATGTACTCTGCATATAAGTTAAATAAGCAGGGTGACAATATACAGCTTTGATGTACACCTTTCCATATTTGGAACCAGTCTGTTGTTCCATGTCCAGTTCTAACTGTTGCTTCCTGACCTGCATACAGGTTCCTCAAGAGGCAGGTCAGGTGTTGTTGTAATCCATACGTCAAAGGCTTTGGCATAGTCAATAAAGCAGAAGTAGATATTATTCTGGAACTCTCTCGCTTTTTCAATGATCCAACAGATGTTGGCAATTTGATCTCTGGTTCCTCCGCCTTTTCTAAAACCAGCTTGAACATCTGGAAGTTCACAGTTCACGTACTGTTGAAGCCTGGCATGTAGAATTTTGAGCATTACTTTACTAGTGTGTGAGATGAGCGCAATTGTGTGGTAGTTTGAGCATTCTTTGGCATTGCCTTTCTTTGGGATTGGAATGAAAACTGAACTTTTCCAGTCCTGTGGCCACTGCTGAGTTTTCCAAAAGTGTTAGCATATTGAGTGTAGCACTTTCACAGCATCATCTTTTAGGATTTGAAATAGCTCAACTGGAATTCCATCACCTCCACTAGCTTTGTTCGTAGTGATGTTGCCTGTTATAAATAATGCCACTATGGGCATTCAGATACAAGTTTTTGGATGTACATGTTTTCATTTCTCCAGAGTATATGCCTATGAGTAGAACTGCTATGTTATATGGTTACTCTATGTGTAACTTGGGCTTCCCTAGTGGCTCAGAGGGTAAAGCGTCTGCCTGCAATGCAGGAGACCTGGGTTCGATCCCTGGGTCAGGAAGACCCCCTGGAGAAGGAACTGGCACCCCACTCCAGTACTCTTGCCTGGAAAATCCCATGGACAGAGAAGCCTGGTGGGCTACAGTCCATGATCTCAAAGAGTCAGACTTGACTTCACTTTCACTTTCTATGTGTAACTTTTTGAGGGCTGCCAGACTGTTTCCTAAAGTGGCTCTGCCATTTTATGTTCCTACAAGACATATATGTGGATTGAAAATTCTCCATATCCTTTAACATCTTTTATTGCCTAGCCTTTTTATCTTAGTCATGCTGGTATGTGTTAAAAGACATCTCATTGAGATTTTAATTTACTTGTCCCTAATGACTAATAAGGTTGAATTTTTTTTTTTTCATTTTCATATATATCATTTGTATCTCTTCTTTGGAGAATGTCCTTTAAAAAATTGGGCTAATTGTATCTTATTTTTTAAGTTCTTTATATATTCAGAATATAAGTCCCTTACCAGATATGTGATTTACAAACATTTTCTCTCATTCTGAGAGTTGCCTTTTACTTTCTTGATGATACCTCTAAAGCAGAACAGTTTTTTATTTTGGTAAGGGCTGATTTATTTTTTCAGTTGTCTCTTGTATATCTTGGTATAAGCAACACTCTAAGAAACCATTGCTTGACACAATGTCACAATAGTTTAATCCCCTTTAAGGATTAAATTTTTAAAATTTAATTTTCTCTGAAGTTTTCTTTGAAGAGCTTTATAATTCTAGTTCTTACATTTAGATCTAGGATCCATTTTGAGTTAATTTTTTATATGGCATAAAGTAGGGGTTCAAATTTTTTCTATGGCAAAGACAATTCTTTCTCTATTGAATTATCTTGGCACTTTGCCTGAGGTTATATCTTTATGATAGAATTTACCAAACTTTGCCTTGTTTTGTATAAACTGGATCTGTCCTCCTATGGTTGGAGGGCAGGAACTATGTTTTGTTCATTGAAGATGAGAAAACCTATATGAGCCTTAGAGCCCCAGAGTAAATATTTCTTTCCCTCTTTTGAATTTCCCCACAGCACTTGGTGCGATGTCTGTCTTACAATAATTACATAAACGTTTGTTGAATGGAAAATGTGCTTGAGCCCACACCTGGAAAGAAGGGCATAGGTTCCTAAAGCTCTGATCGAATGGGATGTTCAGAACACTTTCAGCTCTTTTCAAACTAAAACTCTGAGTCGTGGAGACCCCAACAAGTTGAGAAGTTGTGCTGTCGTCTAGGTCATCACCAGTGTTACTCATTCAGTCGTGTCCGACTCTTTGTGACTCCAGGGACTGCAGCCCACCAGGCTCTTCTGTCCATGGAATTTCCCAGGCAAGAATACTGGGGTGGGTTGCCATTTCCTTCTCCAGGGGATCTTCCTGACCCAGGGATTGAACCTGGGTCTCCTGCATGGCCGGCAGATTATTTACTGTAGTCAAGGTAGGGACTTCCAAATGACTCCTTATTCTCTAAGGTACGTGACAAATATGTTTCCACTTACAGTGACTCTAAACACTGAAAACAACCCTCAAGGTCTAGAATCTTTTTTTTTTCTTCGAGTTTAACTTCAAGTTGTCCAGATGTCTACTTATCTGCTCAGTTGCTAAGTTGTGTTTGACTCTTTGCGACCCCATGGACTGTAGTCTGCCAGGCTCCTCTGACCACAGGATTTTTCAGGCAAAAGTACTAGAGTGAGTTGCCATTTCCTCCTCCAGGGGACTTTCCTAACCCAGGGATCGAACCTGTGTCTCTTAGGTCTCCTGCATTGGCAGATGGATTCTTTACCACTGAGCCACCTGGGAAGCCTATTTAACTGCTAATGCAGTAATAAAATTTCACTTGTGAATTTGACCTCAATTCCAGATAATTGACTGTAGTTCTAACCTTCCTGAAAGCAGAAAGATTTTTTTCTGGAAGCAACAATCACTATTAAAAAAGGCAAAGAGTGCTCTGGTTTTGCCAGCAATTCTATTTTCAGTGACCCCTTTCTCCCTGTCTTTTTCTCCCACGCTGAACGTTAGGAGACCTCACAAGCTTTCAAAAATAGAACGAGAGGTTGAAGATAAAGGCCTGTTCATTCTACTGGGGAGTGTCCCACGGAGTCATGTCCAGACAGTGTCTCTGCTGCTTGGATATCTTTTTCTGAGATTTCAGAATCTGCCTCTTCGTGTGCCAAAGTGCGTATGTGCAAGTATGAATCTCAGATGTGTTCTAAATGGATACACACAATTAACTTTCTTACCTCCTTCTTTTCAGCTTTACTGAAGTGCTTCAAATGACAGTTTCTGACCCTAGAGTCACTGCTCTGTCACTTCACCACATTGCCTCCCTGCAAATAATCAGGTACCAGGCTCTTAAATACATTTTCTTCTAAAGATGGTGGCCACTTCCTAACCCTAAGTTACCTAGAATACAGGGTGACTCTATCGAAAAAAAAAGTTGCTTATTAGACTTTACATATTTTGGAGCATTTTCTGGTTCACAGCAAAACTGAGCTGAAGATTGAGATTTTCCGTATCTCTCGGCCCCTTCACATGCACAGCCTCCCCCATTATCAACAGTCTCCACAGAGTGGTACATTTGTTACAACTGATGAATTTACATTGTTGTTCAGTCCCTGAGCCCTGTTGACCCCATGGACTGCAGCACGCCAGGCTTCCTGGTCCTTCACCTTCACCCAGAGCTTGCTCAAACTCATGTCCATTGAGTCTGTGATGCCATCCAACCATCTCATCCTGTCATCCCCTTGTCCTCCCGCCTTCAATCTTTCCCAGCATCAGGGTCTTTTCTAATGAGATCTAATGAAGAACCTGATCCAGTTCTTCGCATCAGGTGGCCAAATTATTGGAGCTTTAGCTTCAGCATCAATCCTTCTAAGAAATATTCAGGATTGATTTCCTTTAGGATTGACTGTTTTGATCTCCTTGCATCCCAAGGGACTCTCCAGAGTCTTCTCCGACACCTCAGTTCAAAAGTATCAGTTCTTCAGCGTTCACATTGACACATCATAATCATAATCGCTTAAGGTCTGTGGTTTACGTCACAGTTCACTCTCCCCGTTGTACATTCTGCGGGATTGGACAAATGTGTAATGACATGTATCCACCATATAGTATCATACAGACTGGCTTCACCGGAGAAGGCAATGGCAGCCCACTCCAGTACTCTTGCCTGGAAAATCCCATGGACGGAGGAGCCTGGTGGGCTGCAGTCCATGGGGTCGCTAGGAGTCGGACGCGACTGAGCGACTTCACTTTCACTTTTAGGCATTGGAGAAGGAAATGGCAACCCACTCCAGCGTTCCTGCCTGGAGAATCCCAGGGACTGGGGAGCCTGGTGGGCTGCCGTCTATGGGGTCGCACAGAGTCAGACACGACTGAAGCGACTTAGCAGCAGCAGACTGGCTTCACAGCGTTAAAAATCCTGTATGCTCTGCCCAAAGGTTGGATTTAAAAGGGCGAGAAGAGAGGGAAAGGAAAAAACCGGGGCAACGCAGAGGCGCTACCAAACTCCCAAGTTCGTTTCTAAGTTCACATGCTCCAGCTGGCCCATCTCTCCAACTCAACTCTGGGCAGGTTCCTCCTCCTCCTTTTGTTTAAGTGTCAAGCAAATGGGTTTCCTGTTGACACCGGAATATTGTGAAAGGGCAGGAAGAAGCCAGGCCACCTCCTCTTTCCCCCTTTCCTATCCCGTCTGTTTATTTTGTACCCGTCTGTTTTGGTGGCGCGGGCGCTCCCCGCGTGTGCGGCGGCGGGGCGGCTCGGCGGCCGGTAACCCCTCCCCGAGGAGGCGAGGCCCCGCCAGACCCCGCCCGATCCCGGCTCCGATCCGCGGGGCGGGGAAGGGAGCGGGAGAGCCGGAGCCCAGAGGAGGAGGCCGCCGGGGCGCGCGAGGAGGCGGGGAAGCCGGCTCGGCCCGCGCCCGGCCGCTCCCCCGCGGGCTGCAGGTGGAGCCGACGAGGCAGCCGCTTCCGACGCCGCCGCTCCGCGGGGGCGCCTCCCAGGCCCGAGGCTGCGGGCGCGGGGCGCCGGGGCTGGCGGCCGGCGCGCGGGCCCGCGCGGCTAGTCCATGGCTGAGGGCCGGCGGCGGGAGGACGAGGACGACGAGCTGCGCGAGCGCCGCGAGCTCGGGGCCCCGCGCCGCGCCCGGGGCCGCGTGCTCTCCGGCCACCCGGCCGCAGGTGAGGGGCTCGGGCAGCGCGAGGGGAGGGACGGGGGCGCCGGGGACCCGGGGCCGCGCACGCCCTGCTCCGGACGCCGGCGGCTCCCGCGCCCGCGCGGAGGGGATCCGCACCTTCAACTCTGGGAGGCGAGCCGGAGGGAGAGTGGCTTTCCTTCAATTCCCATCCTCACTTTGGGGCCGAGCCCCAGGAAATTCAAGATTATCTCTACCTGTTAGGGGCCCTGGAGCCGAAACTACATATTTTCCGTGCAGACTAAATCCAGGAGCTGCTGGCTTGGAACTTGCGGCTGCCTTATCTCTGGATGAGTCAGAGGCCGGTGAAGAATGCCCCCTCCCGATAGGTTTGCCAGGCTGTCGCAACCGAGTCTAAGCACGTGCTAATAGTCCAGTCGGGTTTGGGTTTCGGTGCCTGTTGAACTTCGGACCTGGGCCTGCCCTCCCAACCCCCAATCGCCCAAGTGCACCTAGTTTCTGTAGGACTTGCTTTAGAGTTACTTGGTGACACCACCCCCTCTTCGCCCCCCCACCCCCACCCCCCGCCTCCCGCGCAGTCTCCCTCCTTCCCCCTCTCCCCAGTCCAGAGTATAGCGTTCTGAAAGGTGATGATGCACTGGGACCGAGAATCATTTCTGGGCATATAACTGCTTTTGTGATCTTGTTTTTGGGTGCACAAAGGCGGTACGGATCAATGGTTTGGCGCAGAAGTGGAAGAGTGAGTAAGGGCACACCCACACCCCTTCACTTTCCGGGGGAGCTTTTCACTTAAACATAATAGAGAGGAAATTCTTTGGTCTTTGGTTCCAACTGGATAAGCCAGTTATCTGAAAACAAGAGGGAAGAGATGACAATAAAAGGGAGATAGAGGCGTGAGAAAGATTCCGATGTGCGCATTCATTAAGGCCTCTTTAGAAAATGGAATACACTGAGGATTCCCGTAAACCATGGAGAAACTTTTCTATATGGCTCCCTGAAGGCTCCCTCAAGGAAAGCTGGAGAATTGAAAGAAGATCCTGAGTTTCTGGGGAACAAATGGAGGCTAGAAAATGGGATGAAAGGAAAGAGTTTGAATGGAACGTGAAGAAATGGTTGATTTGATGCTCCTGGTAGGATCTTGAATCCTTAAAAATCATTCCTTTTGGAAGATGAGTCTTCTCATGTTGTCCAAATGTCAAGTTCCATTTTTCCTTTTGTAAGTTTTTTTGAGGAAATCTAGATTCTTTGCTCTGGACTTCTTTCTAGCAATGAGTGTTACCATCTAAATATTTGATACTTAGTGGGGATTATTAATGTCAATAAGATTTGAGGACTAGGCAGTTCATGAACAATGAATTGATATGAGAAAAATTAGAAAAGTATGTTGTGTACAATGTAAATTACTGCATGTTATTAATTAATTAAAAGCATTAAATACTTTTTGTAATTTAAAAAAATCATTCCTTTTGCCCATTATTCTTTCCATCAAAATAAGGCATTTGACTAACCACACAAACACCAACCATTTGGAAGATAATGTCTTGATAGTTTTGTTTAGTATAAACCCAGATCTAATGAAATACTGGGTGATTGCTGGATATGAGTAAATAATTGATGGGAGAATACAATGAAAAACTTCAGAGATATTTCTGTTTTCCACTGATTTAAACATTCCTTGGACTCCTCTTATCTTCAGCAAAAAGCTTCACATATGTTCTGTGAAGAGCCGTACCAAGGTCATACTAGATATGATACAGGTATATGTTTATCATTTAGTTGCAGTATATGTGTTTATTCCAAGGCCGGTGGGAATGGCATTTTGTAACTTGTTTTTGCCAGTTCTTTAATTTCCCAAGGCTACCAGGAGCTTTTCTAGGTTCCCTGATAATCTGTTGCTGTGAGGTGACGTGTTCTTTTTCACTCAGAAATTGGTGTTTGCAGTTCCTCACATTTTATATACCCTGCCTGGGTTCAGGGGTGAGGAACAGAGATATTATGGAGTGGGCAGAGGGTTAAACTGGCTGTTTTAGCAGGCTTCTTTCTTTGGAGACACATTATTTAATAGTTTACATTTCTTTGCAAGCTGTGCTCTTTCTCCTCATTAGTTTCCTGTGTGTTTTTCAGACTCCTTTGCATTCCTTACCAAGCTTGGGCATTTGTTAGTTACGTTTGTCCAAGGGAGAGAGTAGGAACTGACCTAGAGGCTTCATGTTTCTCCCCCCACCCCCCTTAACCTGAACCGTTTGTAAAGTCTTCATTGAATTTGTTAAAATATTGCTTCTGTTTTATGTTTGGGGTTTGGGGCTGTGAACCGTGTGGGCTCTTAGCCCCCTGACCAGGGGTCTAACCCATACACCCTGCGTTGGAAGGTGAAGTCTTACCCACTGGGCAGCCAGGAGCGTCTCCCGTCTCCTCTTTCTACTGTTTCATCTTTCCTCTTCTCATCCCCTCTCTCCTTCCTCCACCACCTCACAATCTAAGGATTTTTTCCATTTTCCTTTGATCTCACAGAGCTTGACTTAGGGTGACCATAATTCCTTCTCTCCCTGCTAACTAACTATATAGGTGTGGTTGTGGAAGTGCCTTTTTTTTTTTTTTAAACTTTGCAATGTATATTCAGGTGAACCTGTAAATATAAAACCTGTAAATCATAAAGTAAGACTCTCATAGCCTGTGCCCAAGTATTATCATTTCCCGAAGCAAACTTTGGTCTCTCCTAGTCATGACGTCTTCCTTCCCCTTGAGGGAACCACTTTTTTCCCCCTTCCTGTGCAGTTTTACCTATACGTGTATGCGTGCATATAAGCATATGCATATATATGTGCATCCCTATTCAATATTGTTTAGTTTTACCTTACTAAGTATGATTTATTTAGTTATTTGACAACTTCACATGAGTGAAATCATCCTGTACATCTTCTTGAGTGTCGTGCTTTCTTCATTCCCTGTTAAGTTTGTAAGATGTATCCATATTGTTACATGCAGCTCTAGTTTCTTTCTTTGCATTCATATATCACATTTTTGCTTATTATTTTTTATTGATTTGTTGGAGTTTTTTACTTGCACAGGAATCTCAGCTTCTATTGGTTGCATGTGTTGTAGATTGTGCTTCCACTCTAGTTTATGTAAACAATTTTTGTTCATGGTTTCTTTTGATGTAGAAATTCGTAATTTTTAGTGTAGGTAGATTTATGAATCTTTTTCTTTATAGTTAAGTGTCCCTCCTTTCCTCGCTGTCCTCCTTTGTTAAGAATGCTTTCTCTACCCCAAGGTCATGAAGATACTCTATATCTTCTGTTTTGTCTACTGAAAGTTTTGTAGCTTTCTTTGGGGACAGATGCCATAGCTTTCGTCAGAATCTCAAATGGGTCTGAGAACTCTGAGTGACCTGACAGCATTTTTATATTGTTTCTCCAAAGGGTGGCTGCTGCTGCTGCTGCTAAGTTGCTTAAGTCGTGTCCGACTCTGTGTGACCCCATAGATGGCAGCCCACCAGGCTCCCCCGTCCCTGGGACTCTCCAGGCAGGAACACTGGAGTGGGTTGCCATTTCCTCCTCCAATGCATGAAAGTGAAAAGTAAAAGCGAAGTCGTTGCAAAGGGCAGGGAGTACAACATTCCGAGGAGTGGTAGGCATTTAATTTTGTGTGCTCAGTTGTGTGTCCGACTCTTTGGGACCCTGTGGACTGTAGCTGGCCAGGCTCCTCTGTCCATAGGATTTCCCAGGCAGGAATACTGGAGTGGATTGCCATTTCCTCCTCCAGGGGATCTGCCTGACCTTGGGATTGAACCCATGTCTTATATGTCTCCTGTATTGCAGGAGGATTCTTTACTGCTGGCATTTGATAGGGCTTAATAAATATTAAATAAATTTACTCTGTGTTTGATGTGATTATGGTAAACTCGGGAAGGACAGATATAATTTCTCCCGTGTGTTCTGAGTAGAATAACTGATATTTTTAAGATGAGGTCACGATTAGACCTCATTGTGTTCTCTATGAACTGCTGCTTACATGTTGTCTTCTGTGAGGGAGGTGTTATCTTCTCCATTTTATAACTGAAAAGATTGAGGCTCAGAAATATTTTAAAAATATTTAAGTGACTTGCCCAAGATCCTTCAAGCTGTAAATGGCAGTATGGGGACTTGAATCCAGGTCTTTTTGACCTGAAAAATCTGTGTTTTCCCAAGCTATCCTGCTGGCTACTAATAAAAGTCAGTTGCTTTGAATGCTCCACATGTTTATACCTGCATGATGTTGCTTGTTATATTTTAGAAATACTTTTTACATTTACCTGGTGCTTTTCTACTTAGGAAGGACTTCCACAGCCTCATGGAACTTGATTGTTACAACAACCTGAGAAGGAAGAGGGTACATTTTTATTATTCCCATTTTAAAGACGAGTAAATCGAGACTCGGAAGTGTTTAAAAAAAAAAACACCTTAATCTAAAAAGAACACAGCTAGATATATAGCTGCAGCTCAGTTACTCTATTGGGTGTTTCAAGTCATGAACCATTGTTTATTTGATTCATACAACATGTCAGGTCAGACGGCCCAGAGTGTGTGGCTCTGCCTAATTAGTTGTATCATTCTGAAAACTACATGAATTCTTCTGGGCCACTAGCTTACAGTTTTTGTTATTAGATTTCCAAAGTTATCTAATTTCTTTTGAGAAAGTTATTATAAATCTCACAGAAACTATAGATATATGGACATGCTATTTAAAAAGTCTCTACTCACCAAATTCTTTAAGAACATCTAGTTATCCTGTCAACAAAATTATGCAAAATGTGTAGAAAATACAGGGAATACAGAGAAATATATAAAATAGGCTCCCTGCTTTTAAAGAACATGTCATAGAATTAGGGAAAGTAAGACTAATATACCTTAAAGAAATAAGTAGGATCAAGTAGTTCATGGTAACTATGAAATGGAGGTTAGCATAAGAGAATCAGACTGTCTTAGTTTATTTCTTGACTCAACCTCTTACTGTGTGACCTTGGACAGGTTATCTAACCTGCCTGTGTGTATCCATTCTTTACTTGTCAAATGGGAATGTTAATAAAACCTATTGCATAGGGTTTGAGGATTAAGTGAATTAGTACACGGAATACCTTTAGAACACAGCTAGGCCCATAATAAATACTGCCTATAATGTTGTTAGTGTTTATGTATCATTTTGTTATTGTTAAAATATCTAACACTTTATCGAGTCTATTTTTTTTCTTCATTTAGGAATAGTTGTGTAGTTCCAGGTTGGCAAAGAAAAAGGAGGTAAACCTGCATCTTCACCATTTCTAATCAAATGTGTTTGCTTTGCTTTGGAATTCATGTGTCTTTTTGAAATATATCAATCTTACAAGACCATCAAAGACAGAGCCTAGTTCTTCACTTGACATTCCTTGCGCCATACAAGCTATTTTAATGTGGCTTGTCGTGATTTTTATTAATACCTTTTCTTCTTCGTCACAAAAGAAAAGCTCACTCTTGTGACATAATCGTTGTGTTTAAAGTGATTTCAAACAAATCAAAGGGAAGTCGATGACTCCACATCCTATTTTTAACCAGGGTGCATGCCTTCATTCTTTTTTTTCTCTTTTAATCTTTGCCACTATTCATCCAAGGCTTCTATAACTTTACTGGCATGTTACATTCTGGGGGCAACTCTGGCTCCCCTCAGAACGTTTCACCTTTACATGCAATGGTGTGTGTGTGCTAGCTTGCTTCAGTCATGTTCGACTTTTTGCGACCCCGTAGACTGTAGTCCTCCAGGTTCCTCTGTCCGTGGGCTTCTCCAGACAAGAGTACTGGAGTGGGTTGCCATGCCCTCCTCCAGGGGATCTTCCCGACCCAGGGATCGATCTCACGCCTCTCACATCTCCTGTGTTGACAGGCGGGTTCTTTACAACCAGTGCCACCTGGGAAGCCCTACATTCAAGGGTACTTAAGAGTCTAATCCTCTGTACACAGATCTCTGTTAATTAGCTTTAGCCTCCAGCAACTTACAGCATCTTTCTGGGCCTGAGTTTTTGCCTTATTAATTGAAAGGATGAGGCTTCCAACTTTACATTTTGTGATTCTAGGACATGAGCAGAAAAAGAACTTCTGACTTGGTTTACAGGAGCGTGCCAATGTGCAGGCTTACATCTAGGGTGTTTCTCCAGGCTCCTAGTGAAGTAATTTGTTGATGAAGGAGAAGCCAAAGGTACCAGGCTCAAGACATGCCTCACCTGGAGAAGGGCTGTCATGATAGCTTACGTTGTGTCTTTCAAGATGGGCACTTCACTGATCGAGGGATGGTACTCCGCTTTATCAGTGGAAGATGTGAGATGTGTTCTGGGGAAATTTATAATTCTCTTGTGTATAGTCTGGGGGAATTTATAATACTGTACGATGCAAATGTTATCATTAAGTACAAGATGGAAATATATATCTAGCAGCTTCAGCGTGTGGAGAAGGCAATGGCATCCCACTCCAGTCAGTCCTCTTGCCCGGAAAATCCCATGGAGGGAGGAGCCTGGTAGGCTGCAGTCCATGGGGCTGCACAGAGTCGGACACGACTGAAGTGACTTAGCAGCAGCAGCAGCAGCTTCAGAGTGTAGAGCAGGGTGATGGGAAGGAAGGAAGGAGGCCTGGCCCTCTCATTTGAATGAAGGCTGAACGTCAGTTCCTGTCCCTCAGCCTCTGTGGGTCTCACCTTTAGGGGCTCTAGGCTTGCCTTTGGGTGGGGATGGGTGCATGGCTGGGGAGGAGTGAACAGGCAATAAAGCACTGTTTTTTCTTTTTTTTTTTTTTTGCAAGCAGAACTTTATTAAATGGGCAACAGATAGTACACCCTCCAGACGTGAGAGCAGCCGACCCTGTAGGAGTGGCTGTTTTCTTTTTTTAAGTGAACTTTTTTTTTTTAGAATAGTTTTAGATTTACAGGAAACAGTTTTAGATTTACAGGAAAATTGTGAAGCTAGGACAGAAGGTTCCTATCTCCCACACCCGTATTTCCCCTTTATTAACATCTCCTTAATTTTTACCTAATTTATTCTTGCTTTGCATGGTCCTCTTACATATAGTTGTCATATCTCTTCAGGCTCCTCTTGGCTGTGACAGTGTCTTAGATTTTCCTTGTTCTTGATGGCCTTGACCGGGTTAAGGAGTACTGGTCAGATATTTTGTAGAATGTCGCTCTTCGGGGATCTGTTCTCATGTTTAGTCTGGAGTTTGGGGTGTTTGAGAGGTAAAGTTGTGTGTGTTTGTGTGTGTGTGTGTGTGTACACGCACGTGCGCGTGCTCAGTCGTGTCCAACTCTGCATCCCCGTGGACTGTAGCCCACCAGGCTCCTCTGTCCATAGAATTTTCCAGGCAAGAATACTGGAGTTAACCATTTTCTACTCCAGGGAATCTTCTTGGACCAGGGATCAAACCCGAGTCTCTTGCATCTCCTGCATTGGCAGGCGGATTTTTTTTTACCACTGAGTCACCGGGGAAGCCCATGACTTATATATTAACCACACATTAAGGGTATAGTTTTCTCTTTTTTTTTTGAGTATAATTGCTTTACAATGTTGTGAAAGCTTCTGAGGTACAGCAAAGTGAATCGGCGCTATATATACATACATCCCCGCCCTCCTGGCCCTCCCTTCCACCACCACCCCATCCCACCCAGCTAGGTCATCCCCGCGCACCCAGCTGCGCTCACTGCTGTACAGCAGCTTCTCACGGGCTGTCTTTTACAGAGGGTAATATATATAGGTTCAGCGCTGCTCTCCATCTAACCCCTCTCCTCTCACTGTGTGCACCTGTCTGTCCTCTGTGTCTGCATCTCTATCCCTGCCATGCAAATAGGTTCATCTGTACCGTTTGGCTAGACACCATAATATATATATGTTAATATATGATATTTGTTTTTCTTTTTCTCACTTCACTCTGTATGACAGAGTCTAAGTCCATCCACATCACTACAAATGACCCAGTTTCATTCCTTTTTGTGGTTGTGCAATATTCCGCTGTATATTTGTACCACATTTTCTCTATCCATTCATCCGTCCTGGGACATCTAGGTTGCGTCCATGTTCTGGCTATTGTAAATCGTCCTGCAGTGAACATTGGGGGTATATGTGTCTTTTTCATTTATGGTTTCCTCAGGGTACATGCCCAGTAGTGGGATTGTTGGGTCATATGGGAATTCTATGTTTAGTTTTTCTAAGGAACCTCCCCATAATGGCTGTATCAGTCTACATTCCTACAGATAGTACAAGAGGGTTCCCTTTTCTCCACACTTAAGGGTATAATATTAACATCACTGGAGTGCTTGTCAGTTTTCTCTACCCCAAGGTCACTACCCCCTCCATTCACATCACAGGAACTAAAGGAAGTCACTATGCAGGCCAGACTTAGAGTGAGAGTTTTGTTTCACCTCCTCAGGGGTAGATTATCTCCATAAGTTTTGTAGAATTCTGCACAGGAGATATCATTCTTTTTTAGTTTCTTTGGGCTCTCCAAAATCTCCATTGGGACTGTGTTTAGACCTTGCCTTTTGGGGAATGTGAGCTCAATTCCTCCACCCTAGTTCTGTCCAGAAAATCTGATGTGTCCTGATGTCTGGCACACACTTTCATAATTATAAAAGAAAGACATGGAATGCATATCCAGCTTGAGGTGGCCTATGATTAAAACTCCTTCACACTAGTGTATCCACAGGTGCCAAGCACTAATATGAATTCCTTTCCAGTTTTGGAAATGGAGAGAAAGTTAGAGTATGAGAGGAATTTGGAAAAGCCCTGGACTAGGATAACCAAACGATGAATTAATATTTATCGTGCAGCTTCTAGGTGGTATTCTAATTGTCTTAAGTGTGTTTTTTTCCCCTTAGTCCTCATACCAATCCTATGAGATAGGTGTGATGATTCCCTTCATTTTGGCAGATGAGAAGCTGAAGGGGCTATTTACCTCTAAGTGTAAATAATCTACTCCAGGTCACACAGCTAGAAAGCAATGGAGTAGGTAGGATTCTGTGCAGATCCCTAGTTGCCTCCCCAGTATCCATTCCCACCTTCCTTAGTCAATGGAACCCTGTATGACGGACTGTGGCAGAGTACCCACCTATGAAACTGCTTCACCCAGCCTGCTAAGGAGAGGCAAGTAGAAGTTGTTGAGTGGGGCTTCTAGGAAAATTCTCTAAAGGGAACTCAAGTGTACAGAATATCCTTTCGCCCATATCCCCTTCTATCCCCCTCCTATCAGGAACAAGGGTGTGTGTGGTTCAGCAGCCATCCTGAGTCATGAGGGCACCTTGAGGATGGAAGCCACACACTGAGAACAGTGGAGCAGAAAAATACATGGACTCTCAGTTCCCGATGTTAATAAAGTCATCATGTGGGCTTTTGATTGCCTGCTTCTCCTTTATTTAAGAAAAGCTGTCTTATTTAAGCCTCTGCTGCCGTGCTTGTGTTCATGTGTGCTCAGCTGTGTCTGACTCTTTGCCATCCCAGAGACTGGAGCTCGCCAGGCTCCTCTGTCCATGGGATTCTCCAGGCAAGAACACTGGAGTGGCTTGCCATGTCCTATTCTAGGGGATCTTCCTGACCCAGGGATTGAACCCATGTTTCTTTCATCTTCTGCATCGACAGGTGGATTCTTTACCACTGATACCACCTGGGAAACAATTGTTATCTTAAGTCCTTATAATTAGCAGTTGAATCCAATTCCTGGCTGATAAAACTTCTGACTTGATCTTGTTTCTCCCTCCTTATCACCAGGCTAATTTGGTTACCATGAGGTTACCTTAGGATACCTAGGTTCTTGCTGCTATTTTGTGCTTTATTATAATGTGACCTTGGACAAATAACTTAGATGTCCTTCCCTTTTGCATCTTTTGAATGGGAATTATTTATTCTCTAACTGCTCTACAAGTGTACTATGGGAAAAATGCCTATAAATGTCAGGTTCTCATGTGTAATGTACATTGCTTGAAGAGGGTCACGGTCATCCTTGTTTAGTGGGATTGAAAAGGAAGCCTCTAGAATCTGAAAACAGTTTTCTGATTTTGTCATTTTGCCAAGTGCCATGTTTAATACTGCTCAGGGCACAAACAAACAGAAGCTGTGATGGGAGGTGGTTTTGTCCCTCCGCTGCATAGGAGCAGAGTCGCAGTGGCATCGCTGATGAGCCTGTAGCTTGTGCCAGAGCTGCTGCTTAAGATTCAGAGTTTGTGTCCAATATGGCTGCCTTCATCATGCTGGAGTGTTGTTTCCTGAAGATACATTAATCAAGGAATCGCTGTACTGGAAGAAAGCTAAATGCTTTTTCTCTGAGAGCCGGCCAAGAACAAGGGGCACAGAAGAAAACGTTTGCACGACACATGGAGAATTCTTTTTGCTGGCAATAAATATCCCCATTTCCAAAGAGTCCTCTGAAACTAGTACAGAGGTGTTCACAAAAATCTGGATGGCCCCTCACTCAGCTTGGGGCTGCCCAGGTAAAAGATCCTTTTTTGCCTTGGCACCGCACTCCTTGTGCCTTTACTTCCTCATGAGGAGTGTCCCTCAACACACTAGCTCCATGGAGATAACAAGTTATCTGGTTGATCTGCGTTACTCAGTTGAGGTATAAATCTTGCCAGTGGAAGGTGTGGTTTGTAAGTTAAATTCATTTGGAATAAGGAGTGGTAGTTCAAGTTTTAAAATGTGCAGACTTATATTTGAATAATATTCTTAATTAGAGGCTTAGTAATGGGAAATGCCTAATATCACAAACATTTATCTTTTATGCTGATCTATTCCTCTTCCTTTCTTCTTGAGGTATTCAACTTGAAAACATGGTATGGTATTTCTTACACTTCTGTAGCAATGCTTTAAACTTTAAACAGTGCTTCTCAAACTTTAATATGCCTACAAATCCCCTGG